>NC_090837.1:6967272-7283181 GCF_028021215.1 Eschrichtius robustus
AAGCAAGTGCCGGCACAGTGGGGCTAAGGGGCTTGTCTAAGGCCCCAGCTGGAAAGTGATAAAAGTGGGACTTGAACCCAGGTGCCAAGGCCAAAACCACTCTGCCTCCCAAGAAAAGTCGGCAATGTTCAAGTGTCTGGTCCAGAATGCCATCTCAACAGCGTCTTAGATCGGGGGCTCCTGATTCCTGTAACCCCGTGTAACGCTGCAACCCTGACTGGCTGCTGCCCTCTTAACAGCGGGGAGGGAGGAGGATTTCTGCACCTTGGAGGTGAGAGCTGACTTGGGGAACGAACCCGAGCATCCTGACTTCAGAACCGCAGACGCTGGGGTGTGGCCGTTGGAGTGCCAGAAGCTAAGTTCTTGGAGCCGGGCCCAGTGTGACCACAGACAGCAGAGACACGACCGCTCCCACACTGCAGGCTTCCAACTCCAAACCCAGCCCCAGAAGGAGCAGGCTTAGAGGCAGTATCTATCAGTCCTGGGCACTTGTAAACAGCGAATGATAGAAAACCACCCAAAATTTTCATCCTAATAATAGCTAACATTGATTACTGAGGGTCATCTATGTGCAAGCACTTTTTTTTTTTTTTTTTTAATTATTTATTTATTTATTTATTTATTTGTGGCTGTGTCGGGTCTTCGTTTCTGTGCGAGGGCTTTCTCTAGCTGCGGCAAGTGGGGGCCACTCTTCATCGCCGTGCGCGGGCCTCTCACTGTCACGGCCTCTCTTGTTGCGGAGCACAGGCTCAGTAGCTGTGGCTCACGGGCCTAGTTGCTCCGTGGCATGTGGGATCTTCCCAGCCCAGGGCTTGAACCCGTGTCCCCTGCATTGGCAGGCGGATTCTCAACCACTGCACCACCAGGGAAGCCCCTGTGCAAGTATTTTTTATGTCTTAAACTCATCCAATCCTCACCATCACCCCGACACAAGCACCAGTATCATCTTCATGTCACCGAGGAGGAAAGTGGCACGCAGGGTGGTTAGGTAACCCGCCCAAGGTTACACAGCTGCTAAGTGGCTGGAACCTGACGTTCTGTTCCAGGGCTGAGCACTTGGCCACCAGGCCACACTTCCCCTCCAACGTGAGGAGGTAGTAATACATGATGACTGAATCCTCCGGAAACCCCTGCAAGGCAGGTGGGCAGAGGCTGTTCCAAACTTGATGGACAAATTTCAGAGGGTAAGTGATTTGTTCAGGGTGACAGCTGACAAATGCTTAAAGCCGATCGACGATGGGAATGCATCTTCCGCCTGTAAACCAAGGACTCTACCCACAGTCCCAACCTGCCTCCAGTGCCCAGGGCTGAGGGAACTAAGCCTCTCAGGGGCGGGTGGTGGCATGTGCGGTGGGGATGGCGATCTGGGCTGGCGGCGGGGGCGGGGCGGGGTGGGGACACGACTTCCAGCACCATTGAGACGCCTACCTGAGAATCAAGTCTAGCACGTTAGAAACAACAACAATAATGACAATTACAACAGCTAAAATGTACACTACTTGCCAGGCATTGTTCTGAGGGGGCAACATGTTTAACTTTTAATCTCCACAAGCAACCTCTGACCCCCCCCGCCATGATAAAAACGAAGAGACTGTCCCCTAGGAGGACAGTCACCAAAACTGATTCACACTGGTGTGTGGCCCTTTGTAAAATAAAACGGGAATTCCCTGGCAGTCCAGTGGTTAGGACTCCGTGCTCTCACTGCCGAGGGCCAGGGTTCAATCCCTGGTTGGGGAACTAAGATCCCACAAGCCGTGCAGTGTGGCCGAAACAAAAAACAAAACCAAACCAAAAAAATGCAACTTTTTTTCTGCCTCTGCCTTGTAAAAAACAAACAAACAAAAAACACAAAAAAACAGAAAGACACATGTAGCCTCGCCTGGCAATAAATATTTTAATTTTCATTTCATTTTTATGATGACAAATAATTTTCAAGTTTATTTCCTTCTTTTTTTTTTAAATACAAAGCTAAACCACAAACAGGTACAACCAAGACATTTTATCTCACATTTACACACTCCCATCGGATCCTCCTCCAATTCACTGACCACTGACCAGGCAAGTGTGGGGTAGGGGGAAGACTTTCTTAGGTAGCACCGTCGTTGAGACCGGGGCGGGGGGCACTGAAGTTGAGGACAGGCTCTCATACCTGTCTCCATTCACATTTACCTGGGAGCAGGGGGCCAGGAGACCCCACGTCACGGCTCCAGAGCCCCAGGCCCCTGAACTACAGGTTAACAGAAAGTGGGAATCGGTTCCCCTCTGGGAGGAAGCTATCTGCTCCTCCTGCTGTCACAGTCGAGGTGAAGACTTTACCCTTAGCCGTGATCCCTGGGCCGCTGGGCCCGCCCGCTCCCCTGCACTCCAGCAGCTGGGGTGGGGCCCTGCATTTCGGGGCTTGTAGGCTCACCCTTTGGGTCATGGCTGCATCTTCACAGGAAGGACACCAGGGGGTCTGACAAACAAAAGCCTTGACAGCAGGTCTGGAACTTTCAACCCAGCAGAATCAGGTTGGGGCGGGGGGTGGGGAGGTGGAAAATTGGGTAAGTGATTTCTGGTCCCACTACAAAACTTTATTTTTGATTAGAATAGTGTACCCATCTCAAATCTCTTCTACAGAAACAAAACCAAGGGGGAGAAAAAAAGCCAAACTAAAAAAAAAACCCAAACAAAAACGCAGCCACGTCACTCACTTCAAGACCTATATACATGTAAGTTGTCTTCTGTGGTTTCTTTTTTTTCCTTTTTTGTTTTTTGATTTTTATTATTTTTTTTAAAATAAGCTCAGTGTTCACATTTCTATAAAGAGATCAACCCAGTTTCGGGAACCCCTGCCGGCAGGGCTAGGTAAGCAGTGCTTGCCCCTGCCCACATCTGCTTTGATTCCCCGCCCTGATGCTTCGAGGTGCCCAGAAAAGCGGCAGCCCGTGGAAGAGTAAATCTAGGCCCGGCCCGTGAGCCACCGGGTCAGTAAGCTTTCGAGAAAGCAGAGGGGAAGACTATCTTACTGTGAAACCTTTTTAAAAAATATTCATACACTTCAATGTGCGCCTGTCGAGATGTCAGGAAAACAAGAGCTTGGGAACATCCCGTCCAGGCCGTGGGGAGGCAGCTCTTCCTCGCGCCCGCCTGGCACTGGGACGTCGGGGGTGAGGAGGGGAGAGAGTCCCGGCTCCTCGGGTGGACGCAGGCGCATCGCCCAGCTTCCTAGTTCGTGTTCGACTCTTTCCTCTAAAACCTGTGCTGAGTCTTTGACTGCATGCACGGGAAGCACAAACGTTCGACTTGTATGCAAAAAAGGTACAAAAACAACCAGAATATAAAAGTTTTGGTAATATAAGGCCATCTGTTCAAGTCCACCTTGGAAACCTGTAACAGATATTTAAATACTACAGTGAAAAGGCATCTTAATATACTTTTTTAAAAACATCTGAAGTAATCTGCTAAGATTAAATGTGTAAAAAAAAAAAAAAAAAAAAAAAAAAGTCAATTCCCTTTGAGGGCACTTTGTCCATTGAAGAAGGGAGGGGGGAGGGGCGGGGCCGTGGGGTTAATGCTTCAGCCAGGGGTAGGCTTCGATGGAAGCCCGGCTGCGGTCCCCATAGTCGTACAAGAGCTCCTCCCCAGCCTCGATGTCGCGAGAGGCAATGAGGATGAGGTGAGGCACGCCGTCGATGTCGTGCAGTTTGGTTTGGCAGTTCCCACATTTACTGTGATTGATCAGTCTTCCCAGGCGATTTGTCTCTCTGGTTGCATCCACGCTGGCGGGGAGGGAGGGCGACAGAGGATTAAATTGATAAAAAGGGTTTTGAACCCAGTCAGAGTCATGCTTGCTCTCAGCTGTGGTGGGACGGTTATTGAGGGCCACGTTTTTGGGAAAGCGAAGTAACTCAAAAAAAATATCTTTAAGAGCCCAGAGAGGCGCTCGGTGTGGGGTATCCCAGGCAGGGGGCAGGCCTAGACGGGAACGCAAAAGGCTCTTTGTGGAAGTTCTGCATAATAAATAAGTGAATAAAAATCAACTATGTTGACAGTGGGGGGAGGCCGTGCGAGTGTGGAGGCAGGCAGTACGTGGGAACGCCCTGTACTTTCCACTCAGTTTTGCTGGGAACCTAAAACTGCTCTAAAAAGTACAGTCTATTTAAAAAAAAGCAATCAGTGACACTGCCACACTGGGGACAGAGAAGTCAGCGATTCCCAGAGCTGTTCTGGCCACGGGTCCCAGAGGAGAGGCCAGGTGAGCCCCTACGCAGGCTTTCATGAGACTGGTCTACGTCTTGTCCCACGAGACGGCATCCAGAACCACTCCGATCCCCAAAATTAAACATGGGAAGTCGGGGAGCTGCATCACAGCTTTGAAAAAAAGGTAGCAAGAACTAAACAAGAAGCTGGAGCAGGAGAGTCAGCGTGCCCTCGGTGGCCCTCTGGCTGGACCTCTGCCGGGGGGGGGTGGGGGGGGGGGGTGGGGCGGGGAAGAGCCACTCGAAGCACCAGGGGACTTACCAGTAGGTTTTGCTCAGATACTGGAAATAGTACATGTAGCAGCCCGTGGAGGGGTCTTGCGCGTACAGAGCCTCCCGCTTCTTGGCGTCGGTGATCTCGATGAGGTCCCCGTGGTATTCCACCACAAACTCGCCCCGGGAGAACTGCTTGGTGGCGATCACGCCCCTGCCTTTGCCGTCGATGAGGTCAATCTGTTGGGTGGTGCCAAGAGGGAGGGTTGGTTCATAACAGCAGCAAACGCCACCGTGCAGGGCCGGCTTCCGGGGGCGGGAGGCTTGCACCGCCTTCTTTGCACAGCTTTACTGCGGCAGGCCATAAAATTCACTCATTTCACACGTACAGTTTGGTGGGTATTAGTCAACATACACAGCTGTGCAACTATTGCCACAATCCATCACCCCAAAGAGTTCCCTCCCTTGTGCCCATCTGCAGAGCCTTGTTGCGCCAGATCCTGAGAGATCTGCTAGGTGGGTGCTGCCCCATCTTGCAGGTGAGAAAACGGGATTGGAGAGGCAGAGTCGTGTCCACGGCCACAAAGCTAGGAAGCCGTGTAGCACAGACTCAAATCCAGGTCCTGGCCTCTTCGGGGGAGCAGTAGGACCCAGCGTTCTGAGTCTCTCCTGTATCCCATAATTAACCCTCCTGGGTTTCTCCTCACTCCATTTTAAATGGAGATGGAGGGTGACTGCTTGAGGGGTCCAGACTTGAATTCAGATCCCCCTAGGGCAGCGGTCCCCATCCTTTTTGGCACCGGGGACCGGTTTCGTGGAAGAGAAGTTTTCCATGGACGGGGGTGGGGACGTTCAGGGGGTAACGCGAGCGATGGGGGAGCCGCAGATGAAGCTTCGTTCGCTCGCCCGCAGCTCACCTCCCGCCGTGCGGCCCGGCTCCTAACAGGCCGTGGACCGGTATTGGCCATGTGGCCCAGGGGTTGGGGGCCCCTGCCCCAGGGAATTCCCTGGCGGTCCAGTGATTAGGACCCCAAGCTTCCAATGCAGGGAGCACAGGTTCGATCCCTGGTCAGGGAACTAAGATCCCGCAAGCCGTGCGGTGTGGGCAAAAAAAAAAAAAAAAAAAATTTCAGATCCCCCTCCATGGCGGGTGGAAACTGAAGCTTTCCAACCCCTGGGTCCTAGCCCAGGGCCATCTGGCCACCACTATGGAGACTTGCTCCCCTCTCATCCACCCAGTGTCTGAAATGTACGAAGAGAAAAGCAAATCTCCTGGACGTTGCCATTTCCCAGGAAAACAGTCTAGAAAAATTTGATCAGTTTGTCCTTTTAAAAGTTTCCCTAAGCATCATGGCTAAACGAAAGAAGCCAGATAAAACAGGCTACACATTCTATGATTCCATTTGTATGAAGTGTCCAGAATAGGCAAACCCATAGACACAGCAAGCAGACTGGTAGCTGTCAGGGGCTGAGGGCAGGGAACGCGAGTGAGTGCAGATGGGTACGGGGTTTCCGTTTGGGAGGATGAAAAAGTTCTGGAACTAGACAGAGATGATGATCGCACAACTGTGACTGTAGGATGTACTTAACTGTACACTTAAAAATGGTTACAATGGTAAATTTTATGTTGCATGTATTTCATCATAATTTTTAAAAAGTTTCCTCAGGATAACATCTCATGTTTCCTTCGTGAGGCATTCCCTTTAACGATACTTTTAGCATTTGGTCCCTCGACAACCTGTAACGGCCCGCCTGGTCACAGTGACCACCAGAGGGTTAAAGCCGTGCAGCTCCTATGTGAGCCTCTGCACCAGGGAAGGGGCGACTTCACAGCCTTAACCTCCACGCAGTAGGCCCTGCAGCCCCTTACCTTCATTCCTTCTTCTTTCCCACTTTCAATCAATTCGTCTATTCTTTTCCTTTCTTCAGACTGGGTGGGGAGGAAAGAAGAAAGGAGACGTGCGTCAGCATTCTCTCCGAGGCCATTCCAGGAGCCCCGGCCGCCCGCAGGTCACTTGCAGTTGGCCTCCAGGGCATCGGTCCCGAAGGATGCCCAGGCCCCCAAGCCCCCGTCCTTTCCTCACTGCCCATCTGAGGCGGACCATTCGCCACCTGGGGTTTAAAGAGGCCAAGAGGGAGACAGTGGTGGCCCCAAGGGCAGAATCGGGCTTGTGGCTATGTTCTGTTTGGCCCACGCAGACTTCTAAAAAATATCAAAATTGCTGACATCTAAAAATCAGGACTCTGACTTCATACGACACCAGCCACGGCTGATCAGAGAGGCTGCGCCCTTCAGACGGGGTGCGTGTGCCCACCGCCTGTTCACTGCGGAATCTTCTGGCCTAGAACAGTGCCTGGCACGTAGTGAGCCCTCAAAGCAACAACAGCCCCCCGCTGCCCCACACGCACGCACACAGCTACCTTGTTAAATGATGAATCAGTTACAAGCGTGCAGAAATAAATGGGAGTAATCGTGGGAAAACTGGGATAGGCGACGGGGGACTTTCCTGCCGTGACAGAACCAGGCAGAGGAGACAAGCTGAGGAGAGCTGGGGCCGGGGAGAGGCCCTGAATGCACAGCCCTGAGTTCCACTCTGGAGGCTCGGGGGTTTGGGGCATGTGAGCAACCAGCTCTGAGCGTCCTAAAGAGGATTCTGGCAGCAGCCCACGGGGGACCCAGGGCCTGAGCGGGCGGGAAGGGAGCAAGGTGTGAACGAGGGTGAAGGCGGCGAACAGGAAGGAGGGACGGACTCGAGACGTTCCCAGCCGGAGTCAGCAGGCTGCTCTGCACGTCAGGCCCGGCGCTGGGCTGGGCTGGGCTGGGCTGGGCTGGGTGGCGGCTGACGCAGCCAGGGCTCTGCCAGCACTGCAGTCCCTGCCCCAGTGCTGGCCGTCACCCCACCCACAGTCAGGCCAACCAGAGAAGGGGCACCCCCAGCGAAGCAGGGAGGGGTTCAGGGCATCTCCCCAGGGCCCAGTTTCCACCCTCCGGCCCTGGCCTTGGACCCTAGACCTGAACCCAGACCTGCCTGCTCTGTCTCCAGCCACAGCGAGGTGTCTGCGGAGCTCTTTGTCTCACCCCCGCTGCCCACACCCAGCCCTGGGCCTCGGTTTCGGCCGGCCCCGGAGGGCAGGCAGCTCAGGCCTGACCTCACCCCTGAGACGAGGCCCAGCTGCCCCGCCCTCGGGCTTCACCTCTGCGGTCAAGAGACGCCGCCGCCCTGGCAGCCGCAGCCCCAGCAGCCCGGCCAACAGCCGCCTTGCCGTCCTGGCCGGCGACCACCTGGCCGCGGTGCCCGCTCGGCAGAGCCAACACAAACGGCGGCGGGCACAGCGTGTGTCTCCCTCGCCACTGGCTCTGCGTCCAGGGACAGCGTGAGCTTTACTGTGCCGCCTGCTGCTTGCCGCCCGCCTGCTGCAGGGGCCGGCAGACCTGCGGTGCAGCCCACTGCAGCCTCCACTGCCCCGACAGAGAGCCCCCGTTGTTGTTGTTTTTAATTAAAAAGGCCAACTCAGCTGCCCGCCCCCGCCCCCCCTGCAGCCCACAGCGGCGCCTGGTGGAGCCCCAGGCTCCCCGTGTGGGCGCTGCGGCTCTGAGCGGGGCTGGGCGGCGTCCCGGGTTCTGGGGGCTGGCACCGCCTCGCCCTCTGCAGTGCTGTCTCTACGATGACCTCACACCGCCTCCCGCTGCAGGCAAACAGCTTGTAACAGCTTGTTCTTGGCTGAAAGACACTGCCTTTCTAAGGAAATAAAGCCAAAGCTTTTCTCTAGGGGGAAAGATGGACCTCCCCCCCCCTTTTAAAGGAAGTCCTGCCAGTTCAGAGGTGGGAGGCGGAGAGAGGCTAGATCACCATCTGTACAGCCACAGCTCTCACATCAAAAGGCCGAAGGGGTCTGTGCCGGTTGAAAGGCCAGGGCCCCCCACCTCCCTTGTTGGGGGCAATCCTGAGCGCTACTCCCAAGCCTGCAGGTTACCCTGCAGCCCCCGGGGCGGGAGGGTGGACGGAAGCAGCCGGGGGCTGCAGGGCCCGGCCACACCCTGGGTTTCCCTAACAGAAAGGCAATAACCACACCTCACTGCATCAAATATTGATCGACTGCACAGCTCAGCACTCTGCAAACACGGCAGGCGGGGGCCTCACAGCCCGGTCAGCCTTCCTGCCTGGTTTTCGCACGTTCCGAGGGACAGTGGCGGGGTGGGAAAGAGCAGAGAGGGGCCCCGGGAAGGGACAACACGGGGGAAGCAACAGTGACAATAGTTAACAGGTGCTCAGTGCATACCAGGCACGGTTCTAAGTGTTCTACATGCATTAACTTAAGAACGTAGCCCTCCCAACAACCACACACGGTACTGCTTTATTATCCCATTTTACAGACAGGACAGACAGGCACAGAGCAGTTAAGTAACTGGCCCGACATCACACAACCAGGAAGCGGTTCCCAAGCCACTGCTCTTCACTACCTCGAGACATGAAACCTCTGGACAGCAGAAAAACAAGCCTCCCAAGAGCACGCAGCCTTCACGGTCCTAGGCTCCAATGGCCCTGCCAAAGCCACTTTCATGGTAAGTCCTGACTTTCCAGGCCACATGCTACAGGCGACAAGGCTCCTCCACAGAGGCATCGTAACTAAGCTTCATGGTGACCCAGAGCGTTATGACGACCCCCACTAGACCAAGGAGAATATCAAGGCCATGGAGGCCAAGAGACTTGTCCCAAGATGATACAAAGCAAGCTCAGGCTGTGCACGGCAAGCACTGCCCACTGGGATGCCCTGCCCCTTCCGAGAGCTGGAATCGAAACCACGTGACTCTACCTGCAGCTCAGCTTTGCTCTTCCTGGAGCTCCTTCGAACAGGGTAGAAATCTGTGAGTTTACGATTCTGCTGCGTTTTTCCTTGAGCTCTGGGGTGAGAAAGGAAGAGGAGAAAACAAGTATTAGCACCGAGACCACATTCACATCCAGGAGGCACACAACCCCTTAGCAGCAGCCTCCTTGGAAACCATGTCACTTCAACACCTCTGTCCACTGCGGCCCAGGGTCACTTAGGCTCACCTGCCCACGGGGGCCTCAGAGAGAATGTCAAAGACAGGCTGCCTACTCTCGGCAGGGAGTGGGCTCCTGAGCTCTGGACCCGTGACAGACCAAGATGCTGACAAACAGTGGTGTCCCCGGTGGCGACTCAGGAATCTGAGCCTTGACGGCTCAAGGGGCTGAGAGGGTGGGCGGCCTCACCCCGGCTGGCACTGGGCAGGCTGCCCTGTGTTAGGGGTGGCCTCCAGGGGGCACTTACTTTTTCCTGGGAGCCTGTTTGCCCCTGACGGGCTTTTTCAGGGCTTGCTTGGCGGCAGCTGCATTGGGAGAATCACAAGACGAGGTCGGGGTTTTGGGAGGTTCTGTTGCTTCAGATTTTTGGTTTGGAAAAGGGGCCAGGGGACCTCTCCTGGCGTCTTTGATCTTCTGTTCCTCGGCCTTCATGGAGCTTCGTATTGCATTCCCAGAGTTTCTTTTCTCTGTGGGCAGAGGGTGGGGAGAGACAGGCTGACTCTGGACCCACCGGCTCCCACTTTCCAGCCCTCAGCCGCATGCTAAGACAGGCTTGGAGAGAAGAGAGGGATGGGACGTGTTGGGCAGTCGTGCCCTTGGGCTGTTAAGCTTGGTGTCCACTAACCAGTATCTTGGGCAAAGCATCTGGCTTTACTTTTTGACCCAGACACTGGGTGCAGCTTTTGGTCTTCTGCACCTTTTTTTTCTTTTTCTAGCTTTGTTGAGGT
This sequence comes from Eschrichtius robustus, assembly GCF_028021215.1. Classification (NCBI taxonomy): domain Eukaryota; kingdom Metazoa; phylum Chordata; class Mammalia; order Artiodactyla; family Eschrichtiidae; genus Eschrichtius; species Eschrichtius robustus. The sequence goes on from NC_090837.1 coordinate 6,977,500, forward strand.
ATAACTGATAACTACAATTATAAGATATTTGAAGTGTTATACCACGATGAGTCAACATATACATTGTGAGTGGATCCCTCTCATCTAATTAATCAACACACTGGGCCTTCTGCATCTTGAGGGAAAGAGCCCTTGAAGCAGAAGCACCACGGCCGGCAACACTGGCGTGAGGGCTCGACCAATGGCTTTTCAGGAAATGGGCTGCAGACCCCAGGGAAAAAAGCTAAATTCCTAAAGGGTGGGCCAGTGTTGGTGGACAGGAGTAAGGCAATAAAGCAGAACCTCTCCCCAGCAAAGACCTCTTCCCCAAGACCTAGCTGCCTGGCGTGATTCATTTCAGACTCGTTTTCTTTTTTTTAAATTCCCTGTTCTAACAGGGTCGGAGCCCAGTGTTCACAGTGGTTCCCAGCACGGTGCCCCGACACCAGTCAGTGTGTTGTGAGGGACGTCGCCAATGACTTGTTACTAAAAATAGTTGTGGAGCACCAGTGTTGGACTATTTTTTCTCAAAAAAGATTTTACTTTTAACAAATAATTAAATAATACATTGCTGGTGGGAATGTAAGATGGTGCAGTCACTTTGGAAAAGAATTTTTGGCAGTTCTCCAAAATGTTAAACATAGAGTTACCATATGACCCAGCAATTCTAGTTCTAGGAATCTATCAAGAGAATTAAAAGCAGATGTCTACACAAAAACCTGTATATGAACGTCTGCAGCAGCTTACTGATAATATGGAAATATCAAAAAATGGAAACAACCTGAACATCCATCAAATGATGAATGGGTAAATAAAATGTGGTACATCCACAGGATGGAATATTATTCAGCCACAGAAAGGAACGAAGTACTGACACAGGCTACAACATGGATGAACCCTGAAAACATTATAATGAGTAAAAGAGGCCAGACACAAAAGGCCACATATTAGATGATTCCATTTATGTGAAATGTCTGGAATAGGCAAATCCATAGAGATGGGAAATAGATTAATGGCTGCCTGGGGCTGGGGGAAGGGAGGAATGGGGAGTGACTGTGAATAGGTTACAGGCTTTCTTTTTGGGGTGATGAAAATGTACTGGAGTTTAACAGAGATGATAGTTGCACATATCTGTGAATATGCTAAAAACCACTGAATTGTACCCTTTAAAATGGTGAACTTCAGGATATCAGAATTATATCTCAATAAACAAAAGAGAAAAATAAATACATCAGCACCCATCCAGACCATTCTTGCTCCTTGTACGCCCTCTTGGGTGGAGTTAAGGCGTCGGGCATGACCCTAGAAGTGGGTGGTGCTCGTGAACATCAGCTGTCATGTTGAGTCTGCATCAAGGCAGGAAAAAGGTCTAGAATCATGGACAAGAATCTGGACCTTGGGGTCTCCTCCAATGTTCCTCCAGCCCCCAATTCTGACTGTCGCCATGTAGTAACATTACGAGTCAAATCAGCTAGCTTGTGTCCCGTGTCCCCATTTAGGACAATCTACATCCCGCCCCGTTCCAGAAGGGATGTGAGACTGGCTGAGCGCCATCTCAAAAGAGCCCCTTCTCCAACCCAGTGTGGCGAGTGCTGTCCTGAGTGCTGCCTACGCGGAAATGCGGGGAGGGGCAGGCCGTGATGCTCGCAGGCCAGTGGAGAACAGGCTGACGTACGGAGAGCTCACAAAGCCGCCCCGACTCCTTTTTTTGGCCGCGCTGCACGGCTTTTGAGATCTTAATTCCCCCGAACAGGGATTGAACCTGGGGCTCACGGCAGTGGAAGCGCCGAGTCCTAACTACTGGACCACCAGGGAATTCCTGCACAAAGCCCATCTGCACCTGCTCTTTTAACTGATCTTCAGAACGGTCCTGTAGGACTCCTCTCTCTCCCACTGTACAGAGAGAACTGAGGCTCAGAAAAGAGTAGCAAACTGCCCACGTCCCTTCCTTTCATAAATGGCAGAGCTAGGATTGGAACCTAAATCATGTGAAGTAACATCACCCTATGTACCAGGGGGAATCAGGCAGAGGGCTGGCTCCTGCCCCTGGGTCTCAGATCTGGCCCAGAGGCTGGGCTACCCCATCCCTTATGGCACTTTCTGTTAACAAATACAAAGCTTCCTTGTACGGAGCTGGTGATAGCCAGAGCTCTGCTTCTCTAAGGCGAGGTTTAATCAGAAGGAAGCACGGTGAATTGGGGGAAGCTCACACGCACCAGCGCCCCCGCCCCGCCCTCAGCTTTAAAAGGGAATATTTGGGTTAGAGCAAGATTTGGAAGAGGTCTCAGCATGTTCTCCAGGGCCAGACAGAATTTTCAATAACCATTAATTTTCTTGCTCAATATTTTAACCCCAAATCTCATTCCAGAGTATGATGCTCCAGAGACTAGCACTGAACACTTGAGTAGAAAGAAACTTTAGAACTGAGGTCAAGGCCAGCTCATAAAAGGGAAAGAAATCAGTTCCTTAGGTTCACACGACTCAGCGGGAGTGCAAGCAAGCGCATGGTCTGGACAACCTAGACTCATAATTTCTGTACTTTTAGCACCTGTGAGCCTCTCTAACAACAGGCCAGGTGCCGTATTTTTGCAACTTGGCAAGATAATCAAGCCTGAAGGACACGCGAACTCTTGTGAAAGCAGGGAGAACCTGTTAGACCAACAGGGCACACGCCCTGGAACAGGCAGCTCTTTCCCCTGTGTCTGTGTTTCCTAGCAGCAAGACAAAACATGGTTCAAACGTTTTGAACTTTGGCTTGAAAAGACTGGATAAAAATTTAGCACATTTACATTATTCTGCAGGATACGAGCCGGCCAGCTGTAGTAAGAACAGGGCCATTTCAGAGGCTTACCGTCGCGTTTCCTGTAGATTCCGGCTAACGGCTTCCCCTGGCATTTGACTTCGTGATGTGCAACTGAGTTCTCTTCCTGAAGGGGGGAACGCATTCCAGAGCATTTGTTCGGGCTCATGTAGGTATAGATCTTTGATTGCCCGGTAAATACATTCTCCTAAAACGACAAATGCATATTCTGAAAGAGGCTTGAAAAAGAAGATCCCACAAGATTTAGGCAGACGAGGGGGCAATCAGAATACAAAAGACAAAAAATAGACAACATCTCTCAAAAACTGGGCTACTAGGCGAAGCCAGCCCCAGCAGAGCAGTGGAAGGTTCAGAATCCCCCAGGTCCAAGTCCGTCTCTAATTCCATTCGCTAAGGGGGGACATCTGGCCAGCAGAACCAGCCGTCCACAAAGATCTATATAAGAAGGAGGCAACCTACCAGTAGCAAGGAGGTCAGAAGGACCAGGGTAAACAAGGCCGGGATTGGAAGGGCTGGCCTAGTGCAGGAGCCGACTGCCCTGGCAGGAGCTGCAGGGACTCTGGCACAGAAGCGGGCCTCAGGGAACCTGATCAACCACTTCCCAGTCCTGAGGTCAGCTGGCAGGACTTGCCATTACTGCCTGAGCCTTCTGTGTGCCCAAGCCTGGCCCCTCTCAAGTCATGCAGCCCAGCAGCCTCCCAGGACTGCGGGACTGGGCTGCGGTTGGGGTAGTTCTCTCGGGCTAACTGGGGGGTGCGGAGCTAATGGAAGAAACGCCTAGAGCCGGCGCATTTAGGGCGGTTACTCGACTGCGGTGGGCAGACCGGTGGGGCGGACAGGTCACTGCTGGTGTCTCTGGGTGTGCGGCCTCTCCTCTGAGTAAGCAGAGACGGGAGGAGGGCCTTCCCAGAAACCCTGCCGAGCCTTTCTGCCTGGTGAGCCATTCAACACCAAGTCAGCGAGACCCCGTGACCTCCCCGAGGGCCCCGGGCAGGCCCCGCACACTCTGGGAAGGCGGCCACCACCGGGGTGGCTGGGTCTCGGGGCATGGAAATGCCATAAAGACACAAACTTTTCCGAGGTCAAACACTGCCAGGGTCATGGCGGAGCGGGCGTGGACGCCACTCCCAGGCAGGCAGCAGAAAAGGAAGCTGCCCGGCCTGGCGCCCCGCCCGCACCCCCGCCCCAGGGCCGCGGGGGCGCCCACGTGCTCTCAGAGCGGGGCCGACAGGGGCGCCCGGCCGCACGGCCCCTCGGGGCGCGCCGAGCGAGTGCGGGGAGGGTGCCTGCTTACCCCGTTGGTGCGGGGCCTCCCCGGGCCCCTCCGCTCCACCATCTCCGGGCCCGGGGCCGTCGCTGCCACCGCCGCCGCCGCCGCCGCCGCCTCCACCGCGCGGGGCTTGGACATCTTCCTGCCTGGAGAGGGGGACCCGGGGGAAGCGGGGGAGGGGGCGCTCAGGGCGCGGCGGGGCGGGGAGCGGGGCCGCCCGGGCCGGGCGCCGCAGCGGCGCCTCCCGCCGCAGCCATGTTCCGAGGGCCCGGCGGCGGTGGGCCGCCCGCGCCGCCGGGAGGCCGGGGCCGGCCGGCGGGGCCGGGCCGCGGCCCGAGTCGCCCTCCCGCCGCCCGGCCCGGCCGGGCCCCGCGCGCCGCCCGCCCCCCGCGCGGCCGGGCCCGACACACCCACCTGCAGCCCGGCCAGGCCCATGGCGGCGCGCCCCGCGCCCTCGCCCTCGCCGCGGCCCGGCCACCAGCGCTGCCGCTGCCGCTGCTGCTGCTGCTGCCGCCGCCACCAGCGCCGCCGCGGCGCCCCGGGGAAGGGCCGGCGGCGCCCCACGGCGCCCCCTTCCCCCATGGCCTGCGAGGCAGAGCCCGGCACCCGCGCGCCGCGGCAGCCCCGGCCGGCCCGGGACCGAGGACGCAGGGAGGGAGGCGCTGGCGGCGCGTCCTCCGCGGCCCGCCCGCTCGCCGCTGCCGCCACCCACCGTCCGCTCCCGGCCGGGGAGGGGGCTGGCAGGGGCGGCGCTGCGAGGCTCCTCCGGAGCGAGGGAGGGAGAAGGGGAGGGAACGAAGGAGGGCGGGCCCCGCGGCCGCGAGGAATCCCGACTCGGGCGCGCCCCCTCTCGCGCGTCCTCAGCCACTCGGGGAGGAAGGGGTGGGAAACATGATAATGACAGCCCGGGCTCTCGGCCGGCCAGGCTCCTACTCTCGCTGGCTCAACGGCTATTTCGGGAGACCCGTCCGTGCCAGGCGCAGTCGGCAGCGGTGAACGCGACAGGCGAGAGCCCTCCTGTGTGCCCGAGCCTGTGCTCACGGAGCGTTTTCCTGGGCATTTAACCTTCCCGGCAAGCCCCTGGGGGCCAGGTCCTGTGGCTAACCCGTTTATGATGCGGATACTGAGGTTCCAAGGAGGTGCAGGGGCTTGTCCAAAGCCACAGAACTAGAAAGCGATCAGGTCAGGTGTCAAACCCAGGCGGTCTGCACCTGACCGGTCCGGACCCTGGGGAAATAGAGCCAGGAATTATAATGGTATGTTTGCTGGGTGCTTCTCTTGCATACCTTATGCCATTCAGACCTCACAACGGCCCTTTGAAGGTAGACACCATTATTTTCTCTTCCACAGACAGGGAAAACAACCTCGGAGAAGTGAGGAGCTTGGCCAAGTTCTCAGAACTAGAAATAGATTACCAGGCCAACAGACCAGAGCCTACACTCCCGGCCACTAACTTCCAGATTACAGGTGAGGAAATAAACATGGAGGAGCAAATGGTGTTGCAGAGGGTTTAGCAAGTCACCCAGGTCTCCTGTCCCCGCACGAGGAAATGTCCTGGGAGGCAGGGGTTCCAGTATACCTTACTGCCCTGAACCACTGTGCTGTAGCCATTAGGGTTTGAGGGCCCATGGCCAAAAGAGTCCCTGTATTTGTGCAAAGTCATAATGCAAACAAGACACCTCGGGGCATCTAGCCTTGGGTTATGGACTGGGAGGCAAAGATTGGGTATCTCTCCCTGCATCTGCCCCAGAGGTGCAGAGGTGTGACCATGGCCAAGTCCCTTCCCCAGACTAGGCCTCGGCATCCTCGTGGATAAAAACTAAGAACTATGAATTCCATAAGGTACCCAGGGCACCTTTTTTTTTTTTTTTCCCCCAGGGCACCTTTGACATCCACAGATAAACAAATGGCTGTCACTTTAAGTAGCTGCCTCCCCTTAGAAGGGATAAGACAGTGGATTAAATGGCAAGACACTGCTCAGGACAACACCTCCCAAATCAGCTCATGCTTTAGAATCCTTCAGAGCAGGGCTGGGGAACCACTGCCATACCCATCCAACCACTGACTCCAGTGGGGTAGGGTAGTCTGCCCACTTGAATACCCAAGCGACTATGCAGAGAGTTAGGATTCTAAAGTGACACTCTTACACCCAGGTTGAGCCATCTGAAACAGTGTCTGTTACCTCTGCAGGGCAGAGAAGGTTTGTAGTTTGTTGCCAAACTATCATTGGAATCATGGTCTGGAGGCAGGAAGCAGCTGCTCAGATCAGCTTGTCCATTTCTCATACTGTTTTAACTCCCTCGCCCCCACTACACACACATACTCAGGGCTATAGCTTTCTCCATCATAGCCCACAAAATGCAGGGGATACATTAAAATACAAGTCTAGCACCCATTTCTCTCAACTCTGCAGCTCTAGTAGCTAGAAAATGTAGTTCAAATCCTTCAGTAAAGTTTCAAAACACTTTGTTTTGTCTGTACATGAGGTGTTCACGTGTGCATAACAAATACATATACCCAATCACAGAAGTAAAAACTCTTAATGTTGCCCAGGGTCTCATAGAAATAGAATCCAACAGCAATGATACTAATAGCTCGCACTTACTGAATGTTTATTGTGTCAGGCCGTACAATAATGCATTATTTAATTTAACCTTCCCAACCATTTATGAGAAGGTACTATTCTATTTCACAGATGTAGAAATCGAGGCTTGGGGAAAATAAATCACTTGCCTAAGGGTCACATGACTGAGATACTGATGGATATGAGGATACTTCAGCATAAAAAAAATGTATATTGCTTTCCTCAAACTCAGACACTAAAATAACAATTCATTCATTCAACAAGCATTTATTGACTACCTACTGTGTTCCAGGCCCTGGGCTAAAGACACAACAATGAACACAGACAGAGATGGAGCACACTGAGGCCAGAGGGGTGGGTAGGCCCCTTACAGGCCAGGGTGAGGACTGTGGATTTGATCCTAAGAACAAAAGGGGAGTTTAGGGGCGGAAGGAGTGGTGAGAGTCACATGATAAAAATCTGTGTTCTTGGGGACCACTCTAGCTGCTGAGGCACAATAAATTGGAGATGGTCACAGTGGGAAGAGGGAGACCAAGTATGAGGCCATCTGACAGTGGCAGTAGAAACGGGGAAAAGTAGATGGACGGATCCTGCCCAAAGTAATATCCTTGAGGCTGTAAATATTTACATGATTGTAAAACTTCAAAACCAGAGAGGAGTTACCCGGTATCTGAACATTTTGTTCATGTGACTCCGCAGGGCTCTCAAAGTGAACTACAAGTTAGGAACGAAGACCTCTTTTCTAGAAGAAAAAGACTGACTCTTCATGGTGGGGGGAGGGGGTCATGTGCGTCACTGAGAATCACTAACCAGTACATTACAAAGGTGATTTGCAACCTGTTATGGTAGAAGCTGGGAACACTCATCTTCACTTTGGCTAAATAAGGGAGGTAGAGTGGAACAAGCAAAGACACAAAATGGCCAGAGTCTGGACAGTGACTTTGGACTTCAGCTTCCACCTCTGAAAAATGGAAGTAGCAGTTTGTAAAGATTAACTGACATAATAAAGCACCTGGCCCTCAACGGTAATTATTACTTGCCCATATTAAGTATTTAAGTATTTCAATGGCAGAGTGGTTCACTTTGTTTCCCCCCACAGATTAATTAAAGCAAGCTATTTTTTTTTTTTTAATGCACTACTGTTAAAACAGGTAGTTTAAATGATTTTGCTGTGATGGGAAAAATGAATCAGGGAAGCATAGCTTTATTAAGATTTGTCAGATAAATTAGTCAGATATTATTAAGTATACTTTTAGATGCTTAACCCTTTTCTGAAGAAAAATATTTAAGGCATCTTACTTTTCTGTGTGGACTGGGTTACGAAGCTCTTTAACATGAAGTTCACTATGCCTCATTTCTTAATCATAATCTAGGTAAATCTTGTCCCAAAAGACCGTAAAGGGATGCTGGGAGAATAAATGATCCACCTGGGTGCAGGGGCTGAAAACAAAGAAGCCCAATAAATATTTGCTGAATGAATCCTTATTTTATTCATTATGATCGCCATAGGGAGCATACTGCATTAAGGCAAATTCCTACTAATATGTAGGAATTTTGAGAAAGATGTAAAACCTCAACTTATTTCTTTTAAATAATAATTCAAGTGAACCATCACGCTCAAGTTTTTGCATGAAGGAGACACAGCGGCTGGAAATGACCAGCGGTTGGAGATCACTTTGCCACATAACGTGGGTCTTACTGTCCTGACAGCAAACTAACTGCGAAGAACTTCAGGCAGGGACATCGCCTCCCTCGCGGCTGCACAAACCCACCCAAGCCATCTCCCGTGGGCAGGAGTCCTGATCAGCTGCGGCGCGAAGGGCCGCCCCGGGAGGTGCCAGGGGACCTGTTTCACCCCAAAGTGGGCCAGCGGGGCCCGTCCCCGCCCCGGCGGCGCAGAGCTGACTCAGGGAGTGGGGAGGGAAAGCAAGGCGCCTGCTGCGGGGTCCACTCCGACGCGCTCCCCACCATGTAGGTTACCGATCTGCGCCCTCGCCTCGGGGTCACCTCCTTTCCTAACAAGAGAGAGCCCTTAAGCAGGCGAAGCCTCGCCCTCCCCCCATTTGTATCAATGACAACGACTCCCTGGAGGTGCCCTGCGCTTTAGTTTCCAAACAGCTTTGACATATGGCCCCATTGCGTCGGGAGAGGCAGGCCACCGGGTGCCCACACTTTAAAGAGGAGAAACCGAAGCACGGGAGTGGGAGGGGTTTCTGGGGGCTTCGGAAGCGAGGGTGGGGACGAGGTGGGGAAGGTTCCGCAGCCCCGCACCCGCGCACCCCCGCTCGTCCCCGCGCTCCGTGCGAGCAGCTGGCGGGAGAGCGCCTCCCTGCCGCAGCTCCCGCCACCTCAGTCCCGCCTCCAGCGCGACCCCCTATCCCAGCTGCCCCGGCGCTGGCCACCCGGGCCAATACCTCTAGCCATGGCCGCGCTCTGTCACCGCCTAGGATCTCCCGGGAAACGCAGCTTTCGAAAAAAGTTACAACAATTGTAGCCAACTGCTCCGCCGGACCCCGGCTGCTGCCCTGATTGGCGCCGCTGCCCGCCTTTCCCCAGGCTTCCTGCCGTAATAGGCGAACTCGAGAGGGAAAGCCCGCCCTTCTCCCCGCCTCCCCGGCGGGGGCGGGGCGAGCGGCCGCACTTCATACAAACGCTTTCAGGACAGGTCCCAGCGGAGGACGTGGGAGGGGGTTTAAATTTTACCGTCTCCCCACGTTGATTGGCTGCGCTGGAAGGACATCCGCGCTGCCATTGGGAAGCCCCAAACTCCGCCCTCTCCGGGTGCTGCAGCTCCGCCCCGGGGAGATTTATTAGTCACGCGGTTGGAGGCCGGGCCTCGGATTAGACCCACTCGGGACTTCCGGTTTTTCGGGCGTTTGACCGGAACCCGACCTTTGACCCCTCGACCTCCCCTTATGACCTGGGAAGCCTAGGTCCCAGCAGTTTAACATCTGCACCACCTTGACCTTTCCAGCAGTTTAATCCATTCATTCCTAAATTGAAAGGTTTATCGAGTCCACTCTTACAGTATTCAAAACCCGCGGGCACAGTTCTTACCAACTGAGTCAGCCTCGCTGAGCCACAGCAATCCTAGCCCAACATACCCCAACCGTTTTACAGATGGGGAAAGAGAGGACCAGCAAGAACAGGTAACTAACTTGCTGCCCAGTGTCACCCAGCAATTTAATTGCAGGTCCTGGATCAGTCTTTTGACTGTTAGTCCACTAGAGGGCTACCTTAACCCCACGGAAACAACCGGGCACCTTTCTCCACCCAGGGGAGCTCGGTCGTAAGGTCCCAGAGAAACACAGATGTCCTGGGTATTCTTTGCTTTGAACACAGGTAAGGTGTCCAGTTACAGCTCTTCCCTGGGGACCCCTCCTGGACATATGAGGAGAGGTCACTCATCCATTCTCTCTCTTCGGTCCCCAAGAAGAGTTTGGAATCCCCACCATTGCCCAAGTACCCTACCATTGCACCAGGAAAGTAGGAGAGCAAAATAAAGTGATATATGTGAAAGCACTGGGAAAAGTAGGAAGCAACACTTCTCACTCACTGTGTGCCCTTTGGTATATTATTTCAGCTCTCTGTCCCTCTGTTTACCCAGCTGTCAAATGATGGAGTCAGCTGTGATCTCCAGGTTTCCTTCCAGCTTCCATAAATACATAGAGGTTTTTACTTTCTCTAAAATGCATTAATTCAACATTTATTGAGCTGTATACCTGACACTGTCTGGTCCCCCAAGGATACAGTGGCGAATAAGACAGATCCCTACATTTTTTAGGACAGAAACTAACAAGAAATCACTTTTTAAATATTAAATAGCTATTAATGCTATGGGTAAAATGAAAACAGGGAATTTTACAGAGTGTGAGTGGGGAGATCATTGCTTCTATGGATTGGTGAAGTCAGAGAAATCCTCTTTGAGTTGGTGGCTTTAAGTTATACCCTAAATAAGTGAGTCCCAAGGGAGAAGGTACTTGTAGGTAGAGGGAATAGTGAGTGCAAATGCCCCAGAAGTGGGAATAAGCTTTGTTGTCTGGGGAAAGAAAAAGAAACCCAATGTGATCGGAACTGAGTGTATGATGAGAATGGAGGGGATCAGGCTGGGAAGGAAGGCAGGGGCTAGATCACATAGGCCCTTGAAGGCTGTGCTGGTCTCTCAGCTCCAAATTCACTCTTCTCCACCCTGCTCTGCAATATTTGGGCTGCAAATTGTAGTGCACCTTTGTCAGCTAGTGTTAGGTTCTGTCAATAGGTGAGGATACAGGGAGACTGGAAGGCAGGGGGAGGGACTCACTCCTGCCCGTTTGCTTGCTATTCCTGTCAGGGTAAGTAATGACATTTTGCTTCTGACAGGCCATTTGGTTCATTCTCCAGGCTCTTTCCAGAAATAGCCTCAGCGTGCTACCTCAGAAGTACCAGCAGCAGCCCCTCTTCAGAGTTCTGAGCCCCAGCTTTGCAGGGCCCCTCCAGTAAGCTCTTGAAGGGCCAGTGCCAACGTCATGGTGCCCCTTTCTCAGAGGCATAAGAACCAGCCCTCCAGGAATCCTCTTCTGATTCTTCTTCTCTGCTAACCCCAACGGGTCTCTTTGTTCTCCAGCCCTAGAAATGGGAGCTGCTTCCTGCAGTTATTATTAAATGACTTCAGTGTTCCCTTTCTGCTTGTTTGGTCCTCCACCACCTGTTTAATGAATTTCCTATTTTAAATTCTGTTTTCCTGACCGGACCCTGATGGACACAAAAGCCATTAGTAAGGACTGAGACTTTTATCCCAAATCTGATAAGAAGCCACTACATGGTTTTAAGCCAAGGGTAGATGGATAGATTGGTCAATCTGAACAGCAATTTTGCAAACAGTTATGCAAACAGAAGGATTGCAAATAGCTACAGTTACAGTAATCTGCATTGAGACTCAGGATCTTGGAAAAATGTGACATGCTTCAGGACTGCCTGCTTACCGATCTCCATCCTCCTAAGATGACGTGGGTGAAATCACACCAGTGCTGAGATGACTTTCCTTACTCTAGGGTTATCTTTGCATTAATATTTGCTCCAGGCTTTTGCTATTGTTTAATACTTTTTTATTAGCATCAGTTCTTTTTTTTTAATGGAAGTTTTTTTTTTAATTTATTATTTACTTATTTATTTTATTTTTATTTTTGGCTGCGTCTGGTCTTAGTGTGGCACTCCGGATCTTCGTTGCGGCACGCGGGCTTCTCTCTAGTTGTGGCCCGTGGGCGCTGTAGTTTGTGGCACACGGGCTCTCTCACTGAGGCGTGCAAGACCAGAAGTTGCGGCGCGCGGGCTTAGTTGCCCCGCGGCATGGGGGATCTTAGTTCCCTGACCAGGGATCGAACCCGTGCCCCCTGCATTGTAAGGTGGATTCTTTACCACTGGACCACCAGGGAAGTCCCAGCATCAGTTCTTAAAAGGTTCTACTGAATGGGACATGTATTTCACAGCTGGTGACCACTGTGATCTACTAATTCCTTCCATTCATCTGTGAGTATAAATAATATACATACCTTTTCCTATTATATGTATGTGTGTGTATATATATATAAGTATGTATGTATGTATGGATAGATAGATATACACAGATACATAAATATATAAACTTCCCCCATATGTATACATACATGTATATGTTAATATGTGCAATATGCATATATACAATATATGTAATATACTTGGAATGCAAGCAAGTGAGGGTAAAACAATACTCTTTCTACCTCATAGGTTTATTGTTAGAATTAAATGAGAGAGGGGAATTCCCTGGCAGTCCAGTGGTTAGGACTTCGCCTTCCCGTGTGTGTGGGGATGCGGATTTGATTCCTGGTTGGGGAGCTAGGATCCCACATGCCTCGGAGCCAAAAATACAAAACATAAAACAGAAGCAATATTGTAACAAATTCAATAAAGACTTTAAAAATGGTTTACATCAAAGAAAAAATCTTAAAAACAAAACAAAACAAAACCTTTAGGGACTTCCCTGGCCATCCAGTGGTTAAGTCCGTGCCTGCACTGCAGGGGAACATGGATTCAATCCCTGGTCAGGGAACTAAAGATCCTGCTTGGCACATTGCATGGCCAAGAATATATAAATAAAATAAAATAGAGAAGTTAAAAAAACACTTTAAAAATTAGTTTAAATATATACATGAACCTTTCAAAATTCCATTTTAATTAGTATCTATATTGGTCAAGATTGTTTTTTCCTTTTAATTTTTAAAAAATTATTTATTTCATTTATTTATTTATTTTTATTTTTTAAAAAATAAATTTATTTATTTATTTGGCTTTGTTGGGTCCTCGTTGCTGCGCGCGGGCTTTCTCTAGTTGCAGCGAGCGAGGGCTACTCTTCATTGCGGTGTGCGGGCTTCTCCTTGCGGTGGCTTCTCTTGTTGCAGATCATGGGCTCCAGGCACGCAGGCTCAGTAGTTGTGGCGCATGGGCTTAGTTGCTCCGCGGCATGTGGGATCTTCCCAGACCAGGGCTCTAACCCGTGTCCCCTGCAATGACAGGCAGATTCTCAACCACTGCGCCACCAGGGACGCCTGGTCAAGATTGTTTTGGATTGCAAATGAGAGAAACAAAGCTCAACCTAGTTTAAGAAAATAAGGGAGGAGTTCCCTGGCAGTCCAGTTGTTAAGACTCCACACTTCCACTGCAGGGGACACGGGTTCGATCCCTGGTCGGGGAACTGAGATCCCACATGCTGTGCAGTGCAGCCAAAAAAAAAAAAAAAAGGGAGTTTATTGTCTCTCATAACAGAAAAGCTCAGGGTTTGAGTAGCTTCAGGAATGACAGGATGATCCAGGGACTCAAAGGATGTCATTAGAAGGTCATCAGGGTTTAGTCTCTCCCTGTCTCTCCCCATCCTGCTCTTTGCCCCACTGATTTCTAGGTTGGCTTCACAGACTGGTCTCCAGCTCCACATCATGGCCTCTGCCCCCACTTCCCAATGTTAGTTTGGCAAGGGAGTGTCTTTTTCCTATTATTTTCAGTACAAAGTTCTAGAATTGAAACTCACTGGCTGGCACTAAACCAATCAAAGTGGCCTTGACAGTGGATCCAGTATTCCAATTGGCCAGACCCATATTACATGCTCTACCCTGGAGTGATGTATGTGGGAGAATGTTAGCCCTTTCCATACCACATGGACTTTGAGAGGGCATGATAAATTTAAGGTGCTGTTATCTGAAGAAAGAGAGGTGGATTCTAGGGACTTCCCTGGCAGTCCAGTGGTTAAGCCTGGGGCAAGAAATACACAAGATGGGACTTCCCTGGTGGTCCAGTGGTTCAGAATCTGCCTTCCAATGCAGGGGGTGCGGGTTTGATCCCTGGTTGGGGATCCCACTTGTTGTGTGGTGCAGCCAAAAAAATAAAAAAAAGAGAGAGATGGATTCTGAGCAGTCAAAACAACTGCTGTTACAGAGCACAGAGGATTTTTAGGGCAGTGAAAATACTCTGAATGATACTGTAATGACAGACACATGTAATTATACGTGTCCAAACTCATACAGTGTACACCACCAAGAAGAAGTAAACCATGGACTCTGGGTGATAATGATGTGTCCATGTAGGTTCATCAATTGTAACAAATGTGCCATCTGGCAGGGGCTGTGGATAGTGGGGGAGGCTATGCAAATGTGGGGTCAGGGGGTAGATGGGAAATCTCTGTTCCTTCTCCTCAGTTTGGCTGGGAATCTAAAACTTCTCTAAAAATTAAAGTCTTCAACAACAACAACAACAATACTGCTACCTGCGATTATGTCTACCACCTTCTAAAATCCAGTACACGCTTCAGCCCACATTCTGGTGCTCTCTGCTGCATTAGATATTGCTTGATCACTCATTCCTTAAAACTCTACTGCCTTGGTTCTGCTTTGACCTCTCTGATTGATCTTTCTAAGTCTCATTGCATATTCACTTTTTAGATATAGGACCTCAGGGTTCTGCCCTTGGGCCCCTGCTCTTCTCTCTGCATTCTCTGAGTACAGTTTTATCCTCTCTCATGTTTTAATCCCCATCTGGATCCTCAAGCTGTAGACTCAACTGCTTGCTAGACATCTCCACTTGGATTCCCACAGGCCTCTCAAAATTCCTTATGATAGACTTAGGTAGCCTCCAGTGAACAGCATCTCCCACTATTCATACCCTTGTGTGACTTTCCTTGAGTCCTATTTGGCCTTGTTAACCAACAGAATATGGTGGAAACATCACTGTGTCATTTGAAAGCCTAAAATTTAAGAAAGGCTAGTAGCTTCTGCTTTCATGTTCTTGGGAGTCCTGAGCCACAGTACAAGAACCATGGAGAGGCTGCTGGAGAGACCACTTTGAGAGAGAGAAATACAGCTGTCCCAGCATCCCAGCTGAGCCCAGCCCACAGCCGATCCACCAGCTGAATACAGTCACACAAGTGACTGTTAGCAAAACCAGAAGAACTGTCCAGCTGAGCCCAGCCCAACTTGCAGAATCATGAGAATAACATCGCAGTTGTTGTGTTAAGTCGTTACATTTGGGGGTCATTTTTTACCTAACAATAGGTAAGCAAAGCATTCCTCCTATCTAAAGCTGAACTCATCATCTTCCTCTTTAGACCTGTTTGTCTTCCTGAGGTCAGCGTTTCAGCTAATGGCACTTGGCCTTCTTCTATTGCTCAACAATTTTGTTCCAGTTCAGGTTCTGTTCTTCTCTCCTCTCGACCTGTCTGGTCTTTGTACCTGCAGCCCAGTTCTTAGATCCAACTGCTGCACTGCTTCCAGAGTGATTCTTCTAGAATGCATATCGAACCATGGCAGTTCTCTGCATAACAGGCTTCTGAGTTCTTTGTAGCTTACAGAATAAAGTCCAAACTCAGTTATAAAAGGCTCTTTGAGAATGATCTTTATCTACTTTTTGCAATCCTACTAGTAACTCCTTTTTACTTGCTATATCAATCAAGGTGCAGACAGAAGGCAGACACTACACCAGTTATTTAATGAGGAAAATTTAAGATAAGAAATTGTTGGGCATTCCCTGGCATTCCAGTGGTTAAGTACTCCCTGCTTTCACTGCCGAGGGCCTGGGTTCAATCCTGGTCGGGGAACTAGGATCCCACAAGCCGCGCAGTGTGGCAAAAAAAAAAAAAAAAAAAATTGTTAACTAGGTATAAGCTGGTGAACTAGGTAACTGAAAGGGTAAAGAGAGAACTTGAAGGCATCACAGACGTTGCAACTGTGGAAAGCAATTCTCACCACTCAGGCTAAGGGGACAAAGGGAAGGGGTTGGTGTAATTTAAACTTATAAATGGGGACTTCCCTGGTGGTCCAGTGGTTAAGACTCCACGCTCCCAATGCAGGTGGCTGGGTTTGATCCCTGGTCAGGGAACTAGATCCTGCATGCCGCAACTAAGACCCAAGGCAGCTAAGTAAATATTTAGGAAAAAAAAAAAACTTAGAAATGTAGAAGAGGGGCCCCATGTTGCTGAAACTCCAAGGAGGGGTTTCTGCTCAACTGGTGTTAGTGTCTCTGAGCTTGGAGGGTGACCCCGCGGATGCTCTCACTGGTCCTCGTGTCTGAGAGGAGAGTTTGGTATGAAGAGGCCAGCTCTGTAAGTGTGGGAAAAACTGCAAACTGATATAGCTGCTGTGGTATCACTTTGGAGGGAAATGCACGTGCCAGGGTGAAGAGGTGTTGCTGGGATGACATTCACAGGAAACTGTTTCCTGCTCCAGCCTAGTGGCTCTGAAACAGCTGGCAAAGCAGAAACGTAGTTCTGCAGTGCATCACAAAGCAGAGCATAGATGCTTGGGTTTGGAGCTGAGAAACATTATCTTAACAACTGGTGCACTTGCTTTGTGTGTGTGGTTTTTTTTTTTCGTTTTCTGGCCCCATCGTGCAGGATCTCAGTTCCCCGACCAGGGATCCAACCCGTGCCCCCTACAGTGGAACTGCGGAGTCTTAACCACTGGGCCACCCAGGGAAGTCCCTGGTGCACTTGCTTCGTTACTGTCCCTTCTCTTTGCTTCGCTCCTGTTTCAGAACATTTGCATGTGCTGTTTCCTCTTTCTCAAGTGCAGTTCTCCCTTCACTTTGCCTAGTTAACACCTACTTTTCAAATCTCATCTGGGTTATCGCTCTCTCAAGGAAGACTTTTTTGACTTCCCTGATGAGGTCAAATTACTCTATAATAGGCTCTGTTAGCTTTTATGTAGCATTGTCACAGCTACAAGTTTACATTTTGTGTAATTTGGGGATTAATGCCCACTAGACTGTAAGGGCATTTATCTCAAGGGCAGGCACCATCCCTCACATCCCCCTTGTTTTTCTTAAACTTGTGTCCCTAACACAATACCTCTAACACGGTATCTGGCTCAAATATTAGTGGAATGAAATGAGAAGTGTAGTGTAAATATAAATAGCCCCCCCTGAATGGGGGGGGGGGAGTCAATACCATGCCCGAATATGGATTTTTCTGAATTATCTGCTTCCAGTAGTATCTCTGTTCTGGACGCAGCTAGTAAGTCTTCCTCCTGCCTCTGACCCTCAGTCTCTCAGTTCCCATCCCCTGATACAACTGCTACTTGTGTTGTCATTCTGAGAAGCTCCACGCGAACATGCAAGCAAAATATATATTCTCATAGACAGAAGTGCTTCATTCTATTTTTTTAAAAATTTTATTTACTTATTTTGGCTGTGTTGGGTCTTCGTTGCTGCGTGCAGCCTTTCTCTAGTTGTGGCGACCGGGAGCTAGCTACTCTTTGTTGCGGTGTGCGGGCTTCTCCTTGTGGTGGCTTCTCTTGTTGTGGAGCACGGGCTATAGGCACACGGACTTCAGTAGCTGTGGCACACGGGCTTAGTTGCTCCATGGCATGTAGGATCTTCCTGGACCAGGGATCAAACCCATGTCCCCTGCATTGGCAGGAGGATTCTTACCCACTGTGCCACTGGGGAAGTCCCAGAGGTTCTTCATTCTTTTGAACAACTGTTTCACTGTAGGAAAGTACCATAGTTTAGTTAATTAGTCTTTTCTTCAAAGACATTAAAGTTGTTTCCCATCTTTTCTTTCTACAAATGCTGCTGCAATGAATGACCTTGTGCATAACATTTGTGTGCATATGTGCAGTTATATTATAAATATCCCCTGAAACACCATCTTTTACTTTGGTTCAAGGTAAAGAGATTATGCAGAGATGGTGGCAAGGATCTGGCTTAGATGCTCAGAAAGTACCTCAGAAGGTGGGAGTTCCTAGGTTAGACCTCTGTCTTCAGAATCTAGGACTCATCTAGTTCCGGTGTACAACTAGAGTTTGGGGGCCACTTGGAAACTGAATTGCGCCAACCAAGCTCCAAAGACACTGATGCATTAACTATCAATACAATGTCTTAGTTTTTTTGCTGTATTCTTTCTCTTTTTATAATGTGACAATTGCTTGTTTGCTGTCATCTACACTAGACCATAAACTAGGCTAGGGGAAAGTAGTGAACAAGACAGATGAAGGCCTTGGTCTCCCATGGTTCTTTTTTTTTGGCCATGCCAAGCAGCATGCGGGGTCTTAGTTCCCCAACCAGGAATTGAACCTGTGCCCCTGCAGTGGAAGCGCAGAGTCTTAACCGCTGGATCGCCAGGGAAGTCCCCAAGGCCTTGTTCTTATGGAACTATTTTTATTTTTTTTACCTTTATAGGTTTGTGTGTGTACGGATTAAACGAAATAATGGAGGTACAGTGATTAGCAAATCTGCAATTTAAGATGTCTGTTTACATGTATACATATATAATACATATTCATGTATATAAACACAATGTTGGAAGAGTCATAATTATTCTTGCCATGACTACATTTTTTTTCCTCTCCCCCAGCCCCACACTGTCTCTTGAAGAGCTCACACCTTAACCTCCAAGTTAACCAAACCATAGGTTTGCTTTGAGCTCAAGGCGAGTGCGAAGCGCGGCCGGTAGGGGGCAAGAATCACCCAGGCGTGCCCATTACCTAAGCAAGGGATTCAAAGAGCATTCTCAGAATGACTTTACAAAAGGGTTACCAAGAAGTTAATTTGTTTATTCTTTGTCAGGTCACTTAGTAGTAGCAACAATAATAATGATCATAATGGAGAATATGAAAATAAGGAAGTGAGAGGTAGTAGCGACCGATCTGCAGCAATCATTAATTGAGAGCAATAGTTTGTTCAGGTTACCGGGTGTGTGTGAAGAAAAAAGAAGTGGGGCTGACTGTGCTCTCACTCCTTAGGATCTGAATATGGCAGTGGACCAGCCGAGGGGCTCCGAGTTACTTGCGGTTTCACATTGAATAAAGTGCTTTGAGCAAGCCTAACAAGCAATGAGTATGCGAATATTTTTTTCTAGATTTAACTAAGGTAACGAGCTTTCAAAGTGACAGAGACGCCACTAGGTAACTTCCTGGCCCAAAGCCACACACCGAAAAGGTTTTGAAAACAGCTTCGGGCCCCTCCTAGCCTGACTTTGAAAGCAGGTGTGGGACGCATGCGCCCGACCCACCGGTTGACCTCCTGGTGGCAACCCAGATCACGGACCTTCTTCCCGACAGCCCGCGAGGGCGAAAGGGAGGAGGAACGGAACTCTCGCGAGGTCTTTCGAGCGCCGGCGGAAGCAGTAGACACGTGACTCTTCCAGGCGGCCTTCGTCTTCCCCCCTCCCCCTTCCTCGGGAACCCGGCCCCCTCACCCCTCGCCCACCCCGGAGCCGCGGTAATGGACGGTTTGGGTTCCGGAATTCCCTTGGATCCAACCACTGATACCGGGTCGGCAGGAGCGACGGAGTCCGTGCTTGGCGGCGAAGGCAGGGGGCGGTCAAGATGGGGGGGGAATCATCTTCCTCCGCCTAGGAGGGAGGCGGGGCGGAGAGGGGCGCTGGGGAGTGGGGTGGGGGAGGGAGGAAGTCACGTGGGGCGTGCGGCGCGCGCTGCGTGCGCGCGGCGCCTCATCCGTCGCCCCACCCCCTCCCGGCGGGGCGGGGCTGGGGGGCTGGGGGGGAGGGGCGTCAAGATGGCGGCGGGGAGGTAGGCAGAGCCGGACGCCGCTGCTGCCGCCGCCACCGCCGCCGCCTCCGCTCCAGTCGCCTCTGGTTCTTCAAGCTCTCGCCACCCGGAGAAGCTGTTCCGGCGTCGGATCCCGCAGGGAAAGTAAGTCCTCTCCTTAGCCCTTTTCTACCTCTACACTCCTCCCGGACAGCCTCCCACTCCCACCCTCCTCAGGGGGCCGTGCGGGGCCGGGCTGGGGGGGCCGCCACCTCACCCCGGCTTGGTGCCTCTCTCGCCCCTCGCAGCCCCCTCAGCTGCGCGCCCTGGGGGCCCTCGGGGGCACGGTCCCGGCGGCGGCCCCGCCGCGCTCGCTTCCTCCGCCCGTCAGCGCCGGGCCCTGCGGTCGCCGCGCGTGGGGCTCTCGGGCCCCGGGGGCCCCGCTGTCCCGGGCCGGAGGCACCCCGTTTGGCCGAGGAGGCAGCGTCTGCGGACGCCGGCTCCGACTCCGACTGGGCCGTCCCCCCCTTGCTTCCGCGGCTCGACCCGGGGGCTGCGAGGTCCCGGCCCCTCAGGAAAGTGAGCTCCGTAATCCTTCAGAAGTCCTCCTCCCGGACGGTTGTTCCGGTTCAGGGCGAGTGCGGGAGGCGACAGGGTCGCCCCAGATCTGGACCCCCGCACCTGCAGTTTGCTGATTACCTCGGTGTCGGGGCGATGGGGACGGTACGTGGGGCACGTGGGGCCACCTTCACGCCTCACCCGGTGATTAGGTTAATTTTGCCTCGAGCTCGCTCGCTCGCCTCCTGGATCCTAAGTAAGCATCTATGTGGAGGGGAGAGGTGGTTGGAAATCGGCTTACTTTGAGAGTGTTTGGCGTAACGAGCATCTAAAGTTCCCCAAACCAGTGTATGCTGGGGGTTTCCCAGAAGTCGTTTGGGGTCGGTTTAACCGCTGAGGAGATTTGGATGTGCCTGAACCCTTGTGATTGTTTCTTTCCTGACCCTGGCATCCAGCTCCTCCCCTTTCCACCCCGGCTTTGTGTTTCTGTTTGGTTAATGTTTGCGGACCACTAACTTGATCCTCGTACAGAGAAGCTCTTTTTATGTGCGTGCTCCGTTTACTGTGGGAGGCTTTTGTTTTGGGGAGTCGCTGGTTGAGAAACGTGGGAAAAGAACGGGCGAGAAAATGAGAGTCAAATAAAGCAACGTTTTTAGCCATTGAATTGCCCAGCCAGTTGTAACCACACCCGGAAGTTTGTACTAAACACGTGTTGATGAGAGAAGGTTAAAAACTGGGTCCCCTTTGACCTTTGAAAGTTGATTATTAGCAGTTTATGTTGAGTTAAATGTTTCATATTCTCTAGGCAGCCAGAATTAGAGACGGAATAGGGTTACTAGTGTCGGCCAGGAGGGTCCAGAAAGCTGTCAAACCCCTAGTTGCTCTAGCGCGGTTCCTCAGAATAATTGCAGACAGTTAAACGAGATAACAGTGCGGAGGGATTCCATTTTTTCCCAGTTATTTACCGCAATCAAAACTGCTTGTCATAAGCAGTGGGGAAAGCCTTCATCACTGCATAAAAGATAGTGTGTACAGAATTTCTAGGATAAAATGTAGAATTTGCTGCTGCTGCCTTGAGTGGGACATTAGTTTTGCAATCAAGGGAACATTTTATTTTCATGTTTAAAGAAGTTGCTTCCAAAGTTTATCTTACCAGAGAAGACATCTTTACTCTTTTCCTCTGGATTCTGCTTTTTATCTCCCAATCTAACTTTATTCCCAGTCTAATTTTGTTGCATACAATCCTCCAGAATTTAAAATAAATTTTATTTTAATTGCTGGGTAAATGTTAAAAAGGGAGGCTTAGTGAGTGGCTTACAGATCGTAAATTCATCATCCATTCATCCATCCATTCATTCATCCATCCATTGAATGCTCTTATGTGTCAGTTTTACATGTTTTAAGGGTTTTGCTAAGATTACTATTTAAAAACGTGCAGTATGGAGATTCTTTTCATGCTTTTTTAAAGTCTTTTTTCGCCTCAAAGACTTTAGGTACAGATAACATTTTGGCATTTCTTAGTCTCTAAATTGAGCTTTGATTTGAGACTTGCCGCCTTGCTTGTGAAGGAAGACAGCACACAGGTCTGAGATCTGCTCTTAGCAAGATACCTGACTTTTCGTGAGGCTCTGTGGGTTCTTGTGCTTTGCCTGCCAAAAATTGGTGTAAAGATACTTTCCGAGAGGAATTGTTTTCCATTAAATAGACAATTAATAACCAGGATGATGTAATCCTTAAGTTTTTGCAGTTGTCTTTTTTTTATGCTAATTGACGGATCCACTTTGATGTGGTTGAGCTTTACTAAGTAATAAGGACAACCTTGTGATACCACTGAAATTTTCTGTAGATGGAAAGAATAGGCTCTCGAAGAGCAGGAACTCTCTTCTATGAAAAAAAATATGGTATAAAACCTGTCAAATTAACTTGCTTATTTACCTCTTGGGAGACAGTATATAGCACAGAGCAGTGATTTTCAAACCTTTTTTACTGCATTCCACAGTAAGAAATGTGTTTTACGTTGTGACCTAGTACATAATGCACGCATAGAACTCAGTTTCGTGAAATAATGTTTATCCTCTCTGCGTGTGCTGCGTTAATTCTGTCTGTATTTAAAATATTTGAATATTCTATATTTGAAATTTTTAAAAATACTGGTCATGACATACTTAAATTATTTGACAACATTGTTGTGACCAGCAGTTTGAAGAATACTGGTATGGAGTTAACAGCACAGAATCTTGAGGGAGGGGGGCCGCGGGGCGTGGGGCGCATGGTATCAGCCCTCCTAGGTTTGTAATTCTGCTCCAAGCTTGCTTTGTTGTTACCTTGTTACAGTTCATCTCTCTAAGCCTGTTTCTCATCTCTGACAAGGGAATAACGGGTAGTTTTTACTCATGGATTATTTTGAGAGTTAAAGAATTCCAGCCATATAGTGAATGTTGAGAAGACTAGCCATCTGATTTTGATGTTGTGATCGAGAAAGTAGTCCCCCCCACCCAAATCTTTCTTGGGCTTCTTTTTCAAAGCAGTTTTGAAACTTGTATATAATCTGCACATTCCTTTTTGATTCCATTCTTCCTATAGGTTTTGCAATGAGAGTGAAGGGGGGGGCACTTTACTGAGCAATCGCTGCTTGGGGAAGTAGGTGTTAAAAAATACAGATTATATCCTTTTAGGTGAAGAAAATCCTTTTTAGCAAACTTCTTTATACCTACCTTCCCTTCCTCCTGATACCCTTAAGGAACCAGCACTCAGTAGACACTTAATGAATACTTGTTGATGGACTTAACCAGCTAAATTCTAAGTGGATCATTATCCTTCAAATTCTTAAGCCGAGTGACAGTCATCCAGGCTACATAAAAACAAAGTTGGGTCAAAAATTAGACATGTTTAGCACTATTAAGTAATGAGAAAAATCCTTTTCAGGCAAAGATACTTCTTTTTTTAAAAAATAAATTTAAATTTATTTTATTTTTGGCTGCGTTGGCTCTTCGTTGCTGCACGCGGGCTTTCTCTAGTTGTGGCGAGTGGAGGTTACTCTTGGTTTTGGTGCAGGGGGTTCTCATTGCGGTGGCTTCTCTTGTTGTGGAGCTCTAGGGTGTGCGGGCTTCAGTAGTTGTGGCACGCAGGCTCAGTAGTTGTGGTGCACAGGCTTACTTGCTCCACAGCATGTGGGGTCTTCCCGGACCAGGGCTCGAACGCGTGTCCCCTACATTGGCAGGGGGATTCTTAACCACTGCACCACCAGGGATGTCCGGCAAATATATTTCTAAAATGATATTATATGTGCACATTTAAAGATGTCTACCAGTTTCTTCTAGATACGCTAATTGATTAGACATATTGGATGTATGACACGAGTAAAAAGGGTGCTAGTATTTTATAGAACTAATGTGGAAGTTAATTAGTGAATAAATTGCCAACAGGTAAAGTTTGTTTTCTAGATATAAAGTGTTGTATCAGCAATTTGAAGGAAAACATTTTTTGAACATTATAGTAATGTTTATCAACATGATGGTTAATAGTAGCTAATATTTATTCCGCGTAGTGTAATATTTACTCAGCGCAGCAATCCTGTAAAGTAGGTTCTATTTTTATTCCCATTTGAAGGTGAGGAAACTGAGTCACAAGTCATTACTTAACTGTGTTACACTACTTAGCAGATGATGTAGCCAGTATTTGAAACCAGGTTTTCCCCTTGACTTCATAGTCTCCTCAGCCTCTGTAGTGTACTGCTGCTGCTGCTGCAGATAATCTCTTGTATCTGCCCAGAGCTATAAAGATCTGCTTCGGTCTCAACAAGAGGAACCTTGTCCTTGTTGATAGGTTTCAGTGTTGGTATTCTCAGTGGGAACTGTATCCTTTCATTCTTCTGATTGGCTGTGGTTTCTCAGGATTCTCTTCCTGCCAAGGATGTCTCTTAGTTTCTCTCTACTACTGTGTCATTAGTCCTTATTTATCATAGACGCTTTCATGGGTGTACTATTTTGAATAGGTGATATTTTCAAATGTATTTATGATAAAAATGGAACCTTTTTGTTGTCCATTGTTTGAGATAGAATCACTCTGTGGTTAGTAGTTAGCAGTTCTTTTGCACCTAACAGTGCTTGTGTTTACATTATACTTAGTGGGTTCAAAGTGAAAATGCTTTTTCCCTCTCAGGAATAAATCTTACTTGTTTGTAAAATGTGGGGAAGGTTGCATAATATAACCTTTTAGGGGCTCTGTCAGCTTGAGCACTGAAATTCTGTGAGTCTGTAATATTGATAGTTTCAGAATAGGAATATGATAAATATTAAGGGTTTTGCTTAATGGAGTTAGAGAATGGCATAGATGTGTCCTCTCTATCCCCTCCCCACTTCTCATGCAAAAAAAGTGCAAGTAGGGAATTTGTGCCCAATTGGCTTGAGAGAAAGGATCCCTAGATTTTATTTGTGTATAAGATGTATATAAAATTAAAATCTCTTTCATTAATAGCTCGTAAAAGACAATGTCTCTTACAGGCATCGTCAGTACTAGGTCACTGCTCAGATCAGAGGGTCTCAAATTGTGATTCCTATGCATTTTGAGTAGGTCACTGATAATGTTACTTATAACTGTGGCCATCATTTCTTATATGGACTCCAACAAGTTTATTCCCCAAATAACTCTCTTGCATGATATTTTTGTACTTATAATGCTAATTGTTCAGAAAATATATTTCAGAAAGCTCTCGTGAATTCAGTAACACATGGATTAATGGATCCCTCGGCCTCCAAGCTTTCTGTGGTCTGTAGTTTAGGAATCATTGGTTTAAAAGAATGTGCTTTTGTTTCAAATGTAAATAATTATTTCCAATATTTACTTTAAAAAAGATGACATTTTGATAGTTTCAGGAATTATTAATCTAGGTCAAAATTAGCCATAGCAAGTGGGCTAAGACCCTGTATTCCCATAGGTCATTGGTCCTAATGAAGTATTTTATAGATTGAAAATGTTTTTAAAGCGTTGGTTTGCTCTCTTGGTACATATTTGTACTATGTACTAGGATAGTAGCTTGTAAAGTGTGGTCAACTATGTATTAGAAAAATGGATCAACTTTTTTTAAAAATAAATTTATTTATTTTATTTATTTATTTTTGGCTGTGTTGGGTCTTTGTTGCTGTGTGCAGGCTTTCTCTAGTTGTGGTGAGTGGGGGCTACTTTTCGTTGTGGTGCGTGGGCTTCTCATTGCTGTGGCTTCTCTTGTTGCGGAGCATGGGTTCTAGGCACATGGGCTTCAGTAGTTGTGGCACGTGGGCTCAGTAGTTGTGGCTCACGGGCTCTAGAGCGCAGGCTCAGTAGTTGTGGTGCATGGGCTTAGCTGCTCCGCGGTATGTGGGATATTCCTGGACCAGGGCTCGAACCCATGTCCCCTGCATTGGCAGGCGAATTCTTAACCCCTGCGCCACCAGGGAAGCCCCAGAATGGATCAATTTTATATTAAACCCATATTGTGACATTTCTCCTTGTCTCCTCTGTCATCTGGTTCTTTCATACTATTTCCATCTTGTTGTTTAATACTAATTCTCCCCTTTCCAGTTTTAATCTCAGACAGGCGTTTATTCCAAAGTTAAGTATTGAAACTTCACAGGTTACCAATATTGACTTCTTGATCTACTCATTGGAAAGAGAATGCGTGGGCTTTGGGAATTTGAACAGTCTAGATCTGGGTGTGACCTTGGGCAGGTAATTTAAGCTTTTTGAGCCTCAGTTTCATTTCTAGAATTATAATATTTATCTTGCTCAGGGTTGTCATGGGCTAGTGATGGACATGAAGAGCCTGACACTGTGCCAGGCTTGTACAAGATATACTTAGTCACTGTCAGTTCCCTTCCCTTCCCATCTGCTCAAAATGCTTTCTTCCTTAGACTTCTTTTCTTTTCTCTGAAAAATTTTGGGGAAATCTCCTTTGGGCTATCCTTCCTCTCATCCTTTAAACAGTGGGTCTGCCCTTCGTTTCATTTCTGGATGTCTGTGGTTTCCACCTTAAACTCACTCGTATTTCCTTTAGAACATCTTTGTAAATGATGTACAAGCGACGTAGACCTACCTAGTAGAGAATTTCTCTATGAAGTGTCCTGCTTTCATCTAAAACAGTGGTTCTTGTATGTTGGGAAGTCGTGGTCACGGTATTCTTGGCTAACAACTTTCTTTTCAGATAAATTAATGAGAAAAGTTAAAATTAAGAAAGCTCTGTTAAACTTTTTTTTCCCTACAAAATGGATAAAAATCTATCTTAGTGGTAGAATACTTTGATTTGGCTCCTATGAGTACAGTTGGAAAACCCCAACTGAAGGTGTATTTGCCTGCTCGAATTAGGCATTTTTCCCCCTAAACTCCATATATCTCATCTTTTAGGTCTCCTGGGCTCAACCTTTTTCATTTTCTCTTGGTGGCTTAACTCTAATTATCCATCAACTCATGCTTTTTTGTGTGTGTTTCATGTTCTCCCTTCCATTTTGAGCTTTTATTTAAACTTAGTCTTATGGATTCTCCTTCTTAAATATTTTAGAATCCATTCCCCTTTCTTTCTGTTTACATCTTACTGTTATAGCACATCATCTTTTTCCTGATCTGCTGTAGCAGTTTCCTAAGATGTCTCCCTGCCTTGGTCTTACTCTACCCATTCTCAGTTTGCTTCCACACTGCTGTGGAGTAATTTTTCTAAGTCACAAATCTGAGTATGTCTCACAGTCCTCTATCTGAAAACGCTTTAGTGACCCCTGATCCTCACAGGATTAAATGAGCTCTCTAACATGGTGTTCAGAGCTGTGGGCAAAAACTTCTTCGTCTCTTGCCATCACCTTTGTGAACCTCGTATTTTTTTTTTTTTTTGAACCTCGTATTTCTGTTCTGAGCTTCCGTACCCATGTTGAACTACTCTAGCCATCTTTCTTAGAGTGCCAGCATCATTCGTGCCCCCATAAGTTTGAATGCACTATCCAGAACATCCTTGTCTACCTGGCAATTTCTTACCTGAGAATTGGCTCCATTGTCATCTTTGTAATCTCTCTCCCCAGGTGAATTCAGCATTTCCTTCTCTGTTCCCATGGCATTTTGTAACATATACTCTTTCTGTGATTTACATACTTTTCTTTCCTTTCCATCTTAATGTGAATTTCTTGGGATCAGAGACTATTTCTCTTTCATCCTTTTTTTGCCTGCTGTGTAGCAGGTTCTTCATAAATATTGAATGAATGGATCTGGTAGAAAATGTT
The DNA here is from genome assembly GCF_028021215.1 of Eschrichtius robustus. Classification (NCBI taxonomy): domain Eukaryota; kingdom Metazoa; phylum Chordata; class Mammalia; order Artiodactyla; family Eschrichtiidae; genus Eschrichtius; species Eschrichtius robustus. The sequence goes on from NC_090837.1 coordinate 7,004,933, forward strand.
GGTTTATATTTAGAAGAGAGTTAATTGTCATTTTAAGTTTTTTATGTTAATATTTAATATTTTGTTCTAAAGATGGTGGAGCCAGGGCAAGATTTACTGCTTGCTGCTTTGAGCGAGAGTGGAATTAGTCCGAATGACCTCTTTGATATTGATGGTGGAGATGCGGGGCTTGCAACTCCAACACCTACCCCTCCCATACAGCAGGTAAGAGTTTTCCAAAGCCTCTGTAAAAAGTGAGTTTTTTTAAATTTTATTTTCTATTATAGAAATAGGTATTGTTAAGCCTTCATTTTAAATATGCATGTGAATATTACTTTTATGTTGAGTATTAGTTTTTATTCACAAAGTGGAAAATACTTGGCAGTGAAAATCAAGACATTATTTTCTGCTTTGATATATAACGTAAGAGATGAATTGCTTAGAGTTATTGCAGGAGGATCACTAATCTCAATATTTGTCTTTGTACTTTATAGGAATATTTTTCTGAGGTTTCACTATACACATTCTCTGAAAGCAAAAATAAGATTCTGGTGTTAGCGTAGTTTAGTGAAGATGTTATGCTTGCAAAGATTGTTATTTTATACCTGGTATCAGTGATTTTACATTCCATTTGAATGTAAAGCTTGAAAAATTTTTTTATTTTAATAAAATAAATACATTTCTTGTTCTTGAAACAGAATTCACTGCCGTCATTCTTTATTTCTTTCTCTGATGTTGTTTTCTCTCCAGTCAGTGCCACTTAGTGCATTAGAACTAGGTTTGGAGACTGAAGCAGCAGTTCCTGTTAAACAAGAACCAGAGACGCTACCTACTCCAGCACTATTAAATGTTAGGGTAAGAATTATTTAGATTTGGCATTACTATGAAAATAGTTCAGGGTTGTAGTAAGAAAATAACCTTTAATATGAAGTAGTTTTATTTCACTAGTTCTGCTTTTTGCTACTTTTTTCCCAGTATTCTATCTACTCTCACCTCCTACTTTATAAAACATTTCTTTCACTCTTCTGGTAGTTATGTTGATCAAAAGATTAGGGGGAAAAAAACCCCCATTTTTTTAGGTTATTTATTGCAAGTGATAGAAAATTCATGAAGTAAAGATGAACTACATGTTAACCCACTACACTTTTCATTTTTACTTGTTTATTTCAGCTTTTGTCCATTGGTATATATAATTTTTATGTGATTGTTATTGTGCTTTAAATGTAGAGTTCCACTGACCTTGCTTTAAACATAGCAGTTTTCGTTGTTGCTGTTGTTACTGTAGGCTGGGCTGCACGGCTTGTGGGATCTCAGTTCCCCAACCAGGGATTGAACCCGGGCCATGGCAGTGAAAGCCCTGAATCCTAACCAGTAGGCCACAGGAAACTCCCTACGCATAGCAATTATTAATTTAAGGTCTAGTGGTATAAAATTATTAGACTGGTTAAAATTTGATAACTTTTGATAAATTACTGTTGAGAGTTACATTTAAAATTAATAGTAATCTAGAAGATTCTTGTTAGAGAAGTCATGGAGAAATAAATAATTTGAAGGGGGAAGGAAGTAGAAATAGACTTAAATTTATAAAAATACCTGTGTTGTACTTTAGTTGGTTGAAGTCACAGACATTTGTTATCCTCAAATCTTGACGTTTTTTTTTCATTTTTGTCCAACTCCTAACTCCCACCCCACAACTATAAAAATAAAATGCTATGTAGCTTTGCCTTAGGCTCAAAGGAAGCATCCGCATTATCACTGATATTTGTAATTTACCTGGGTGGATCATTCATGGGGCATAGGAATTTAAAACTCTGCTTGGTGGTCTTACCTTATTAAGTTAAACGTTAGTATAGTCTGTATGATAGCAGACAAAGCATTGGACAGGAATCATAGAATGTTAGAAATGGAAAATGGTCATCAGAGAGCCCGGGCCTCCAAAGGTAAAGTGATTTGTCTAAGGTTATCTTATTAGTTGGGGGCAGTGCTGGGATTAGAAATTATGTTCCTAGTCCTTGTGTTATGTAGGGTGACTATACATCACAGCTTGCTTAGGATACTCTCATTTTATGCTTGCTGCCCCCAACACTACTACTGTACCTTCTTTTTCTCAAATAGTGTATTTTAACTAGGTAGTTTATATCTAATGATATTTATTAGAACCAAAGTGCCAGTGGTTGGGTAAGATTCTTAATAAGTCAGTTTTAGAGTTTTAAATGGCCTATTGTGTTTGTGGATATGGGTTGCATTAGAGAATAAAGAATTTTTCACAGGTGTGATGTATATGGTTTTCTTTTCTAGCAGCAGCCTCCATCTACTACAACATTTGTGCTGAATCAAATAAATCAGCTTCCGACTTTGGGATCTACAATTGTAATGACTAAAACACCACCTGTAACCACGAATAGGCAAACCATCACTTTAACAAAGTTCATTCAGACTACTGCAAACACACGTCCTTCAGTCTCAGCACCAGCAGCACGGAATGCCATGACCTCTGCACCTTCAAAAGACCAGGTTCAGCTGAAGGACCTACTGAAAAATAATAGTCTGAACGAACTCATGAAACTGAAGCCACCGGCTAATATTGCTCAGCCAGTTGCAACAGCAGCTAGTAAGTCTTTTTGTTTTCAATAGTGTCAACTGCTTGCCTTCGTTAAGATATGTCAGTGTGTTTTTAAGGGTTTGCTTAGGTCTTAAAAGAAGTAGTCATGACAGGAGATGATATCTGCATGACTCTGTGGACTTAACAGTATTTATGCAATTCAAGGGAAGCAAAAATTTAGAAGCCTTAGCCTTAAGCTTTAAAATGAAGTGTGGAATTATCAAGTGGCTACGTGAACACCATGAGATCTCAGTTTTATAAATTGTGAATAACTGGTTAACATTTTTCTCAGCCATTTAAATCAGTGCTTTTCAAGCTTTATAACTGTGAGTCACTTGGGGATCTTTGTACAAAAACAGAATCAGATTCAGTAGGTCTGGGATGGGGACCAAGATTCTGCATTTCTGACAAGCTTTTTAGAGGTGCTGTTGCTGGTGGTCCTTGGACCATGCTTGAGGTGTAATGGGCTTTAAACTGATACTTCACTACTTTAACTCTTACAGTTTTATGATTTTGCTTGTCATTAGCTTCATTGTATGTCAGTAGTCGTGTTTTTTAGTAAGTTTTCTTTTAAAATATATAAACTTTCATTGTAATGAAAATGAATAGTAATTCACTATATTTTCTTTGAAGAGTGATCACTCAAAATACTTCTTTAATAATAGCTTTACTGATATAATTCACATACCATTGTACCTTTTAAAGGGGTACAATTCAGTGGATTTTAGTATATTCACAGAGTTGTGCAACCATTACCACTAGCTAATCCATAATGCTTTAAGTGTAGGTTTAGATCTAAAGAGAAAAAGCTCGACAGTGGTTTGATCACTCTTTTTTAGGAATTCATTTATGCATAAAGAATGTAAATTTTACAGTTAATTTTTCTTCTCTGGAGTGGCTTTTTTATTGCTCATATATTCAACAGATATTTATTTATTTACTAATTGCCACACTGTGAGGCATGTGGGATCTTAGTGCCTTGACCAGGGATCGAACCCATGCCCCCTGCAGTGGGAGCCCTGAATCTTAACCACTGGACCACCAGGGAAGTCCCTGTTCTAGGATTCTGAGACTATGGCTGGGAAGAAAACTGTTGAAATCTCTGCCCTCATAGAGCTTGCATCTGAGTGGAGAAAAACAGACAATAAACAAAATAAATAAAGTATATAGTATGTTAAGGGTAGGCACGTGGAGAAAAATGGAATATGGGGCAGGAATAGGTTGTATTTAAGTGGAATGCTTAGAGGAAGCTTTGTATTTAGTGTAGTAAGGTAATTTTAAGGGTAAAATAGAATTTTTTTTTAAACTTTGGCTATATCAAATTTTAGTAGTATAGTTTTAGAAACTGAAAAATGTGAACTCTTTTTTTTCTTTTTTGGCTGTGCCACTCGGCTTACAGGATCTTAGTTTCCTGACCAGGGGTTGAACCTGGGCCTCGTCAGTGAAAGCGCCGAGTCCTCACCACTGGACCGCCAGGGAATTCCCAAAATGTGAACTCTTAAGAGGGATATTCTTTCCTTCTTTTTTCCATTGAGCTAAATAGTATTTGACTCCCTGCCTGGTGATTTATACTAATACATAACATCTCACTGGGCTCTTGGAATGAGGTGCTGGGTATTGAATAGAGAGTTCCTCCTTCCAAACAGCTGCTTTATTTTTCCAATTGAGAGAGATAAGTTTTAACACCCGATATATTTTGTAGCAGAATTGATTGCTGGGAAGTTCTAATGTGCTTGTGTTTATAGAGTAGAGGGCCAGGGACTTCACTGGTGGTCCTGTGGTTAAGACTGCACTCCCAATGCAGGGGACCTGGGTTCAATCCCTGGTCATGGAACTAGATCCCGCGTGCCACAACTAAAGATCCCGCACCCAACAACGAAGATCCCGCATGCCGCAACTAAGACCTGGCTCAGCCAAATAAATAAATAAATACTAAAAAAATAATAATAAAGTAGAGGGCTGGGGCATTCTAAAGGAATGAGCAAGGAGTGTTTGTAGGTGATGCGGAACTAACTTTGTCTTCAGTGACAAATGCAATTAAAAATACCAGATAATCTAATCTTTGAGTCCATACCTTTGTGCCTTATGGCTGTAGTTTTACTCTTAAGGTTATTGTACTGAACTGACTGGAGCCTGGCAGCTAGATGCCCATTGAGAAATCATTTTAACTGTCTCAGGATTGATTTCCATTCTTTGCCATGGAGAGCAGGACCACGGCCCTGACCTAGCTGAGGTGCAGGACAGCATCTGGAATGGCTCCTGGGAGACTTAGGGGTGATCAGCAGTTAGTAGAAGCTGCTTTTCATTAAAGTCTTTGGATTTAATGAGGAGAAAGACTGCTGCTGTGCCATCGTGAGGAAAGAGTTTAGAGAGCAAAACAAAACAGCTTTGGAGCTGACCGAGTAATATCTAGTACAGTAACATCTCCCACATCCAATATAATACTTCTTAAAAGACAAAAGACTGCAAGTCAAGGCCATCCTTCTGTGGAAGGCTGAGAAATTGTCAGACTAGACCAGGGCTGAAAAAGAAACATGGTAAGTGAATGCCAAAGATAAACTAACTTTTGTGTTGTAGGAGAGGGTCATCTTTTTACTGAAAGGGAAGAATGTTAAAACTATGAAACTGCAGAAAGCGAGGTTTTGCATGTTCTCTCTCTCTCTTTTTTTTTTTTTTGGCCGCCCCGCATGGCTTGTGGGATCTTAGTTCCCCAACCAGAGGTTGAACCCAGGCCCTCAGCGGCAGTGAAAGCATGGAGTCCTAACCACTGGACCACCAGGGAATTCCCTGCATGTTCTCTGCCCCTTTTGGAGCCCTTAGCCCTTCAGTTTGCTCTTTGGATTCTGATCTCTCAGTTGAGCTCCAGTCGTGTAACTCTTTCTATGAACTGTTCAGTGGCTCTCCCACAGTTACATTAAACAGATCTGTGCTCCCAAGTAAATTTATTATCTCTGTACCAGCTTCCTTATTTTGCTAACACTTTAATCCCAGCCATTTTGTAGTCCCAAGTGACAGGCCACCCAAATACTCCCTATCTTTTGGTAGAATACATAAGGTGATAATCCGTTCTCCAGGTGTAATTTTCACACTGTGATTGCAAGAATACCAGGTACTGGGAGTGCTTCAGGTATACTTGGAGGATGGAGGCTAGTTACAGGGGCTCAGAACTTCTCAACCAAGTAGTTCTACTTTTTTTTTTTTTTAAATTAATTAATTAATTAGTAATTTTTGGTTCTATTGGGTCTTTGTTGCTGCGCACAGGCTTTCTCTAGTTGTGGCGAGTGGGAGCTACTCTTTGTTGCGGTGAGCGGGCTTCTCATTGCTGTGGCTTCTCTTGTTGCAGAGCACAGGCTCTAGGTGCGCGGGCTTCAGTAGTTGTGGCTCGTGGGCTCTAGAGCGCAGGCTCAGTAGTTGTGGCGCACGGGCTTAGTTGCTCCGCGGCATGTGGGATCTTCCCGGACCAGGGCTCGAACTCGTGTCCCCTGCATTCGCAGGCAGATTCTTAACCACTGTGCCGCCAGGGAAGCCCAGTAGTTCTACTTTGGTTGATACTTTGATGGAGAGGTTCTTGTGCTATATCTAAAAAGAGTTTGCAAACCACTGGTATAGAAGAACAGATTCATTCTTTGGATCTTTATTCTGAGGGAAGACAGTAGAGTTCCCAAACTGTTTTTTTTTTCCCTTCCAGAAATGATTATTTTGCCTTGAAAGTTAGTAAGTACCACCAGATCAGGTGAGATTGATTCTATCTTGGTGATAATACCAGGTTTTGTGCCAAGTGAAGTGTCTCAGAGTAATGCTGGCTGTGGGTAATTGTTTTGAAATAAACTGCCAAATAGTGTTCTGGTTAAGGTGTCTTTTTGATAAAATAGTTTTCAAATTTCCTGTGCACATGTTTCCTTTTAAGTTGTTTTCTAATGTTAATTCTTACCTCCATAATGACATATAGCTTGAGTATTTTTATCCTTATGCTTAATTTAAGTTAGAGATAAGAGATTGGTATTCTTTGGTTTGTGAAGTGGGTAAGCTTTACTGAACTTTTTAAAAACTGTAGGAAAATAGATATTTTGTTCTAAAATGTAAATTATCTCTCCCCCTCAGCTGATGTAAGCAATGGCACAGTAAAGAAAGAGTCTTCTAATAAAGAAGTAGCAAGAATATGGATAAATGACATGAAAATGAGGAGTTTTTCCCCGACCATGGTGAGTTTCAAAAGCTGTATCTGTATTTTTGTGTGGTATGAAAGTACACTTGGCTAAGTGTAGCTCTCAGAAAACTTTTTTTGGCGTGAAGGGGAGCTTCTCAGCCACATAAACTAATGAACAAGCATTAAACCTCACTGGAATAAATTAATATATGCTAAACAAGGTGATTATAACATACATATTTGATAGGCTAGAGTATTATACAAAGTACTGACACTTTTCTGTTGTGAATTTCATCTGATAAGTAAAAAGGATAATGTGGAGTTAACCAAAAGTATTTGATAATTATGTTCATTTTAGGATTGAGCCTTATTATATAGCTGGTTATGGGATGTCAGATCATATAATGGTTTAGTTGTGAGTAAATTATATGTTAACATTTTTTTTACATTTTGGAAATGCTATATGCTTCAGTTAAATTGATTCTGTGCGTGCATTTAATAATTACGCAGTGTATAACTCTGCCTCTGTGTGGTGGGTTTCTGGCTCCCCATTTTAATAAACATATAATTAACACCACATGGTTTAAGTAGTAATATAAGGTACAGCAAGAGGTAAATAGTGATGCTCGCAATAGGGCTTATGAGTTTGTAGGAAGATGAGACTCAGATGGCCTGGGAGGACTTCACTTTTTTTTTTTTTTTTTTTAATTTTATTTATTTATTTGTTTTTATTTTTGGCTGTGTTGGGTTTTCGTTGCTGCGCATGCGTTTTCTCTAGTTGCGGTGAATGGGGGTTACTCTTCATTGTGGTGCGCAGGCTTCTCACTGTTGTGGCTTCTCTTGTTGCAGAGCACAGTCTCTAGAGTGCAGGCTCAGTAGTTGTGGCGCACGGGCTCAGTTGCTCCGCGGCATGTGAGATCTTCCCAGGCCAGGGATCGAACCCGTGTCCCCTGCATTGGCAGGCAGATTCTTAACCACTGCGCCACCAGGGAAGCCCAGGACTTCATTTTATGGAGGAGATGTCGTGGAGTTTGGGTGTCGAGTCTGGAGAGACTTTGAGAGGGCATTTTAGGAAGGGAGCTACAGCATTAATAGGCACAGAGGAGGTGGTAGCTATATGCTTAGGATACTTGGCTTGCAGGAAGAAATTGGAATGGTTGATTGGGGGCTCTGTGGAGGGTCCTGAATTGAATTTGATGGACTTGGGACTTGGGGCAGCACCAGTGAGGGCTCCTGGAAGTAGAGGGACCTATTAGTGACTCAGGATGGGTTGGGAAGAAGAGACAGGTTAAGAGGTTGGTTAAGTAATCCAGAAGGGAAGTGATAAGGAACTAAACTTTAGGGATTGCAAAGGTGATTGGAAAGGAAAAAAGGAAGAAAGTAAGAGGGGACTGCACATAATGATTCCAGAGGATTGGTAAGACTGGGAATGAAATATGGACTTGGAGAGACAGCAAAGCAACCTGTGCCTGAGGTTTTGAACGGGGACCAGGAGAACAAGTGTTGGCAGTATCAGTTTACTTAACAGTTGAGTGCCAGCAGCTTACTTGGAAGTTGATTTTTGGAAAATAAGAATGCATTTTTCTTTAAGATTATTTAGTGCTCAAGTTCCCAGTCCAGCCCCTGTTGCCCATAACATGCCCAAAGTTCTATGTTGTCCTAGCAGTTAAGAGACATCTAACAGAGTGCAAACTGGTAGCCTGTGGATGAAAACCAATTGACAGGTGTTTTGTTTGGCCTCCACATTATTTTGAAAATTTTTTAATGTGTTACAAACACATAAAAATGCTGATTTCCAGGTTCTCTTGAGAAATAGGAGTACCTGACAATCCTGGGCCCACATTCCCCACCTCGTGTTAACACGCCTAGAGTTGAGTAGTGAACATCTACTTTGTGTGTTGGTCACACATTCCCCATGTAGCACAGTCTCCCTCTCCTTCATTTATCTCCTTGACCCTAAGCTTGGTGTCAGTTGCCATTTTACATCCAGGTGGCTTAGACATATTACTTGTCTGGTCCTTGGATTTTGTGACCGTATTGTGTTACCAACTAATCCTCCAACTATATACCTGCGGTATATTTTTTTTAAAGGTAGGGAAAGACAAGGTAGAGGGAGAAAGGTGGCTGGTCATTTAGCATAGGGCGCATTCCTATTTTACAGATGAGGAAAAGGTGCAAAGGGGGATGGGGAGGACTCAGAATGTAAGTAATTTGCCCAAGGCTACACAGATAACAGCAGAAGTGGGGTCTGGATCTGTTTCTCTGGCCAGCTCCATTTCATCTCTTATTTCTGAAACTGGGTTTTATTTTGGCATACTTTCTGAGAACATTCAGAGTTTCTTTGGATTTTTTTCTAAGGACTCCATGGGTTGATGGCTGGATGTTTATCTCACATCTCCCTTTTCTTTCCCACATTTACTGAGCATCTGTATGCCATATGCTGCTCTAGACTAAATAAAAATAAATAAGTAAAATAAAAATAAAAGAGGAGCCTGACCTTACTTTTTATTTATTTATTTATTTGTTTTTAAAATAAATATTTTATTTATTTTATTTTTGGCTGCATTGGGTCTTCGTTGCTGTGCATGGGCTTTCTCTAGTTGCAGCGAGCGGGGGCTACTCTTCGTTGTGGTGTGCGGGCTTCTCGTTGCGGTGGCTTCTCTTGTTGCGGAGCACGGGCTCTAGGTGTGCGGGCTTCAGTAGTTGTGGCACGTGGGCTCAGTAGTTGTGGCTCGCAGACTCTAGAGCGCAAGCTCAGTAGTTGTGGCGCACGGGCTTAGTTGCTCCGCAGCATGTGGGATCTTCCCGGACCAGGGCTCGAACCCATGTCCCCTGCATTGGCAGGTGGATTCTTAACCACTGCGTCACCAGGGAAGCCCTGATGTTACATTTTAATGCCCTGATGTTACATTTTAATGCCATGTTGTCCTTTACCTGTAGGTCCTGACTAGTTTTTCTCTTTGTCCTTCTCCTCCCTTCCTTGGTATACTGGCTCCCACAGCTTCTTCCCTACACTCTTCCTTGATCAAGCCCACATTAATAAAGAGCTTCCCTTTATGGTTTACTGGTAGTGAAAAGCAGCTTTTTCAGGCACTTCTTATTCCCCTATTCCTCCCTCTCTCTACCCCTTTAAGATTCTGTAGAGAAACACAAGGTAACGTGACTATATTGACCATTCACTCACTTTGCCTGGGGCAGTCTGGGTTTACTGCTGTTTTCCTGGTGTAGTTACTAATAACTCCTCATTTTATTCTCAGATGTGCTGAAGTTTGGAGAGTAGGTGATATAGGATTCTGTACGATTGTTGTGTCTGTGGAGACACAGGTGTCTGAAGTAAATGCTCTGTCTTTTAGAAGAACCTTTAAACTCCAGAGTTTTCTGGGGTTTTGGTTTTAGGATCTAAGGGAAAGAAACAGATGAAGGTGAACTGAGAAGAGGGTGGGATGTGAGACTTAAAGAGAGTTCCTGTCCGTGAGATTGTAGGATGTGCTGCTGGGACTCATCCACCTTTTCTCTCCAAACCCCTTGTTCTTTCTATTCCTGGAACTGCAATGAAGAGTGAGGACTGGAGGTTAGACTTCTGGGCATCAGGGAGGCTGGCAGGCAATATTGAAGGGGAAAGTAGTTTGAGAAGGTGGTGGAGCCCTGTGGTGACCCATTTGTGTGTTTGCGATGAGAGCAGGTCATGGATTATCTGTGCTTATCTTTGGAGGAGCAGGGAAACCACAGACTCTGACCCAGATATTAGGGAATATAGTAGTGGTATGTCCTGTTTCCAGGATTGAAGATAATGGGTATTCCTACAGAAGAGTTTTTCTGTGTGTTGGCTGGGCCTCCAGTTTCTGGACTTAGTTGATTTTGCTCTCTCTGTTACAGAAGGTCCCCGTTGTGAAAGAGGAAGATGAACCAGAGGAAGAAGATGAAGAAGAAATGGGTCATGCGGAAACCTATGCAGAGTATATGCCAATAAAATGTATGTCTTTGGGATTTGTCAAAATAATGAAAGACTTCTGGGTTCCTTTTGAACTTAAAAAACTTTCCCGCATACATTATTATGTATTAAGATCTATCCATGTTGGGTACCTCAGGATTTGATAAGTGTGAGCTTTGTAGTATGTTTTAAACTATAATATGTTTTAAAATAGCTACATGAAAATTCTGTGAGTTTTTTAATTTTCCTACCCAAATTTAGAGCTTTGCTTTGGACTGAAGTCTTTTAAAACCACAAGTGAAAAGGCTTTTTCCTTTCAAGTTAATTTTGCTCATTTCAGCAGTGATTATAAAATCATAGTAAATTACAGAAATGTAAACACGTATCTTAGCTTTATAGTTTATACAGCTTATCTAAAACAAATTATAAAAACATGGGAATCTTAAAAATAAAATCGCTATTCGAATTCAGTGGTTTAAATTAACACCATTGCTTCCTTTTTTCCCGTAATGACCATGATTCATTTTTTTAGTGGCCACTGTATTAAGTTGAAAATTAATAATTTTTAGTTTTTGTGTAAATTTTTCACTTTTTCATTTTATGGGGGTAATAAGATGGAAAAAAATCTATGGCTAGAATTTTTCTCTCCTATACTCTGGCTTTCTATAAAAAGTCACCAATAAGACCACTTAAACTAAAAATCTCTGTTTACCAACTATGTATGGATTGCAAATTCCCATACTTTCCTGGTTATTTAAAATGACGCCTTAATCTAGGATTATGTTCTGTTACTACTGGAGAACCTGGTGGTATGAACTGCGATGGTATTTTTCTAGATCTTTTTAATCAAGTCTCTATTTAAACCATAGGTAGTTGATAAATAGGTCATTTTAGTCAAATTTAAACAGTACTTTACCATCAGTCAGTGAATTTATATAGGATCCCAGGATGTATAGTTACTTATTATTATATTTTCTCTGTCAGAGGAGAAATATTGCAATATCTTATGATAAGACTGGGAAGTGTTATTACTTAGAATAATTAAAATGAAGTATTTTTAAATTTTTGTTTAGTAAAAATTGGCCTGCGTCACCCGGATGCTGTAGTTGAAACTAGTTCTTTATCCAGTGTTACTCCTCCTGATGTTTGGTACAAAACGTCTATTTCTGAAGAAACCATTGATAATGGCTGGTTATCAGCATTACAGCTTGAGGCAATTACATATGCAGCCCAGGTAAGCTGTATAATTTATAACTACATACAGTTTTTATCTTTATTCTTAGTTCACAATGTATAGTTGTTTTAATTCAAAGTTAAGTTTTCCTTGCATGAAAATCTTGTGAATGTGATTTTTATAGAAGTTTTATGTGTTAGAAAATTAAAGGGGTAGTGTGGATATGGGGAATGTGTTTCTAGTGCAAATGATAAATTGTCATAACCTTTTTGGAATTCACTGGGAACATGTATTAAAATTAAAAATACCTATATCCTTTTACCTAACGATTCCATGGGAGTCTGTTTCATAGAACTATTAGATAAGAACATATATATATAAGGCTATTTGTTGCAGCTTTTTTTCCCCCCAGTGGCTAAAAGCTAGAAAAGATTTGAAAGCTCACACCCTTGGGGAGTGATTGAATAACCTTTGGTATTACCATATGGGTGTTGTACCAGCTTTTATATTATGTTAATTGTCTTGAAAGGATTTCTGAAATACTCCATTTTTGTAAAATAGGCAACCATCCCCCATATTTATGTTTTATAAAAAAGTTTGTATTTGATTGTACAGTCCTTGAAAAATTATGGAAGAATACTCACCAATTTGTTAACTTTAATTACCTGCTACATACGAGGGTAGCAAGAAAAAAATACACAGACCTCAGAGATAGGGCAGGTTTGGTTCCAGACCACCACAGTAAAGCAAATGTCACAATAAAATGAGTCACATGAAGTTTTTGGTTTCCCAGTACATGCAAAACTTAGTGTTTACACTATAATGTAGTCTGTTAAGTGTGCAATAGCGTTATGTTCAGAAAAACAAAGTACATACCTTAATTTAAAAACACTTTAATGCTAAAAAAATGCTAATCATCATCTGAGGCTTCAGCAAGTTGTAATCTTTTTGCTGGTGGGAGGTCTCGCCTTGGTGTTGATGGCTGCTAAATGATCAGAGTGGTGGTTATTGAAGGCTGGAGGGGCTGTGGCAGTTTCTTAAAATAAGAAAACAGTGAAGTTTGCCACATTGATTCACTCTTCCTTGCACTAATGATTTCTCTGTAGCATGCAGTGCTGTTTGATGGCATTTTACCCACAGAACTTCTTTCAGAATTGGAGTCAGTCCTCTCAAACTCTGCCACTGCTTTATCAACTAAGTTTATGTAATATTCTAAATCCTTTGTTGTCATTTCAACAGTCCTCACAGCATCTTCATTAGGAGTAGATTTCCATCTCAAGAATCTACTTTCTCCACTGAAGTCTTGAGCCCCTCCAAGTCATCCATGAGGGTTAACTCCTGTTAATGTTGATATTTTGACCTCTTCCCATGAATCATGAATGTTCTTAGTGGCATCTAGAAGGGTGATTCCTTTTCTGGAAGGTTTTCAGTTGATTTTGTCCAGGTGCATCAGAGGAATCAACTATCTATGGCAGTTACAGCCTTACAAAATGTGTTTCTTAAAGAGTAAGATTTGAAAGCCGAAATTACTCTTAGCTCCGTGGGCTGCAGAAAGGCTGTTTTACAAAGCAGGCATGAAAGTGACATTGATCTCGTTGTACATCTCCATTAGAGCTCTTGGGTGCATTGTCAATGAGCGGTATTACTTTGAAAGGAACCTTTCATTCTGAGCAGTAGGTCTCAACAGTGGGTTTCAAATATTCAGTAAACCATGTTGTAAACAGATGTGCTGCCTTGTTGTTCCATTTGTAGAGCACAGGCAGCGTAGATTGAGCATAATTCTTAAGGACCCTAGGATTTTTGGAATGGGAAATGAGCATTGGCTTCAACTTCAGGCCACCAGCTGCATCAGCCCCTAATAAGTCAGCCTGTCCTCTGAAGCTTTGAAGCCAGACATTGACTTCTTCTCTCTAGCTATGAAAGTCCTAGATAGCATCTTCTTCCAAAAGAAGGCTGTTTCATCTACATTGAAAATCTGTTGTTTAATGTAGCCACATTTATCGATTATCTTAGCTAGATCTTCTGGATAACTTGGTGAAGCTTCTGCATCAGCACTTGCTGTTTCACCTTGCAATTATGTTATGGAGATGACTCCTTAAACCTCATGAACCAGCCTCTGCGAGCTTCAGAATTCTTCTGCAACTTCCTCACCTCTCTCAGCCTTCGTAGAATTAAAGAGAGTTAGGGCCTTGCTCTGGATTAGGCTTTGGCTTAAGGGAATATTATGGCTTGTTTGATCTTCTTTTGAGACCACTAAAAGTTTCTTCACGTCAGCAATAAGGCTGTTTGGCTTTCTTATTGTTTGTTCACTGAAGTAGCACTTTTTTTTTTTTTAAACTTTGGGTTTATTTATTTATTTATTTATGGCTGTGTTGGGTCTTCGTTTCTGTGCGAGGGCTTTCTCTAGTTGCGGCAAGTGGGGGCCACTCTTGATCACGGTGCGTGGGCCTCTCATTATCGCGGCCTCTCTTGTTGCGGAGCACAGGCTCCAGACGCACAAGCTCAGTAATTGTGGCTCATGGGCCCAGTTGCTCAGCGGCATGTGGGATCTTCCCAGACCAGGGCTCGAACCCGTGTCCCCTGCATTGGCAGGCAGATTCTCAACCACTGCGCCACCAGGGAAGCCCCTGAAGTAGCACTTTTAATTTCCTTTAAGAACTTTTTTTTTTTCATTCACAACTTTGCTGTTTGGAGCAAGAGGCCTGGTATTCAGCTTGTCTAGGCTTTCAACATGTCTTCCTTATGTTGTAATCATTTCTAGCTGTTGATTTAAAGTGAGAGACGTGCAGCTCTTCCTTTCTCTTGAATGCTTAAAGAAGCCATTGTAGAGTTATTAATTGGTCTAATTTCAGTACTGTTGTGTCTCAGGGAATAGGGAGGCCGAAGGAGAGAGAGAGATGGGGGAAATGGTCAGTCGGTGGAGCAGTCACAATACACACAACATTTATTAATTAAGTTCACCATCTTATATGGGCCGGGTTCATGGCAGCCCAAAACAATTAAAATAGTAACATCAAAGATCACTGATCACAGATCACAATAACAAATATAATAATAATGAAAAAGTTTGAAATAGTATGAGAATTACCAAAGAGCGACTCAGAGACACAAAAGAGCAACTGCTGTTGGAAAAATGGCACCAATAAAATTGCTTGATGCAGGGTTGCCACAAACCTTCAATATGTAAAAAATGCAGTATCCCCTGAAGTGCAGTAACAGTGAAGCCCAATAAAATGAGGTATGCCTGTATAGTTAAGTAAAGAAAGTATCCACACTAAGCCAACTGTATGCCATTTATATAAAAACAGAGAATGTTAATATATGACTAAAAGAAGGTATGAAAGACTGATTACCAAAATATCTAAAGGAATAGATAATTACCAGCGTTTTCTTTTTCAGCAACATGAAACATTCCTACCAAATGGAGATCGTGCTGGATTCTTAATAGGTGATGGTGCTGGTGTAGGAAAAGGAAGGACAATAGCAGGAATCATCTATGAAAATTATTTGTTGAGTAGAAAAAGGGCTTTGTGGTAAGTGCTAAAGACTGGCTGTGGAAGCTTTTGTTTGTGAATAATCCAGCATATGGGGATGGGTCTTCGTGAGTAAGTATATTTTTTTGAAGTGTCAAGGCCTGGGTTTATTTATTCCTGAATATTGCTAGAATGATGGGATTTGTATTTAATTTGTGTGTTTTTCTTTTCCCTTTTTTTTGTGGCAGGTTCAGTGTTTCAAATGATTTAAAATATGATGCCGAAAGAGATTTGAGGGATATTGGAGCAAAAAACATTTTGGTCCATTCATTAAATAAGGTATGAAAGTTTTCTATTCAGTTGGTCATTCAATAAATATTGACTTATCTGTGAGATGGGAATAATAGGGTTGTTAAGAGTATTAAATGAGTTATTTCACAGAAAGCATAGTGAGTGCTAGCCACTATTGTTGGTTTTTGGATTACTAAGTGTTAAATAATATGCCAGGTAGGGTTATGTAGTGGCAAACAAAATAGGCATTGTCTGTTTTTATGGAGTTTATTCTCTCACTCTTCAGGGTTTTTCGTTTGTTTGTTTTTGTCTGTTTCTGAAGTTACTGTATATGGGTGAAACTCATATAACTATGAGTATAAGGGTGCAGTGTGATAAAGCTATATGGACAGGTAGTGTGCACGTCGCATCATACAGAGAGTTGTGGTTTGGAGACTGGTTTAGATATTTGTACATTCAGTGGACTTGTATACTCGTACCTGTGTTCATGTTAAAACAGTTCTGTCAAATGGAAGAAAATGTGTTTCATTATCTAGAAAGCACAGTTCAGTATTCATTTAGCAAATCTTTATTGGCCTCCTACTATGCACCAATTCCTGGAGTCACATGGGTAGAATAGACAGACCTAGTTCCTGCAGGTGCTTCCCTGCTAGCCCTTTGAAAATAAGTAAATGTAAATCTACTTTCCATGTGAGTCCTAAGTTGCTTCAGTGTTGAGTCCTAAGTTGCTTCGGTGTTGTTGCCTTGCCCATCAGTGGCTTTTTTTGGGTGAGGCTTACTGAGTGGTTTGTTGGTAAAGTACTGTGTCTTGAATGACTACTAACAGTTCAAAACTAAAACATGTAAGGGGCATCTAGAAATATTTTTGATTTCTAAATCAGCATAATTGAGGAAGACCACAGTAACTATTAATCATAATTCTTATATATCCCTCAGATCTTAATTACAGTGCTTTGCATGTAGTAAATGCACAATAAATATTTGTAGAATGAATATTGTGACCTTTTCTTGGGGAGTTTGGTTTGTAATCTTTTTTTGATGATAGACTTTTTTGAGACTTTGATGAAAACTGGATCCTTGTACGTTAAAGTTATACACACACACACACACACACGAGAGGGTTCATGTTTGTGTGTGTGCATGTGTACACATGTGTATGAGAAATTTTGTGTATGATCTTAAGAGGTCCTTTGACTTTCCTGAAGCTCATCATGCTACCACCAGTTTCCTGCTGTAGAAATCTGGGTGGGATAAATATTTGAGACAAAAGTGTATTTATTAAGTTCTTTTCTTTTCTTTTTTAGTTTAAATATGGAAAAATTTCTTCCAAACATAATGGGAGTGTGAAGAAGGGTGTGATTTTTGCTACCTATTCTTCCCTCATTGGTGAAAGTCAGTCTGGTGGTAAATACAAAACGAGGTTAAAACAACTCCTACATTGGTGTGGTGATGACTTCGATGGAGTGGTATCCTTTGCAACAAGTTTTATAATTTTTTTTTTTTTTTTTTTTGCAGTTGACAAGAAAATTAGTTATTTCTGAGATATACGTTTTAAAGTAATAACAAGGATTATTACTTATAACATTATACCAGAACATATAAGATTTTTAGAAATTTCATGTAATGTCTGAAACATTTATATTAACATATTTCCATACATATTTCCATACAAATACAAATATAAGATTTTTAGAAATTTCATGTAATGAGTTTTATAATTTTTAATGACACAAAATCTAACACACAGGAATTCTGAGGTTAAATAAAAAGACTGCTGGGATGAGAGCTTTAATGATTACATAGAGTCCAAGGGAGTCAGAAAGTTGGTTCTGTTTTGTAGCTGTCATTTACTAGGCCAGTATTTAAGTTCCTGCTTTAGGAAAATGTTAATAGATATGGGACATGCTGAATACTATATTCCCTTCTTAACTTAGTGATTTCCAAACTTATTTGCTCATAGCATACCTTTTACTATCCTGCATGAGGAACACCAGTTTTTGTTTGTTTGTTTGTTTTTATAAATTTATTTATTTATTTATTTATTTTTGGCTGTGTTGGGTCTTCGTTTCTGTACGAGGGCTTTCTCCAGTTGTGGCGAGCGGGGGCCACTCTTCATCACGGTGCGCGGGCCTCTCACTGTCGTGGCCTCTCCCGTTGCGGAGCACAGGCTCCAGACGCGCAGGCTCAGTAGTTGTGGCTCACGGGCCTAGCCGCTCCGCGGCATGTGGGATCTTCCCGGACTGGGGCACGAACCCATGTCCCCTGCATTGGCAGGCGGATTCTTAAACCACTGCGCCACCAGGGGAAGCCCGGAACACCAGTTTTTGAAGTACTGATTAAGTTGGTTATCAGTTGTGCTTCTATTTAACAAAATTTGCTCAAATAATCTGTGTGGTGGACATTTTTAGCTGTAGTGGATCCTTCTGTTCATTCTAATTAAGAATTAAATATCCAGTTAAGGAGTGACAGCGCCGCAAGGTGGCAGCCACCACGGGCTCGGACAGTTTATGAAAACTGAACATACAGCGTTAAAATAGAATGTGGACCTAAATACCCAGAAGCAACCCCCTTTGTAAGATTTGTAAGAAAAATTAATATGAATGGAGTTAATAGTTCTAATGGAGTGGTGGACCCAAGAGCCATATCAATGCTAGCAAAATGGCAGAATTCATATAGCTTCCCAGTTGTCCTGCAAGAGCTTCGGTGCATGATGACGTCTAAACAAAATATGAAACTCCCTTAGCCGCCTGAAGGACAGTGTTACAGTAGTTAATCAAAAAGAAAAACCACAGGCCCTCCGCTACCCCCGCATTCGATTCAAGCAGTCTTCATTTTCTGCAGTAGTAAATTTTCTAGATACCAAAAAAAAAAATTAAATATCCAGTTAAGGTTAATGCCAAATTCAGTGAATGCCTCTGTGGCTGGGGGAAGGGGGCTGTGGAGATCAAGGAGAGGCACATAGAGGGCTTCATTTATATTTGTGATCTTACAGAAAAAACCATCTGAAGCAAATATGGCAAAATGTTAAGGTTTGACAAAACCAGATGATAGGTATGTGGGTATTAGTAAAAAAAAAAAAGTTAATGCTCAGGGGCTTGATATCAACAGCATCCCTCCCCCTAATAATCTTGATTCTTTTTTTTACTCCAGCTACCATCCCAGAAATCTTGGATGTTTCCCAAGTCCTGAGGGAAATAGAAGTTAACTCTTCCTGAAAGATTGGAGGCACTTGCTACTAATGTGACATGTTCCTTAATTTACTCCTTACAGATAGTGTTTGATGAATGTCATAAAGCAAAAAACTTATGTCCTGTTGGTTCTTCAAAGCCAACCAAGACAGGCTTAGCAGTTTTAGAACTTCAGAACAAATTGCCAAAAGCCAGAGTTGTTTATGCTAGTGCCACTGGTGAGTAGTTATTTATTTAAAAGAAAGAGATATATATGTTATTTTTTCAGCTATAATATGTTTTGTTTGGGGGTTTTTCAGGTGCTTCTGAACCACGAAACATGGCCTATATGAACCGTCTTGGAATATGGGGTGAGGGAACTCCATTTAGAGAATTCAGTGATTTTATTCAGGCAGTAGAACGGAGGTAATGCAATTTACAGTATACACTATTTGTTCTCAGTAGCAATCTAAAAGAGGTGTTATTGCTAAAATCTCTTCCATGTATGTTAAGGCTCTACTATATTTAATGATAGTTACTGTGTGTTTTAATTTTATTCAGAGGTGTTGGTGCCATGGAAATAGTTGCTATGGATATGAAGCTTAGAGGAATGTACATTGCTCGACAGCTGAGCTTTACTGGTGTGACCTTCAAAATTGAGGAAGTTCTTCTTTCTCAGAGCTATGTTAAAATGTATAACAAAGCAGTCAAACTGGTGAGCATGTTTTTCTTAACTCTTAGTACTTTTAATGTACCTGATAATGTATCTGTTAGCCAGTTTTGTCCAGTCAGGAGTATATTTTGTCCAGTATACTCCTGTCAGCTCACAGGAGTATATTTCTGCTATAAAACAACAGATAAATCACTGGTTCCTTATTTTCCCAATTTTCCAAGTTTTCTCTTTGTTAAAGTAATTTATAAAAAATAGCCATTTATTTCGGTTGTATAGTTTTAAAAATCACAATGTAACTGTTTCCTAAAATGACTGCATTAGTTAATAAGAATTTTGGGACAGCTCTATGTGAGCGTCCTAAAAAACATTTGTTTAAAGATTCCCAAGTTACTGAAAATTCTTCGTTGAATTAATGTTAAATGGTGTCTTGCACTTTATTTTGATTGAATTAGTCATTTTAAAGTCACACTCAAAAGATTGAAATATCTAAAATGTTGATTGTGCACCTTCAGTGGGTCATTGCCAGAGAGCGATTTCAGCAAGCTGCAGATCTGATTGATGCTGAGCAACGAATGAAAAAATCCATGTGGGGTCAGTTCTGGTCTGCTCACCAGAGATTTTTCAAATACTTGTGCATAGCATCCAAAGTTAAGAGGGTTGTTCAACTAGCTCGAGAAGAAATCAAGAATGGAAAGGTAAGTTGGAGAATGCATTAACAGATTCATCTTTGGTTATGTGTTTTAGTCTTTTGGGTATTGAGGCTTTCTACTTATAAAAGCCTTTTCTTTCTAAAGGGTAGTTGTAAAAAGTATTAACATAGTAAGACTTTAAACAATGCATTTTTAAGATAATAAAAGCAATACGTGTTTATAAAGAATTTGGATAGCTCAGAAAAGTATAAACAGACATCACTATAATTTGGCTAACCATAGATGTAACAACTGATAACACATGGATATATATTACATTAAGGTTTTTTCCTTTTTGGTAAATACATATTTAGTTAAAGCACAAAGAACTGGGGCAGGGGCTTCAGTAGTGTCCACTGTTGTAATACTGTTTCCTAGCTAAGTGTATTGCATGTAGCATGTCTCAAATATATGTAGAATAAATAAATTGGTACACATGTACAATAATGGGTAATTCTTGTTTGAAATCTTTTTTTAAACTAAATATTTAAAATATGTCTTAAGAAACCACATAGATATTTTTATTTATAATTAATAATATTCCTTTCTGCCTCCAGTGTGTTGTAATTGGTCTGCAGTCTACGGGAGAAGCTAGAACATTAGAAGCCTTGGAAGAGGGTGGAGGAGAATTGAACGATTTCGTTTCAACTGCCAAGTAATGTTTATGGTTTTGAGTTTTTACTTAGATTAGTTTAAATGTGGCATTTCCTGGAGGCAAGATTTTTGCGTTTTAAAGTTTTCCTGATTTTAGTTTTTACAGTCCTGTGTATGCATAACAATATGTCTATTGGAAAACAATAACATAGAAATGCTGAAATGTTAAGTATTTTGACAATATTATGTCCAGTGTTTGGACTAACAGAAGGGCTTGATTTTTGTTTGTTTTGTGCATCTTGGAAATCTGACAGCTTGGTTTAAGATATTCAGTTTTGTTTTGGCTTTGTGTATTGGAAACTACCATTATCCAGAGGAGCAATATAGTTTAGTTTGCCCCAATTTAGTATGCTCTAATATAAACATTGCAAGTAATCCTGAGATAGTCAAAAGAGATTTTAAAAATGTTTTTAGACACTGTTTTTCAGTTTGTTTGCCTAACAGACAGTTCTAACTCTGGTAGCAAAATTTAACAAAATAACTTTTGCTGCCATGCTATCTTTTGCCTTAGGGGACACATTCAGGTGGCTCCTTTTAAGATAGATATAATTTAAAACTACTTTTAAAAGCAAAACAGGCACCTGCTAATCTGTATCTTTCCTGTGCTTGCCTGCCTAGTATTGCCTCTAAAATGATAGGCGCTAGTCACAGGGGGCTATTAAGCAGTTGAAGTGGCTAGTCCAAATTGAGATGACCTTTAAGTATGAAATAGACACCAGGTTTCAAAGACTTAAAGAAATATAATGTAAAACATTTCATTGATTACATTTTAAAGTGATAAGTTAAATAAAATATTAAAGTTAGTTTCACAAGTTTTCTTTTACTTTTTAATGTAGCTACTAGAAAGTGTAAAAATTGTGCTTGGCTTGCAGTATATTTCAGTTGGACAGTCTTGGCCTAGAATATTAAAATTCATTTGAGCTGGATTATCAGTATTTTGTAAGATTGAATAAAACGTACATTTTATTTTTTAAAAATTTATTTTATTTCATTTTTATTTATTTTTAAAATTTTTTCTTGGCTGTGTTGTGTCTTCATTGCTGCGCGCAGGCCCTCTCCAGCTGCGGCTAGCGGGGGCCACTCCTCGCTGCAGCACACAGGCCTCACATTGCGGCAGCCTCTCCCGCTGCAGAGCACGGGCTCCAGGCACGTGGGCTTCAGTAGTTGTGGCACGCGGGCTCAGTAGTTGTGGCTGGCTTGAGGGCTCTAGAGCGCAGGCTCAGCAGTTGTGGCGCATGGGCTCCATTGCTCCGCAGCATGTGGGATCCTCCCAGACCAGGGCTCGAACCTGTGTCCCCTGCATTGGCAGGCGGATTCCCAACCACTGCGCCACCAGGGAAGCCCCAAATGTATTTTTAGTAAGACATAGATTTTACTATTTGTAACTCTTGCATGTACCTGAAAATGGAAAATATATGTGAAATAAATTGGTTAAAGGATTGTTAAAGTCCTTTACATTCAGAATCCAACTCTTCTGAATCACTTTTTATAAAAATAAATAAATAAATAAATTTATTTATTTATTTTTGGCTGTGTTGGTTCTTCGTTTCTGTGCGAGGGCTTTCTCCAGTTGTGGCGAGCGGGGGCCACTCTTCATCGTGGTGCACGGGCCTCTCACTGTCGCAGCCTCTTGTTGCGGAGCACGGCTCCAGACGCGCAGGCTCAGTAGTTGTGGCACACGGGCTTAGCCGCTCCGCGGCATGTGGGATCCTCCCGGACCACGGCTCGAACCCGTGTCCCCTGCATTGGCAGGCAGACTCTCAGCCACTGCGCCACCAGGGAAGCCCTTGAATCACTTTTTGACTCAAGTCACTGATGTTCAGTTTTTCTTCATGGAGTCTTCCTCTGTGCAGCAGTTCTGAAAAAGAATCAGGAACCATTGGTGCTGAGTTCCTAAGCCAGCTTTACAATTACGTGGAGCTAACCTACTTTTGATATCCAGTTTGGAAATGCTGCTAATAAAGTATACTTATTTTAAACAAATACATTCAGTAAGACTTCATATATGATAAACTATTTTGCATACTGAGCCACTAACTGTCACTTTTTTCTCTCTTCGAACAGAGGAGTGTTGCAGTCACTCATTGAAAAACACTTCCCTGCTCCAGACAGGAAGAAACTTTATAGTTTGCTAGGAATCGATTTGACAGCTCCAAGTAACAACAGCTCACCAAGAGATAGTCCTTGTAAGGAAAATAAAATAAAGAAGCGGAAAGGTGGGTACTTTCCTTTAAATGGTGCTGGAAGTAGTATAAATTTGAGCATCTTGATGCAAGCTGTATTTTGGGAATGTACTGCCTTCCTTGAATTGGCTCGTGTAGTTTTGTTTTTGTTTATTTTTTTTAAGGAAGTGTCTTTATTTATTTATTTTTATGGCCACACCACATGGCTTGCGGAATCTTAGTTCCCTGACCAGGGATTGAACCCTGGGCCATGGCCGTGAAAGCACAGAGTCCTAACCACTGGACCACCAGGGAATTCCCTTGGCTCATGTAGTTTTTGAATACACAAGTAATCCCATTTTAAATTGGGGCTTTAACGATTTGACTGGTGCTGAGTAGGCACTGTGTTGAGCACTGCCCACACATGATCTCATTCAACCTGCAAGAGATCCATATGAAAGTAGTTTTTATTTTGTCAGTTTTATAGACAGAGGAAACTAAGGCACAGAAAGACTAAATGGTTAAAGCGATATCCCCAGGTTGGCACAACTACTGGGTGATAAATGGGGAACCAAAATCCGGGCCTTTCTGTTGTCAATGGTGTGTGTGTGTGTGTGTGTGTGTGTGTGTGTGTGTGTGTGTGTGTGTGTGTGTGTGTGTGTGTGTGTGTGTGTGTGTGTGTGTGTGTGTGTGTGTGTATGGGTGTGTGTGTATGGGTGTGTGGAGTGTGTGTTTATATAGTCTTCTTTAAAGAGACTTCTGTTAGTTTATTATTTAATTATTAGGAATACACTCATCTTTGTTTGTTAGACATTTTATAATAATGCAAACTTGGATTTGTGTTTAGGTGCTTATTACTAAGTAAGCTCTTTGACTTTCAGAAGTTAACTTCTCAGGCTCTCTTTCTCTAAAATGGTGATAATAACTCATTATATTGTGAAGACTATCATACTGTGTGTTCTAAACACAGTGCCTGACACTTTAATGTTACATTTCATCTGTTCTAAGAAATGCTTTTTTTTCCCTTACATTTTTAATATGCCTGAAAGTAGGTTGGCTATTATAATATAATTGACAGTATTTTTTTATTTTAGTGGCACAAAAAGTAATGCTGAGTCCTAGAGTCAGTAACATCTTAGAGTGGTCAGATAGACAGATGGTCATGTTTCCCTTTTTTGAATTATGTTCTCACCATCATTAATACGTGAACATTTTAATGTTCTGCTTAGTTTTGGTTGGTTTATTCCAGATATCTTTTATGAATATTCAGTAAGATAATTCAGATCAGCACCTTGTTTGACTTTTAAAAATGTAGTTTTTATAGGTTAGTTTTTTTAGTATTCCATGAAGTATTTGCATATTTTATAAATCTGTAATTATTAGGCCTCATCTCTCAACCTGATACACAAATTGTGACAATGCCATAGATTCTGTTTCATCTCTGTTGTCTTGAGATGTTTATTTTGAAACTTGTGCACTTGAAGGCTGTCTTGCATTGGTACTTATGTACCTGATTTCTTCTTAAGAATAATTGAATATAACCTGATTTCTTATAGGAATCCAAAAGGCTAGCTCTTGTTTATGAATTTTTAATTGTTCTTATATACTTACACAAATGCTTTTTTTCTGCATTTCTCATTTGAGTTAACTAAGTGTATTAGTTCATGAACTAAATGTAACTTCCTGGATCTTTAGAACAGTGTGTTTGGGCTGACTCTCTTGTTTGGGGTTTGAGGATAGGTGAAGAAATAACTCGAGAATCCAAAAAAGCACGAAAAATAGGTGGCCTTACTGGTAGCAGTTCTGATGATAGTGGAAGTGAATCTGATGCCTCCGATAATGAAGAAAGCGACTACGAGAGCTCTAAAAACATGAGTTCTGGAGATGACGATGATTTCAACCCATTTAGAGATGAGTCTAGTGAGGATGATGAAGATGGTGAGTTCATGAATCTATTAAATGTAAACTAAAGGATAGTTATTTCTATGTATTTGTTTATTTATTTATTTTTGGCTGCGTTGGGTCTTAGTTGCAACAGGCGGGATCTTTTGTTGCGGCGTGCAGGCTTCTCTCTAGTGGCATGCAGGCGGCAGAGCACATGAGCTGTAGTTGCGGTGCACGGGCTTAGTTGCTCTGTGGTATGTGGGGTCTTAGTTCCCTGACCAGGGATCGAACCTGCATCCTCTGCAATTGGAAGGCAGATTCTTAATCGCTGGACCACCAGGGAAGTCCCTATTTCTGTGTATTTGAAATGGGGTATTGTACTAAAACCTTTTTTTTCCTGTAGAAATCATCACACAGATTCTAATCTTTGCTTGGTGGGAGCTCCAAGCTTGTCTGTCTTCTGGAGGTTCAGCACATTTATGTGAGATCATGACCTCAATTTTGTGCACTTATATTTAACCTCAAACCATGGAATTTACCTCATGGTGTATGGGTGTACTGCATATCTGAAGTTGGGTGGTGGTTTACAAGTTGTCACTCAACAGTACAAAAAAACTCAACGGTGTTTCCTTTGGAAATTCTGTACTTGTGTTAACAAATGATTTGATACATGTCTTTCCTTAATTTTCAGATCCCTGGTTAATCAGAAAGGACCACAAGAAAAACAAAGATAAAAAAAAAAAGAGAAGTATAGATCCAGATTCTATTCAAAGTGCCTTATTAGCATCAGGTCTTGGATCAAAACGACCTAGTTTTTCTTCTACGCCAGTAATTTCACCTGCTCCTAACAGTGCACCAGGTATCCACGTGGAAGCTTGCTTTGTCTGTGAAATGTACTTTTTTTTTTAAAGGGAATGCTATTTATTTATTTTGGCTGTGTTGCGTCTTCGTTTCTGTGCGAGGGCTTTCTCTAGTTGCGGCAAGCGGGCCTCTCACTATTGCGGCCTATCTTGTTGCCGAGCACAGGCTCCAGACGCGCAGGCTCAGTAGTTGTGGCTCACGGGCCCAGTTGCTCCGCGGCATGGGATCTTCCCAGACCAGGGCTCGAACCCGTGTCCCCTGCATTGGCAGGCAGATTCTCAACCACTGCGCCACCAGGGAAGCCCTGAAATGTACTTTTAGACAAAACAAATATTTAAACTTTGTCCTGATTTTTAACAAATGTACTTTATCTAGCTAACAGTAACACCAACAGCAACAATAGCCTTATAACAAGTCAGGATGCTGTGGAAAGGGCCCAGCAGATGAAGAAAGACCTACTTGATAAACTAGAAAAATTAGCTGAAGACCTCCCTCCTAATACCCTGGATGAACTTATTGATGAACTTGGTGGCCCTGAGAACGTTGCTGAGGTAAATATGACTTGATCAGGGCTGTGTCTCTTCTAGGTAATTTTTTGCCACTTTCAAACCCTTTAGAATAAGTGATATATTTGGTATCATCATATAATTATCTAATATCCTCTCTTAGATCTTAGAACCCTTGTTCTACTCTAGTTGTCATCCTAGAGCAAGTAAATTCCTGCCCCTAGTATCTTGAGTATCTGCCCCAAGACACGGATCTCTGGTATCGCACCTGTCACGCAGGCTTTGTTATCATTGCCGCATGTCTGTTTTCTCCACTGGAATTTGAACTTTTCAGAACCAGGCACTGTGTTGCAATGTTCTCTCTCCCCCAGCGCCTGGTGCAGGACAGGTTGCACAGTACATGCTGCCTTCATTATCCCTTTCATCTCCCACCAAGTTTCTATGATGGGAGCCCTGAGCTTCATGCACCATAGTCAGCTACGTTAATTGTAAGTGTCACTGTTTGGCTTTGCAGATGACTGGCCGCAAGGGGAGGGTTGTAAGCAATGATGATGGAAGTATATCTTATGAGTCAAGATCTGAACTTGACGTCCCTGTGGAAATACTAAATATCACGGAAAAACAAAGATTTATGGATGGAGATAAGGTATGTTTTTCTGGGATGCTTTTTGGCGAAAGGAATGATGCCCATACGTTTAGATTAATCTTTAGGTTTTTTCTTTTAATATAAATCATGTCTGTTGAATGTTCTTACTCTATTTTTTTTTTAAGTAATTACACATAATCACTGAACATTTTACATGTTTTCATTATTTTCTTATAAATCGAATGTGGTGTTTTGTGCACAGAATTAGATGTAGCTCTTGATAGCTTTGGAGGCCTTTGAAGTCTTTAATCAGAATATTAAATTGTGTTCTCTCAGGTCATCCAATGCTACACCCTAGTGTCAGTGTAATTTTGAGTCTAGAAATATATTTAAGCATGCCCAGATTACTAGGATCCTTTGATTTTGCTGTTTATTGTCTTGCTCTGCCATGTCCTATTGAGATGATTTACTCTGAATGGTCGTAGATTTCACTTGCGTAACTGACCACTGCAGAGGTTGTGGTCACCTTCAGAGGCCCTTTCTGTATGCTCTTACTGTTAAGTAAACTTCATCAATTTTCAGATTCTCAAATCAGTTCTTTCTCCATCTAGTCGGAATTGCTATAAGCGTTTTGCTAAAAAATAGGTAGGAGCACCACTTCAACCTCCTTCCTTAATCTAAAAGAAGTAGAATAAAATCTTATCTCTTTATCCACATTTTACTTTGTATTTCAAAATTTTTTTGCCTCTGCAACTAGAAAATAGATGGTAGTTATTACCATTATCAAAGTTGTCTTTTAAATGTATTTAAAAGCTCATGTTACATATTTTAAAGATTATAGGTAGAGATATTATCAGTTGTTTTAAGTACTTGTTTCATTAGTAATTTAGGCCCATGTGCATTAGAAATTGTATTAGTTGGGATCAGATTTGGCTGTTAAGTGACAGAAAATCCAAAATCATATTCACTTAAAGTGGAAGTTCATTTCTCTCATGTACAAGTTTGAGTAGGTAGACCAGGACTGGTATGACCCCTTGAAGTCTAGGTCTCTTCTGTCTTGTTCCTTTAATATGTGGCCTTCCATTTCCTAGTTACTTCCATATTTCAGGTTCAGTCATTACACCTCTACATTTCAGCCAGCAGAGAGAAAAAAAGAGGAGGGGAAGGGCATATCTTTGATTAGGGACATTTCGTGGACGTTGTTCATGTGACCTACTGGCTGGAGTGTGCCCACACTTAGCTGTAAGGGAGACTGGGAAATGTAATCTTGATTCTGGGTGTCCTTGTAACCATGTACAGCTAAAACTGAGGGTTAGGAAGTGAAGGAGAATATGTGTTGGTGGATGTTTCCCCACCTGTCTTTGTGCAGAAGTGATCTTTTGTTTTTTTCTCCTTACATTTGATACAGAATATTGCTATCATCTCAGAAGCTGCCAGCTCAGGTATTTCATTACAAGCAGATAGGAGAGCTAAAAATCAAAGGCGAAGAGTTCACATGACTCTGGAATTACCATGGAGTGCTGATAGAGCAATTCAGCAGTTTGGTAAGTTCCTACACTGAGTTTCACTTCATAGCCAGGAATTACTGGGGAAATATTTTAATGCTAGATATACTAAAACTTGACATATATGTAGGTTTTGGAGATGTTTGTGTATTGCATATACCTTAAAATATAGAAGGCATCATGAATTTATTTTTTGGCTGTTTTAAAAGCTGTAAAAGACCTACAATAGGGCTTTCTGGCATTATATTCAAGAATGGGGCTCTTCAGGAGTATCTTCATTGTAGATCTCCAAGGATGTTATCCATGTCAGAGCAACTGCCACTTGATGTCTTTTTCAACCCCCGGTAGCTTCATTGAGGGCACATTGCTCCTCCCTTCCCTTCCATCTTCATGTCCCTGTGACCTGGTGATTTAAAAAAACAACAACAACAATTTTGGGAGAATCCAGAGCAGCTGTGCATCAGCAACATTGTGGTCAACCAAACTGGGGTAGCACCAGTAATGTGTTTATCATTTAATAAGTTTATGGTAGTTTCTGCTCCCCCGTAAGTGGGAGTATTGTTCTGAATACAGATGTTGTTCAAGTTGGCGTTTTTGATTTTGTGCCTTTTGGGGAGTTAGGGTAATATTACGTTCTTTAATTTTTCCTCTGGTTTAAAGATTTCTGGATACCAGCTTACTGTTAAGTGCTGGGAATAGGTCTCAGAATACTAATATCTAGAGAACACAATCAGCGATTTTTTTTTTTTTTAATGTCATTACAGGACGAACTCATAGATCAAACCAAGTTACTGCTCCGGAATATGTCTTTCTGATTTCTGAATTGGCAGGAGAACAAAGATTTGCATCTATTGTTGCTAAAAGACTTGAGAGTTTGGTAAGTTTTTGAGTTATATAGATGTGTGTAAAAGATGATGTATGTTAACCTGTCTTCTGTGCCTTGATTGGAGATTTTATGTTTGGATAGGGTGCGCTTACACATGGAGACAGAAGAGCAACAGAATCCAGAGATCTGAGTAGGTTCAACTTTGATAATAAGGTACATTTCAGCTTTCACTATCTGAAAAATGATTGCAGTGTACGGTGTTTGTAAGGAACAGAAAGGGAAAGTGGTTGCTGTTTAAAACTTAAAGCTGCCTCCTCATATGGTTTTGCTATAAAATCATGGCTAGTCCTGTAAGACACATGGCAGTTAGATCTTTGGTGATCAACTGTGCAATATAATCATCTTCTCATTCCTATTGGAATATAAGATTATAATAAATACTTGTGGCTGCATGAAGTGTGAGTTCCCAGAAGTAAAGAAAGTTGTTTATTTATGGAATGCCTGCTGTGTACAAAGGTGTGAATGAGGCACTAGGCAGTGTAAAATATATATAAAAATAATTGAGTCCTGCTATTTTTGACTCTTTGGTACAATAATAGTTTTTATAGCATTCACTTGGTCATGTGATTGAAGAGTATCTAAATGCTGAAACTTGTTAAATTTATTTGTTTTTTATTGCAGTACGGAAGAAATGCTTTAGAAATTGTCATGAAATCCATTGTAAACCTAGATTCTCCTATGGTATCACCACCTCCAGACTATCCTGGAGAATTCTTTAAAGGTAACTTTTAAAAATAATCATAACAAAGGAAAATGAGTACTGGCAAGAAGGTACTAAAACTCATTCGAACACGTGCTGTTGTTTTTAGTTTTCTTTGGACATAAAATGTATAAAATTTAGAAATTGATAGTTACCAGACGCCTAAATTGATATAATAAGCAGTAGATTTATTAAATTTCATTCAGGTGAAGTGTTTTTACTGTTGACAGAGTTTTTTGCATGTTGTTTTAATACTAGATTACTAGAGGAAAAATGGTTTTGTTAGATTAATTTGAAAATGTGCCAAATAGCTTTTAAAATTTAAAGTACCTAGGTAAATAATCTGTGGGGGCTAGTGGAGGTACAGATAAAACAAAACTGGCCGTGTATTAACAGTTGTTAAAACTGGGTGCTGGGTACCTGTGGTCCATAGAATATTCTCTTTACATTTGTGTGTATGTAGAAATTTTTATATTTAAAAAAAAGTCCTAAGTAGTGCTATAGAAATTCTTAGATGTATCTTGCAAATCTGAAGAATAGATTTTACCCCATTAATATTAGTAGTCTGGGTGATTTCAGTAGTTCAGCAAACTATGAAAATATTTTGGAGAATAAACAGATGTAAGGTATTGGAAACATTATCCTTCTAGAGTTAACACGTTTTACTAGGAAGTCCTTTCCAGTTGAGCCGGTGTTTAGTGTTGGTAACAGTCCATATTGACCTAGCTGGCAGGGGCTTATAATCACTGATGGCATTTAACAACACAAAAAACCAATAAAGTCTTGGCCCTGTTCTTTTCCTCCCTTTCCCTTTCGTTCCCTCTTATTTTCTTTTTATTTGGTCATTAGAGGGATTGTCAAAAACAACTCCCCAATTTATTTCTAATTCTAAAAAATTACATGTTATTTATTCATTATAAGTGATGAAAACAATCTAAAAGTGAATAATGAGGAGCCCATACCCTCTCCTTAAACTACCTACTACCTACCAATCTCACCTGCTGAGGTTACAAATGTTGACAATCTGAACAAGGGCAGCCTTAACACACCTTTGTCCGTTTGTCTAAACACAGAGCTTTTTTTAAAAAAAATGTTAATATTACTTGCAACGTACTTTTCTCACTTGGTACATCACAGGCATCCCTTACAAATCAATAGCTATAGTACTAACACATTTTTTTTTTTTTTTTAAAAAACAAGGTCTTTTTTTTTTTTTAATTAATTAATTTATTGATTTATTTTTGGCTGTGTTGGGTCTTCGTTTCTGTGCGAGGGCTTTCTCCAGTTGCGGCAAGCGGGGGCCACTCTTCATTGCGGTGCGTGGGCCTCTCACCATCGTGGCCTCTCCCGTTGCGGAGCACAGGCTCCAGACGCGCAGGCTCAGCAGTTGTGGCTCACGGGCTTAGTTGCTCCGTGGCATGTGGGATCTTCCCAGACCAGGGCTCGAACCCGTGTCCCCTGCATTGGCAGGCAGACTCCCAACCACTGCACCACCAGGGAAGCCCCACTAACACATATTTTAACAGTTGTGTAATATTCTACATCTAGCTTATGTAACAGTTTCTTCAGTTTCTCCCTTATTGATGTTCAAGTGGTTTTCATTTTTTTGCATCACAAACAGTGCTGGAATTATAGCAGCTATCCTTCTATTCAGGTAATTTCCTCCCATAGGATGGGTTCCCAAAATGAGGATTTTTTGCATTGGAGCTCTTTGGCTACAGAGTTGTCACCTGCAGAATCTACACATTTTGAGCATGTAGCAGTCTAGCTGATTAAATAAATGTGTAAATAGGATATAATTATGCTTCCTATTGATCCTTTTCTCTTTCTTAAACCCTTCTTGCTGTAAGTCTGGGTTGGAGCCTGGACACAAATACTTTTCAAAAGTTTTATAAACTGTCCTCTTAGTAACGTAATTCAGAACATGTTGACAGTTATATATGTTGCTTATCTTCTGCATCGCCTTGTCAATACTGATAGGTAACGTTTGGGAAGGAAGCATGATTATTTCCTTACATAAATTATTTAATCAGTATCCTGCTGTATGTTCAAAGTTGTTTAGATTCTGTGGGTGACAGCTTCGTAGCCTAGGATCTCCACCGCCAAGGGTTGTTGTTGGAAAGATACGACGTTTTAGTGAAACAATAAAATATGATGTGTGGTTTGAGTACTCTAGAATTTTGAAGTGTCTAAAGATCTTTAGGGGCTGTGGGTTCCATTTAATTCAGCTAATAGGAACTATGGAAGATACATAGACTGTGTCTTATATGCTAGAACTTGATCTAGTTTGATTAGTCAGGTAACAGCTCATTGAGTTATTTGGGCTATAAGGTTTTGTTTTTTAAATTGATTTTATTTTTGGCTGTATTGGGTCTTCGTTGCTGTGCGCAGGCTTTCTCTAGTTGTGGCGAGTGGGTTTCTCACTGCAGTGGCTTCTCTTGTGGAGCACAGGCTCTAGGCGCGCGGGCTCCAATAGTTGTGGTTCGTGGGCTCTAGAGCGCAGGCTCAGTAGTTGTGGCACATGGGCCTAGTTGCTCCACGGCATGTGGGATCTTCCCAGACCAGGGCTTGAACCCATGTCCCCTGCATTGGCAGGCGGATTCTTAACCACTGCGCCACCAGGGAAGCCCTGGGCTATAAGGTTTTTTATAAATTTGTTTTATTATAGATGTTCGACAAGGACTGATAGGAGTTGGCCTGATAAATGTAGAAGATCGTTCAGGAATTCTTACTCTAGATAAAGGTAATGGTATGACTTCTGTATGTATGTTCATAACTGTTGCTGTATCATTATAGCCCGTTTTGTTCTTTATGCTTTCGTCAACTTGAAGGGGAAGCTTCAAGTCTGTAGGTCTCAATCCCTCATTACTGAGTGCTCACAGAGCATTCTGGGTGGTTTTTGCTATGAATAACTATGGTTATTCAAGAAATTGAATCTCTCTTCTCTCTACATAGCAGCAGTTCTCAAACCAGGTTGTGTAGATGATCAGCTGTTGAGCTTTTTAAAAAGTACTGAAGCCAGGGCAGGAGCTCAGACATTGGTAATTTTCCAGAAGCTCCTGGGCATTCTTACTTGTGCAGCCAAAGTTGAGCTTCACTGACTTAACAGCACTTAAAACTTTATGAGTTAAGACTTAATGTTGGAAAACTAACATTCTGTTGTGCTAAATTGTATTCATACTTTCAATAAGCGAAGCTGAAGATGCAAAAATTCAACTTGGCAGACATCTTTTGAGCATGTAGTGTAGCCGTGCTAATTGCTAGAAGTAGAAGTGGTCGAAGTATAGCCCTGTTCTGGGAGCAGTACAGGAGTTGTGAGGGAAGGCTTAGAGGAGAAAGTGAGACTCTTACTAGGCTGAGATGAATGAATTTTTAAAATTGCCATTTGAATGCATTAAATCTTTCATACAATCTTGTCGTTGCAGATTATAACAACATAGGAAAATTCTTGAATAGAATTTTGGGCATGGAGGTGCATCAACAGAATGCGTTATTTCAGTATTTTGCAGACACACTTACTGCAGTTGTCCAAAATGCCAAAAAAAATGGAAGATATGATATGGGAATCTTAGGTAAGTTGGGAAATCTTTGAAACATCATATGTATTCTTTTTTTTTTTCTTTTTAATTAATTAATTTATTTTTAGCTGCATTGGGTTTTCTTTGCTGCACATGGGGTTTCTCTAGTTGCAGTAAGCGGGAGCTACTCTTCGTTGCCGTGCGTGGGCTTCTTGTTGCCGTGGCTTCTCGTTGCAGAGCATGGGCTCTAGGTGCGCGGGCTTCAGTAGTTGTGGCTCGCGGGCTCTAGAGCGCAGGCTCAGTAGTTGTGGCGCACGGGCTTAGTTGCTCCGCGGCATGTGGGATCTTCCCCGACCAGGGCTCAAACCCGTGTCCCCTGCATTGGCAGGCGGATTCTTAACCACTGCACCACCAGGGAAGCCTGTCATATGTATTCTTGATGAAATTTTTTTTTATACTTATATGTTGCTTTTTCTTGTTCAAGATCTTGGTTCTGGAGATGAAAAAGTGAGGAAAAGTGATGTTAAGAAGTTTCTGACTCCAGGATATTCAACCTCTGGCCATGTAGAATTATACACGGTAAGTTTAGAAAACGTGCACATTCAAGTATAATGTCATTTTCTGGTAAGCATTCTCAGAAGTGAGTTTAATTTAAATTTTATTCTGATTTTTTTTACAGATAAGTGTAGAGAGAGGAATGTCCTGGGAGGAAGCTACCAAGATTTGGGCTGAGTTGACAGGACCAGATGATGGCTTTTATTTGTCATTGCAAGTAAGACTTGTTTCCCTTAAATGTTAGTTGTTAAGATATGTAATGTGTTTTCATTGCCAGCGTTGTAATTATCTGTTCGCTTTGTGCTGATTTTCCAATTGTATTTAGCTTTCTGTGTTTTAATAATTTATCACTGTAATTGTGATATATTTTTATTTAATACATTTTGAAGAGTATTATTTAATGCAAGTTTTAAATTATTACTTACCGGGGACTTCCCTGGCGGTCCAGTGGTTCAGATTGCATGCTTCCACTGCAGGGGGCACAGGTTTGATCCCTGGTCAGGGAATTAAGATCCCGCATACTGCGTGGTGCAGGCAAAAAAAAAAAAAAAAAAAAAAAAGTTTACGTATTCTTAGTAAATTGAACCCTTTTTTTCCATAATATAGTGAGTGACCTTCTTTAGTCATAATAATGCTTTATGTCTTCAAGATTCAGTTTTCAGTTATTAGTGTAACTACATTCATTGGTTTAGTATTTGCTTGTGGACAGAGCTAAGGAGAGAGGATGTGTGAGTGTGCCTGTGTGTGTGTGCACGTGTGTGTACATGTTTACATTTAGACATATACATATACACACACAAATGAATGCATATTTATTTGTCCTGATCAAAACTATGGAATTTTAATCTCACCTCTTCTCTGATATTTTTGTCTTCTTTCTTCCACACTAATAATCCCTGTTCTTCAGGGCACACAGGATGATAAAATATCATGGATACTATGCCCCAGTATTCCTGAAAATAATTTTTTTTAATAATAACTTTTTTTGCATAAGCTTACTTTCTGCTATTTAAAAAATAGTTATACTGTTTCTGCATGTCAACATATGGCAATTATATAGTATACTCTTCTTTTAACCCTTAATTAATCTTAGCTCTACAGGTAATTAATTTATATTTAAAGCTCACCACTCACTCACTAGTCCTTAGGTTAATATCTCTCTAGTTATTTTGTCTGAAGCCCATTCTGTAGTAGATTCAGGAAGGGCTTATGGAAACATTACTCCCTGAATTCTTACATGCTGGTAAGTTTGTGCCTTTGTACTTGAAAGACAAATTTTACCAGACATGAAATCTTTAGTTCACGTTTTCTTTTCTTGGATATCTTGAAGATGCTACTACTTATTCTTTTGAGATAGAGTTGCTGTCAAAAAAATTTTTTTTTAATTAATTTATTTTTATTTTTGGCTGCGTTGGGGCTTCATTGCTGGGCGCGGGCTTTCTTCAGTTGAGGCAAGCAGGGGCTACTCTTTGTTGCGGTGCACAGGCTTCTCATTGCGGTGGCTTCTCTTGTTATGGAGCACGGGCTCTAGGTGCGCAGGCTTCAGTAGTTGTGGCACGTGGGCTCAGTAGTTGTGGCTCACGGGCTCTAGAGCACAGGGAGTAGCTGTGGCGCACTGGCTTAGTTGCTCTGTGGCATGTGGGATCTTCCCAGACCAGGGCTCGAACCTGTGTCCCCTGCACTGGCAGGTGGATTCCTAACCACTGGGCCACCGGGGAAGCCTGGCAGGTGGATTCTTATCCATTGCGCCACCAGGGAAGTCCCTGCTGTCAAAATTTGATGGTGCTCTAATTTTTTCCCCTTTTTAATTTAGTTTAGAGTATATCCTGGTATTAGTCAGTCTTGGTCAGTATTCTCAGCTATGTGATATGCTCTTTCAATATGTAGTTTCAAATCTTTATTTTAGAAAGTTTTTTAATTACTTTTATTTGTAATGTTTTTAGTATTCTATTCCCTGAATTTCTCCTTTATCGGGACTTCTCTTATGCATACGTTATATCTTTGCTTGCCTTTTAATATTTATTTTCTCTTGAATTCTTTTTATCTCTTCCTTAATTTCTTTTTCTTTAACGACTTTATTGAGATATAATTCACATACCGTACAATTCACTCGCTAAAGTATATAATTTAACGATTTCTGGCATATTACATTGTTAATTTTTTAAAATGATGGTAAAATATATAACAAAGTTTGCCATTTTATCCATTTTAAAGTGTATGATTTAGTGTCATTAATTATATTCACAATGTTGTGCTAACATCACCATTAAACAATAGCTTTCCCTGGCCTGATAACCTCTGATCTATTTTCTGTCTATGAATTTGCATATCTTGGTACCTCGTATAAGTGGAATCATGCAGTATGTGACAGTTGTGTCTGGCTTCTTTCACTCAGCATAATGTTTTCAAGGTTCGTCCATGTTGTAGAATGTGTCATAACTTCATTTCTTTTTGTGACTAACATTGCTTTGTATGTGTATAGCACATTTTACTTTTTATTTGCAAATATTGGGTTGGCCAAAAAGTTCGTTCTGGTTTGTCAGTAAGATGCTACCGAAAACCCGAACGAACTTTTTGGCCAAGCCCTTTATGGCGTGACCAACTGTAAATGAAGACCTGGTTCAAGATCTGCGTAAAGGAGGCCAAATATGATGATGCCACAGGCAGGGTGAAACCATAAATAAGCTCTCTAGAGCAGGAATCCCTAAATTTTTTATGTCGGGGGTCAGGTAGTAAGTATGTTAGGTTTTGCAGAGCGTATGTGGTCTCTGCTGACTATTCTTTGTGGATTTTTTTTTCTTAAATTCTGTAATTGAATTATGTACACATGAATGCATTATTACACTTGTGAAAAAATTTAAATACAGATAACACTAAATTTTTTGACCATGATTCCCAGCCCCGGTTCCCTTCCCACCTTCCCAGAGGTAGCCACCGTTACCAGTTTTGTGTCTATTCTCCCAGACCATTGTCTGTGCATTAATGCATATGTATTGTAGCCATAGGAAACAATTTACTCTTTTAGGTGGTTGATTTGTTGTTGGTTATTTTTTTTACACCAATTCTATGATACAGTATCGATCATTCTTTAAATTGCCTTTCTCACTAAACAATCAGTCTTGGAGTGCTTTCTGTATTGATACTTATAGGACTACTTCATTCATTGTGGCTGTTGCATGGTATTCTGTATATACCATGGTTTATTTAGCCTGTGTTGTATTAATTGACTTTTAGGTTGTTTCCACTTTTTCTGTCTTACAAAGGACGTGCTTATAGATGCTTCTTTATGTACCTGTGTGAGTGTATCTCTAGAGTAGATTCAGAGAAATGGCATCACTGGATCTTAAGATCACTTACTTCTTTCTATGTGTGAATGAGAGGAAAAACTCTTTTGAAGATCCTGGAGGAGAAAAAGTTTAGCTCTTAAAAGTCTGAAAGATGATTTCCCCCCCAGCTTTGTTCTTGGCTTCTAATATTATCTTGAGGTTTCTAGCTAGGGTGGGATGGGTAAAACTGAACAAGTAAAAGGACATATCAGGATTGAGGGGAAAGATAACAAGCAGATTTGGCTGAGTTTAAGTTGCTGCCTTCTCTCTCCTTTTTTTTTTTTTTTTTTAAACATCTTTATTGGAGTATACAATGCTTTACAACATTGCTTTACAGTGTTGTGTTAGTTTCTGCTGTATAACAAAGTGAATCAGCTATATGTATACGTATATCCCCATATCCCCTCCCTCTTGCGCCTCCCTCCCACCCTCCCTATCCCACCCCTCTAGGTAGTCACAAAGCACCGAGCTGATCTCCCTGTGCTATGCAGCTGCTTCCCACTAGCTATGTATTTTACATTTGGTAGTGTATATATGTCAGTGCCACTCTCTCACTTCGTCCTAG
This sequence comes from Eschrichtius robustus, assembly GCF_028021215.1. Classification (NCBI taxonomy): domain Eukaryota; kingdom Metazoa; phylum Chordata; class Mammalia; order Artiodactyla; family Eschrichtiidae; genus Eschrichtius; species Eschrichtius robustus. The sequence goes on from NC_090837.1 coordinate 7,042,767, forward strand.
CTTACTGTACCCCATCCCTGTGTCCTCAAGTCTATTCTCTACGTCTGGGTCTTTATTCCTGTCCTGACCCTAGGTTCAACAGCATGGATTTTTTTCCTTCCTAAGAAACTTTCTCCCTTCCTTCCTTAAACTATTCTTAAGCTTAGGAGCCTCAGGCCATTTGGTCCATAAACCTGGTTTACTGGTCTCTGATTCAATAGCAAAGCTCTCAAACTGGATCTGGCTCCTAGTTGTGCATGTGTGTGTGTGTATGTGTGTTTGAAAATCTTATTGAGATTATTGTAGATTCTCATGAGGTTATAGGAAATAATACAGAGAAATTCCTTTTACAGCAGTTTTCCCAATGGTAACATTTTACAAACCTATAGTATATCACAACCAAGATACTGATACAGTTCACTAGATTTTATTCAGATTTCTCTGAGGCCTTGGATGGGATTTTGATTGGTCCATATAGGATATTGGTTATATTTTTTTCATTTGAAATTATTGCCAAATTGAAGCACTGGTAGATTTTGATGAAAATGCTGATCCCCACCAGTTTCCCTTGAGTGAAAGGATGTGGTAACGTTGTCCTTTGTTACTCTCTGCTGCATGGCTGCAGGCAGCTGGTTGTGAAGAGTGAGGACCTTAGAAGAGACATCCTTCCAAGAAGGTGCAGCCTCGTTTGTTGAACCTCCTCAGCAACAAGCAAATATGACTTGCAATGGTGTTTAACATGTGTTGACATTAGGGAAGCCATGTCAGAATCACTTTTAATTCCACTGTAGTGTGATGATTTATTTTATAGTTACAATGAATTAACCTGACACTGTCAAGATAGATCACACTGTTTGTTACGTGCTTTAAACACTGCCTTAAAGTATAGTTAGCTAGAGAATTTCACATGAGCTGATACAAAATTTTAAATGTATTTTTCACTTAACTTTTGTTTCATAGACTTTGCAGTAATTATATAAACAGTGTTTCAAATCATTTGAACAAGTAAAAGACGAAGGATCTTTAGTATCAATGAAGAGAAAAGTAAAGTATTAAGTCCTTTTATCAGTGTAAGAATTATCTTAATATAAAAAGGTAGGAGCTTAGCAAATGATTTATTTTGTAGAGGAGCTGGGAAAATACCTTTGAAACTTTTCCTTTTCCTTCAATTTTGCTCCGGAGACTGTTGCTTTGAAATTGTTCACCATTCTTCAAAAGAAATACTAATTTTCCCAATCTTATTTTTCCTTGCGTTAAATGGGGCTTTTTACAAATCTTTCAGGGTTCCTCTCATAAAGTCCAACTTTAAAAAAATTTTTTAAATAAAACAAGTTCCATCGTTTGTCTAATGCATCCTTTTCTTCCACTTCTGCATCGTATTTATGTATTATTTGTTCAGCATTTGGCTTTCTCCTGTTATAGCAGTACTGTTTACAGATGAAATTTGTGATATTTCATGTGATATTTTACCCTCACACAACCATAGGAATAGGTTGTAGCACTGATGGAGTAGATGAATTCAGAGGACTGTGGGTGATCAAAAAGCATTATCTTGAAGGTTATATATTTCATTGTAACTTGAAGGAGAGTAACATACAGTAGAGGTAAAATTATTTCCTGTGAAGACCCTTCCTGCCCACCGCCTGGACTCTTCCCTCACACACCTCTGAGCCTGTGTAGGCTGCGAGTCCAGCTTCCTGCACTAGAAGAAGCAAATTGTCTCCCCTGGACATCGTGCTCTAAGTCTCACTCAGCACAGTTCTCTAAAGGTTGTCTCGCCTCAAGAGATAAGGTCCATTAGGCTTCACTTTGGTGAGACCTTGTTCAAGCCGGTTACACGGCAGGTGTTACCCTTTCACACAGTTTTGTATTTACATACTCATTTGGCTTTGGTGATGTGATGGTACAAAAAACAAGCCTGTCTTAAAGTGTGCAGTATTGAATCTTTATATTTTCTCACCTATTTATTTATTTATTTTTAATAGATAAGAAACAACAAGAAAACTGCCATCTTAGTTAAAGAAGTGAATCCTAAAAAGAAGCTTTTCTTAGTTTATAGACCAAATACTGGGAAACAGCTCAAATTAGAAATTTATGCTGATCTAAAAAAGAAATATAAGAAGGTATTTTTCCATTTGTACATGATGTTATATATGAATACTTGTTTTATAATAATATATTGCAACTATGTTTATATGTAAATTGTCAATTTTTCCTATTTGATTACTGGAAAAATTGTTTTCAGAAAAAGTTTTATCAACTCTTGTTAAATTAATATCCCAGTCTTAATGTTATCAACCGTTAGGAAACTTAAAGATGATTATTTGAATCAGCTTATGTTATCAGAAAAGGAAGTTTCTATAGTGCTAACTACAAAAATTAGAATTTTTTAAATAAAGGGAAGATGTACAAGACTGAAATTCCTTCCCACCAACTCTTGGTTTTACTGTGAACTGCTGTGTTTATATTTTGCAATAATTTCTGGAAAAACAGTGATATCTGTTTTTCCTAACTTTACTATGTTATTTTGTTGTTAGTATTACCTTATATTACTATTATTCCTAGCCATTTTCACTTGAAAACAATTATAATTAAGTTAACTATTTGAAATATTCATTACATGGGAAAAACCTCATGGCAGAGCGTTATGGATAGCATTCAAATGCAAGCAGTAGCGAAGACCATGTTTTCTATATAAAGATGATTTTAGGTTGGCTTTAGAGACCAAATTAGGCAACCAGTTTGTTTAAAACAATACCTTTTCAATGGAATTTTTGTCTTATTTTCACAGGTAGTCTCAGACGATGCCCTGGTCCACTGGTTAGATCAGTATAATTCATCTGCAGATACTTGTACTCATGCTTATTGGTTAGTTTTCATTTTTATCACCATATATTCCAAAGTATAATCAAGATTTAATTTAAACACCCCTTCATTCTTTAGCTATCTGTCCCTATAAGTACACAAGCAGATTATCAATTGCTTGGTGTTGTTTCTTTAAGCAGAGGTACTTGTTGGAAGTCTCTGGACCATGCACTGTTTTAGGTCTCCCCACTGATGCTTTGTTACTGCCAACCAAATGTTGTCTGCTGGCATGGACTTAACTATCATTCTTAGGGTTGAGACTTTTTCTTTCTCCTCTCCTTCCTTCCCTTCCTTTATTTTTTCCTTCCTCTTTTTTTTTTTTTCCAAAGTTTTTTTGGTGTCCCAAATCAGTTTTATTTTTAAGGCTAGGGAACTTCTAGGAAACCACAGGGGTGCCTCAAATAGTTAACAGCACTAGAAACTTTGTTGTTGAGCCCTGGAGCTGATCCTGCTGTGCTACTAGGCTAGCCAGAGGTGTTCTCAAGTCATTATGTTCATTTCAAGGCATTGAAAATGGAGTATCTGGCCCACTTTTTGAAAAGGGATACAGGATATAGATGAATTTTAGCTGGGTTTTTATTTAGACACATGTAAGTAGATAAATTTGCTTTTGTTTATTTGCTGAGGCCTTTTCCACTTAGCTGATTTAGAACTGTATATTGGTAGCTTAATACTATAGAAATAACTGGCAGGATTATTTTATAAACTGACATTAACACAGTAAACTAATGGATATTAAAATGACAGATGCTTAAGTGGATATCAAGACCAATAAATCAGCCCTTTTATAAGGGAGTCAGACCCAAGAAATAACTGTAATTTTAAAATCAGTGGTGATACCTTAAGTTGGACAGGGTAATCCAATACGTCAAAAGGATTGCAGTCTACAAAACTATCAGTAAAGGTAAATGACGGTAGGGCGTTTTCCATTTGAAATTAGGGAAGACCTTGTGGGCCTCGTGTGTGTGTGTGTGTGTGTGTGTGTGTGCACGCACATATACATTTTTTTCCTTATTATCTATCCTAGGCGTGGCAATTGCAAAAAAGCAAGTTTGGGATTAGTTTGTGAAATAGGTCTTCGTTGCCGCACGTACTATGTATTATGTGGCTCAGTACTGAGTGTCTGGACAAAAGTCGAGGGTGTTCTCGCATCTGTCAGTGGCACAAACGTGAAAATGCAGATAGTTCGGCTAAGAACAGAGGATGGACAGCGGATTGTAGGTGAGTTTTTAATTTTTTTTTGGTTTGAGCGCCTTGAGAAGAAAAATCAGGTCCTGTGTTTTTCTTATTTTGCTTCTAACGTCTTAGAATCTTAGCATCTATCTATTCCAGTGGTGGGGTAGAGCTTGCTTTATATTATGTTCTTAAAAGGATAAATAGTAGTTAAGCTTTTGAATGGATGTAGTTGGTTCTGGCTGAAATTCTGACGTGGTTGTTATTTTATGCTGCCCTCGGTGCTCTTGCTCCCCTTCCTCACTGTTGACATCTATGCAGGCTCCCTGGTATGAAGACTAAGGATTCTCTGAAGTCTTTATGTTCAGTGTGCCACATTGAGACTATGGAAGTCAAAGCCACTGTGCACAGAGGATGGACTGGAGTCCTGCAGGGAGCAGGGGAGACCAGGCTGGCCGCCCCCCCCGTTCCCTCAGTGGCAGGCCTCACAGAAACCCACCCAGTTACTGCACTGTCCCTGTCGCGTTGTCTTTGTTTCTTTTGCAACAACCTTTCTCTGTATCCTGGGTTGCCCATTGGTAGGTAGCCTGTGGGCTAGTCAGTCCATGGACATTTTTTTGATCCTCAAGTATTTTTGGTTGCGAGATTTCAATTGAGTTAGTTGCCAACTTTTAAAAATCAAAACACTGTGGGCTTCCCTGGTGGTGCAGTGGTTAAGAATCCGCCTGCCAATGCAGGGGACACGGGTTCGAGCCCTGGTCCAGGAAGATCCCACGTGCCGCGGAGCAACCAAGCCCGTGCGCCACAACTACTGAGTCTGTGCTCTAGAGCCCGCAAGCCACAACTGCTGAGCCCGCGTGCCGCAACTACTGAAGCCCACGCGCCTAGAGCCCGTGCTCTGCAACAAGAGAAGCCACTGCAATGAGAAGCCCGTGCACCACAATGAAGAGTAGCCCCTGCTCGCTGCAACTAGAGAAACCCTGGGTGCAACAACAAAGACCCAATGCAGCCAAAAATAAATAAATAAAATAAATAAATTTATTAAAAAAAAATCAGAAGACTGGATTTCTATCTTCTTCAAAAGAACAACAACAGAGAAGCTTGGAACATGGAGCCCCAGTTCCCACGTGGGAGGAGTTGAAGTTCCCTTACCCAGGATATATACACTCTCCAGTTTGCTGACTTCCACACTGTGCCACTTAGAAGTTACTGCTTCAGTACGCATTTGAATTTGCAGCCACTATTCTGTAGTCTCTTTGGTACATTAGTACATGCCAAAGAAGGTGGTGCTTGCCTACATTTGTGGAGCTTCAAAGATAGTAGATAGGAAGGTACTGTACTTGGCCTTCTGTTGCTCCAGCAAGAAGATGGTGTTGCACTAGACACGTGCATGTGCTCAGGTATTTGTGGGTGGCGCTGCTGAGGAATCGGGCTACTTCTGAAGGGGCCAGTTCAGTTATTAGGTGTTCATTTAGTTTTCTCGTGGAGTCTTGTTCATCAAACTTAATATTATACTTCATTTGGAATTTGCTATGAAGCTGTAAAACAGTGTGGTTTCTCCTGGAAGCAACCTTTATAAATTCTTGTTTTCTAATTGCAGGTTTGATCATTCCTGCAAATTGTGTGTCTCCTCTTATAAATCTCCTGTCAACTTCAGACCAGTCTCAACAGCTTGCAGTCCAGCAGAAACAGCTCTGGCAGCAGCGTCACCCCCAGAGCATCGCCAATTTGAGCAACACATAAGAACAGACAGGTTTCAACATGGATGTATATGAAACGCTGTTGAAGCATATCATTTGCATAAAAATCAGGGACAGTTTCCAAAGAATTATAATTTTTGTTTCAGTTGTGCTCTCTCTCTAGTTAATTTTTTTGGGAATAAGGACAAACCTGGAATGGATAGCAAAACTGAAAATCAGCAGTGCCGATGGTGGTACATATGTCTTTCCTCGTGCTTTTCCCGTGGTACTTACCGTGTGCTTCTACTTCGGGTGAGCAGAGGGGTATGTGCGCGTGTGTGTCAGTCTGTTTGTTTGTGAGTTTGTTAAAAGCTACGAACCATAATTGGTTTAAAAATGCTTGGAACTTCCCAAACTGGCTTTACTTTTATGTTACACAGTGCTCAGGGTTAACGCAGCACATCCATGCCATTGCTGTGGGACTTATCCCCGGATGCATGTGTTTTGAGTCCATAAATAGAGAAAATATATATTGGTTTCTTTTTCCAACTTATTAAAACAATAGGTTTATTAAAGCATGAAACGAAAGGTTACATATCATGCATTCAGGTTCTTTTTCTAGTTTTTGTTCTGACAGTGCATGTCTTTGACAGCATGCGTAAACAAGATTAACACAGAAGTCAAGTAGCGGAAAGAAACATTTGTAGATGTACAGCATTGGTTATTGCATTTTTATAGTGTTTATACCTGGGTATTGCTTCAAACCCTGCGAAATCACCTTCTCCCATTCCCCCTGCCCCAGGTTTCTTGTCAAGGTAATGAGTACATACATTTTTTGGTGATAAAACTCTTAAAAGTTAATTTTAATGTATTAATAGTATTCCTAATGTGTGCTGCAAAAATGGCTACAAGCCTGCTTTTCTTAAAATTACATTTTTCTTAACTTAAAGATAGTTTTAGAAAGAAGTACAAATTGGCTTCCGTCTTGCAAACAATCTTTATTTTTTTTTTACTTCGTTATCTTAATTTGCTTTGTCACTCTTAAAAATGGAAACCGTACTTGAGTTGTAAACTAGACAATGAGGAAACACTTGAGGCTTCTGCTGTATGTTTATTTCTTGTTGTTATTGTTGTTACCCAGTAACTTGAATATTGTTTAATGTGTTGTAAGACATTGTAGAGTTTATCTCAAGCTGTTAAAAATGGTAATGTACAAATGTGAATAGACACTTATCTATAATATGGGTAAGTTTTGTTTCGCCTATAATAGATGTTTATAAAAACAAGTGAGGGGACAATTGGTCTTTTTGTTACCTTTTTTTTTTCCTTTCCTTTTTTTTTTTTTGCTTGCACAGGTTGCACTATTGAAAAACTGAGACTGTATAAACCTGGTCAAAAGCTGCAAGATACCACAATCTTGTAGATGTCAAATAAAAAGTTATTATACTAAGCAGAAGTGGACTCTTGTTTAGGCCCTCACCACCTTCAAAAGTAGTCTGTGATGGGGGTGCTGCAGGACTTGCGTGTTGCTCAACATTCCAGGTAGCCTTACGTTTTGGCTTGAAACCTACCCCTCAAAATTGAAACGGTGTTGAGGAAGGGGTAAAATGATAGTACTTTTGGAAGTTTCTCAAGTTGAACTGTTCTCCTTTGTAACTTTCTAAACTTCTTGTAGAATTAGGTGAGATGTATGTGAAGTGATGGGAAAGCTAGGGCTATCATCCTCTTGTGTTTCTTCAAGCCTGAGTTTGGTTATGTCACGTTTACCATAAGTTTTCTTTCTTTGGATTTATTTATTCTAGACGCCTAAAAGAACAAGTTGAGAATAATTTCTGTCCTTTGGCATATTTTGCCCAGTGGATGCAACTTTTATCCTCAGTCTAGTCCTTATATCTCAGGCAGTGACCCATATGAATATCAACCAGTGTCCCTTGTCAGGGCCACTAGACCCAGCTGGCAGTCAAGAGCGGAATTGTCCACCTGCACCAAAACGTCCCAGTTCTTCTGTTTTTCAATCAGGAGCCCGTTCAGCTTCCGTCAACATCCCGAGGTGAAATAGAGCTGCGGAGGGGGAAGCCTAACGAGCCTGTTCCCTCCAGTGAGGCAAAATGGCGGGGTTGGGGAAAAGAGACTCCCTCTTGGAGGCTTGGCCCAACTTCCCTTTTTTGTGTGTGGGAGTATCTTTTTTAGCAGGTTATGGTTTTTTCCAAGCAGCTTCAGTGTGAGGATTCTTTAGCATGCAGTTAGTTGACCCTCACAATTTATGATGTAATGTTTGCTCTTGGAATAGCTATCTTGTTGCAAAGGGGGATATATGTATGTTCTGTTCTTTGTAGAACAGCTTTGTTTTGCTTTTAAAAAAAAAGTCCAGAAATAAGGCCTCTGAAAACTCTCAAAGTAGACCTCAGAAAGGCAGCCGTGTAAATGGATGGGGAGCTGAGGTGCCACGTGCACATGCTTATCGTGGTGTGGTGTGCATGTGAGCGCTGGGAGTCTGCTGCCCAGCCTCCTCTCTGGAGGTGAACGTATGACCTTTAACACTGTGCCCTTATCCAAGTCAGCAAGTTTTAGGTTGGTCAACGTGGGAAAACCCAGCATTCAAGGTCCTCCTCTGTCAGACAATCAAGTCTCAACAACAGCTAACTTCTGTACAACAGATCCTTGTATTTCAGGATCTGAATGCCACGTCTGAACCCAGGGACCTTGTTGAACCCGATGTGAGTCCATTTGGCCTCTGTAATGCCTTTTCTCCCTTTTTAGCAATATGGCTCTGAGCACAAAGATTGATTACAAGTCACGTTAGTGTTTTCAGAGTTTACAGTGCCGATTGTACTGAAAACCACTTTCCCAGTCCAGAGCTGCTCAGATGGTATTGGCGGGGGGGTTAGTGTTCCCCTAATTTAGCACCCTCCCTACCACAAGGTCTCTAGCTGCAGTTTAGTGGGATAATCCAGATATTTATCAATGATATGAATTCGTAAAAGTATTAATAAGGTATTTTTAAACACAACTTGATGAAAAAGTAAATATCTTAAGCAATTTTCCCTTTTTGCTGCTAAATTGCCGATACACTCTTCAGTGTCTTTTCTTTACATCTGTATATAAGTTAGCAAGAACCTGCATCCAAAGCAATGTAGTGTTGTGTGTATGTATATATATATATTTATTCCAATCCAACTAGCACTTCAGAAAGCTTTTTGAGTTGCAACAGTAAACCTTTTACTTGTATTCTGCTTCATCTGTAATGGTAAAAGTTCTAGATTACCAAGCTCCAGGGGTATATAATATTTTAGAGGCATAATTTTCTGGCTGTAGCCACTGGGGCATTCATTTGCCAATCTCCATGTGATGCTATTAGAGCAACTTCTAACAGGCACGACGAGAAAGGGTACCAGACACTTACCATTGTATAATGGGAGCCTTTCCCCAGTCCCCTCCACTTTCCAGTTTAGCAGGAGGGGAAAAAAAGCAATAGATTAGAAATGATTTGATGCATTTCAATTTATGAAAGTAGGAGCAGAGGAAAAGTGTTTTTCACTTGGGTCCTTTTCTTGATTAGATATTAAGAGGAAGGTCCCTATCTAAATACTCTCATTTTAAAAATGTACCTGAAAAAAATAAAATAAAAATGTACCTGAATGATATTTGATAGTTTCTAAGAATGGTGCTACATAAGAGTCGCTGTTAGACCAGTATGCAGTTAACAGATGTTCGGTTAGTGCAGGCATCCCAGGGACAGTAGGCATTTGTTGACTATCCTTCCTCTATGTCTGGAGTCTCCTTGGCTAACACCACACCTTGCACGCTCGCTGTGCACGCTTTGCTGCTGGAATATGCAGCAGGCGGTCCATGTCATGGCTACACCTGCGAGCAAAAGCCATTTGTAAAAAGTCCTCATTGGATGCCAGTTGTCTAGTACAAAGGCAGTGTCTTTTAAGGGCATGTAAGTGAAGGAAACACATCTAGATACCTGCAGCTCGAGCTAGCTAGTAATTTTTTTCTGCGTACTTGAGGTGAAATCCAAAACCCACCTTCTGATTTTATGCTGTACTTATATATATATATATATATATATATATATATATATATGTACATAATGTGTATATATAGAAATGTTGAGTTCTTTTTGAATTCTGAATGTAAATATTTCTTGTAAATTGGGACGCCACCAGCTTGTTTTTCTCTTTTCCCTCCTCCCTTCAATCCTATTTATTCTTTTCTTGACTTCCCATAGGGGGCTTCTTAACAATTTGGTGTTTTTTTTGGATGTAGAAACGTATGAAAAACTTCTTAGTTGAATTTGTTCATATATTTTAGAATTCGGTTTTGCATCTTTACTATAGAATTCCTATGTCTGTTTTGTGTTAATATTTTTCAACGTGCCTGATTGTGTTTTGCATTTTTATTACAGATTTTTACTGTGTGCAATGCGTTGTATTGGGGGGAATGTACTTGAGTGCAATTTCTGATACTGTCATTATATGACTAGTTATGCTCATTTATGTTGCTCTTTGGAAGCTATCGTGAGCCTGATGTTTTCACCTAAAAAATTTCTTCCCAAGACTTCCTTTAAGCTCCTCTAACTTCTTCAGTGCATTTGGGATCAAACTTAGCTCTTCAGTAAACCCGACTTGTTCCTACCCTTGCAGTTTTTCAGGCCTGCACCAAATCCTTCATCCTTGGGCGGCTTTCCAGCTGAGCGGAAAATCTTGCAGATCTGAACAGTGATTTATGACCTGCTACTGCTGCAGATTTTCTGTTTCTTTAAGAAGTCGAGCGTGTACTTTTAGCCTACAAGTAACAAGCAGAAGCTTACTTTCCAGCGAGCATGGGTAATCTGCTTCTGCTCCCACCAGTTTAAGGATATTTATAGCAGGAGTGGAGACAGACCTGGTACATGCTGGTGTCCATGCTGACAGGTGACATTAGAGAATGTCCTTTAAGGGACAGTTGTCCTCCGGAATCGAGCAGCACAACTGCTGTGGAGGCTTCCATGAGCCTTCAGCTCAAGGTTGATGCTGTACTGAGGGTAAAACAGCCAGTTAGCTGTGGAGGGACGGGCTGGTAGGATCCAATGGGCTATCCCGCCACCAGTGAACTGGTGAATTGATCTTGACTAGATTGGCTGTAAACCTAGGAGCTGAGCTGGATCAAGGCATTCTTAATGATTGGATTAGTGTTGCCAATAGGGCAGACCCAGGGGTGGCTCACAAAAGTGGTGGTAATCATCACCAGGGAGGCAAACATTGCGTTTTTACTTACAGATTTTGCACTTTTAAGAAAATGTTCCTCCTTAACTTTCAGGAAAGATAGCCGTGAGCCTTTCTTGGGCCTTCATTCATGCACATGTTTCACTCGTTACTATTGAACTTCGTAGACGTACTGAAATTTAAAAGTTGTCTGCATTTAGGTAAGTCTTAGGAACCTAATTTGTCATGCAACGGGGCCTTTCAGAGGTGAACTGCAGTGGGAATCCCTGTCCCAACACGTCCTGCCCGGCTTTCCTCCTCTGGCGCCCGTGGAGGAGCAGCTGTCAGGACACCATCAGGCTAAGACTACACCCTTGTAGTGCAGAGTCGAGCAAGGGGTGCCACCTGGGAACGTCGGTTCTCTTTGCTACTTGCAGATCAGGCCTCCTTGGGGCCGAGGGTCAGTCCGCAGACCCCTTAGTGAGAACTCCCTGGCTTTTCCGCCCACCCTGTCCTGAGGGCCTTTCTTGCTGTGACAGTATTTGTGGCACTGAAGAGGATAAAGAAGCTTCAGCCTTCTTTCTGACTTCCACTTTACGGGGCAGAGAGCTTTTTTTCTACGTAGCACATTGCAGTCTCACCTCCATCAGAAAAAATCATCCTGTTCATGGTTTATACTGAATTTGCAAACTACTGATATTATTTTTCAATAACCACTTGTATCTACCATCAACCATGAGAGGTGGGAAGAGGTACGCTGTATCTCTGCAATAAAACTTTTGCCAGGTTCTACCTCTGCTGAGCAAAGGATACTTTTATACGTAGGCATAGATCTTCCTTCCTTTACTGATCTGACATGGTGCATCTTGAGACAACATATGATGGAATCCAAAGACAATTTGAAACAAAGGTGGATGTAAACTCTTCTGGTTGTTTCTGTTCTGTTCTCTTTTTTAAAATCTCTTTTTATATTGCTACTCTGTTTTGAATGTCCGTCAGTGTATGAAGGGTACGCACTGTTCTCATGATACTGCACTGCTTCAGCCTTCCGTGGTAATACAGTACCGAGTGTCCAGAAACGATTGTTCTGACCGTTTTGATTTGTAACTTTAAAAATTGGGTCTCATGCAATAAAAATGTATTGGCTGCATTTAGCGAGGTTTATACCCTTGCAAGTAAAAACGATCAACCATGAAGCGTAATGAATTCTGTATTTAGGTTTTTTGTTGTTGTGTCTTTTGATTTTTCTGTTTTTTTTTTCTTTTTTTTGTAAGATTCTTAAATAAATTAAACTGGCTAATATGCTGCTTTTCTCTGTGTATTTTCTTTGTCTGGGTTCTGAGCACCCGTTTAAGCTGTGTCAGGGCTACCACGCTCACCTAGAGAGCTTCTTTCCATTGGGGGCTCGGACTTCTTCTATGTTGGTTTTTTATTTTAAATGAATTCTAGAAGACTTCTCACGATGTGGATAAAATGCAACCCAGCATTTGTTAGAGTCAAAAATGTCCGTGCCGCTGCAGAGCTTCAGTGAGTCAGCACCGGGTGCCCCGGCTGGGGGGCTTGGGTCATGGGGTGTCCTCCCTGAAAGGTGCCACGAGCGTTGGAGGACTTGGGGGTATGAGGCTTCCTATTTAAAATTCATTCCTGGTGTTGCACAGCCATCCAGTCTGTGAGTCTTAAGATTGGAGCTCTGCTTAAGAAAAAACAAAATGGAAACTACCGCAGACAACATAGCGTGTGCCAGTCGCTGGGGTGCTTTCTGTAGTCCTTTCCGTAGTCCTCAGTCCTCTAGTTTTCAGATGAAAAGCCTTTTAGTTTCTAATTTTTGTGGAAATTGGTGCCTGTATTTCTTCTATTTATTTATTTAGTTTTGGCTGTGTTGCGTCTTCGTTGCTGCACGCGGGCTTTCTCTAGTTGCGGCGAGCAGGGGCTACTGTTCGTTGAGGTGCGCGGGCTTCTGATTGTGGTGGCTTCTCTTGCTGTGGAGCACGGGTTCTAGGTGCGCGGGCTTCAGTAGTTGTGGCATGCGAGCTCAGTAGTTGTGGCACGTGGGCTCTAGAGTGCAGGCTCAGTAGTTGTGGCTCACGGGCTTAGTTGCTCCGCGGCATGTGGGATCTTCCCGGACCAGGGCTCGAACCCGTGTCCCCTGCATTGGCAGGCGGATCCTTAACCACTGCGCCACCAGAGAAGCCCAAGTGCCTGTATTTCATGTTTCTTCACTAAGTGTTTAATAAGCAACTGCTGTGTGTCTGTGTTGGGCCACATGCAGTCCTCAGTAGAGACTCCTCGTGGGTAGGGTTATTCTCATGTCAGAGATAGCAAACGAGCGAGCAAGTTAAGGTTCCGGTGGTTATGGGAGCTAGGAAGGAGACATTAGGAACGCTGGGTGCCTGATGGGGGGCCCAGGAGGTGACCGACCATCCACTGGCACCAGCCTGCCTTGAGGAGGCTGCCGTGGATGGAGAGAAGGGAGTGTGGTGAGCCCTGGGGCTCATCGATGGAGAAGTAACGATCGGACAAGAGATCCAGTCAGCTCCTTGCACTGGGCTTGGAAAGCTAGAGAAATTGGGAATGAGCAGGAGAGAAGACACCACAGGACACCCAGAACAGTGAGTAGATCCCTTTGCCCTGAGTGTGTGTGTGTGTGTGTGTGTGTGTGTGTGTGTGTGTGTGTGTGTGTGTGTGTGTTTAAACCTCCCTGCCCCTATGCCATATGAGTGCTGGCGCTCTCACTTTACAGGTGAGATGGGCACAGAGGTCAGGGAACCAGCAAGGGGCGGTCTGGGCCAGGAGTCCATGCCACTGTCCTCTAGACACGGACAAAGGCATTTTGTAAATGTTTGGAGTCTGGCTTGTTTGCGAGTCTTTTCTTTGTGGGGTTTGAAATGCTTGAGAGAGTCATGTTCAGTTTGTAGCTGTAAACGCTTAAAGGAATTTAATCAAATTTGTAAACGGTGTTTATGTTTAGGGAAATTTAGTCTGCCAAATACGTGAGATAATTGAGCGTTAATTGAAGAACAAGTGAAAGGGAGTGTTTTACATTTTAACTAAAATTTTCCTAAAATATTTCTAAGTCGTGCTTGAAGACTGAAAGGAAACTTGTTCTTGAATATATAACCTTAATAAATTGAGTATTAATTTGAATAAGAAACGAGAGGCCAGACTTCATGTAGAGCCTCCACCATCCCCACTGAGTTTTTCTGTTACGGTTCCAGTCTGCTTTGACCTTGTTCCGCTTCAGTGTTTTAATCTGTAATCCAGTCTGCTTTCAGCCTCACGTTGTGTCTCCCAGGGCCTCAGCACCGTTGACATTTGGGCCGGGCCATTCTTTGCAGAGAGTGGGGTGAGGTGGGGGCCGTCCTGTGCATTGTAGGGTGTAGAGCAGCATCCCTGCTTCTACCCACTAGGTGCCAGTAGTACACACTGTGTACCCGGCACCCCCCAGTTATGGAAATCCAAAATGTCTCCAGACATGGCCTAATGGCCTCCTGAGGGTCAAAATCGCCTCTAAGCAAATGAATCATACAGAGGCAAAAGCTGGTGTCTGATCTGTGTGTGTGTGTGTGCACAAATTTGTGTGTGTTTTACAGAGGACAAGACCCATGAGCAAGGGGGCACCACCCTTGAGATAACAGAAAATACAAACTTTAACTGGCTGGGGGTTTGCAATATGTACAATACAATTTCCATAAGTATGAATATTTATCAGCTAGTCATTTGAGAGCATGATGTAAAGAAGCCATCTGTGGAGGCCTTTATGGAGAGAAAAGAGGCTAAAAGAAATGTGCGAAATGTTTATTTTTAGAGCCCAACTCTCAGCAAGTTGGCTTCGTCCTCTGAAAGCTGCCCACTCTGGGCGTCAAGTGCATCGTTGGGTTAGGAGAGGCGAGTGCCACACTGCTGGTTCCAAATCACCGTCCACCTAAGAATTACCACCAGGTAGCATGCAAAGGTAAGATGGCTAGGTGGACACCAAATTAGTCTGGGATACTTAATTTTTATGTTTTTGATTGGTAGTTTGCTTGAATAAGTAATACCAACACCTGACAGAAGTCAACAGGCAGATGAGAACATACAGTGAACGTTTTCTCTCTCTGCTCCTCCCGCTTGGCCCCCTTCTTCTTTCCAAGGCAGCCATTCTTGCCAGTTTCTTCAGTATCCTTTCTTGGGGAACTTTAGAGGGTAAATTTTTGAGTATCACAAAAAATGTTCTAGCTTCTGTTGTTTATCTTTGGTTGTAGGCAAGATTCATTTTCACAAAGATTGATGTGCAATTACTGGAGAAATCCAAATTAGAATAAATTATTAATTGTAGGAAATTGAGAAATTCATGAACCTTCAGTAGGAAGTTAGGTGTTTTGTGAAGATGTCCACTGTTTAGAGCCGTAAGAGGTCTCTAGAATCCCCTTTTTCATCTTTAGGCCTAGATCAAGATAAATTATACAATGCTCTCAATTTTTGCAGTAATACTGGATTTTCTGTTTAGCTTTCTTTTCCCACAGTTTGTTTTTACATGTGTGTTTCCTGTTCAGAGGTATTGATATGAAGATGTTTATTATGTCCTCAAATGTTTGCATGCCCCATTTATTTATTTATTTGGCTGAGTCGGGTCTTGGTTGAAGCACGCGGGCTTCTCTCTAGATGTGGCGTGTGGGTTTTCTCTTCTCTAGTTGTGGCATGCAGGCTCCAGGGTGCGCGGGCTCTCTAGCTGTGGTGTGCAGGCTCCAGAGCACGTGGGCTTTGTACTTTGTGGCACTCTGTACTTTGTGGATCTTAGTTCCTGGACCAGGGATCGAACCCGCGTTGCCTGCCTTGAAAGGTGGATTCTTTACCACTGGACCGTGGGAAGTCCCTGCATGCCCCATTTTTGATTTTCTGTCTATCGTAGATCAGACCTAAGAAACAAACTTTTGGGCTTCCCTGGTGGCGCAGTGGTTAAGAATCCACCTGCCATTGCAGGCGCCACGGGTTCAAGCCCTGGACCGGGAAGATCCCACATGCTGTGGTGGAGCAACTAAGCCCGTGCGCCACACCTAGTGAGCCTGCGCTCTAGAGCCCGTGAGCCACAACTACTGAGCCCCCGCGCCTAGAGCCCGTGCTCCACAACAAGAGAAGACACCGCAATGAGAAGCCCGTGCACCACAACGAAGAGTAGCCCCCACTCACCGCAACTAGAGAAAGCCCACGCGCAGCAACGAAGACCCAACCCAGCCAAAGATACAAATAAATCAAATTAAAATAAAAAGAAGAAGAAACAAACTTTTGAGGTCTAAAACAGGGATTGGCAAACCATGGTGCACGGGTCAAATCCAGTACACCCCCCACCTGTTTTTGAATGGCCCTGGAAGCTGAGAATAGTTTTTACTTTAACTGGTTTAAAAAAAGAAAGAGAAGAATATTTTGTGCCATGTGAAAAATACATGAAATTCAAATATCAGTGTTCGTAAAATTTTATTGGAACTTAGTCATGCCCAGTCTTTGATGTATCATGTAAGGCTGTGTTAGTGCTGTGATGGCGGACTTGCACAGTGAGAAACTGTGCGGCCTGAAACGCTTAAAATATTTACTGTCTGACCCTTTACAGGAAAAGCTTGCTGGCTCCTGCTCAGTAAAACAGGAATAATGGCAGAAACATAACTGAAAATTAATAAATTTGGGTGTAGACCTCTGATCAAAACCCAACTTGATATAAAGTATGGTTTTACTGTCCTGAGGATATAAACCACACTGGAGTCACTAACTGCTGATTTAATCATGACACTTCACCCACAACTTGTCTGGTTGTCAAACTGTTCGGTCTGATTGCCTGCTTAACTAGTTTCTTCAGTCAGTGGTCTCCAAACTTTTTTGGTCACATGTTCTAATTGTTTCTGAGTATACTTCCACTATTGTTTATTAAGTTATTTATAAGTCTTATGTGTGCTGTGCTAATATGTAGTAAATCCCACATAAACAGGAATTCTAATATTCCCTCACTCCTATGAATCACCCTTCTTACCATGTGAGGCGAGTGCACCCCACTTTGGAGCTGATTGCCCCAGAATGGTGATGGAAACAGTATCAAAATGATTTCAGGGCTTCCCGGGTTGATGTTTTTCCTTAGAGAAAATGGCACGTGTGTTGTCTGCCTTCTTAGGATGTTGGAGTTTCGAGAATTCTTAGAGCTTCATCCCGTTGAACCTTCGTAGTCTTACAGATGAAACTAAGGCCTGGGTAGGTTAAACAAGTTATTTGAGGCCTAAAGAGAGGTTCATGGTGGATCCAGAACTAAAACTTATTTCCTGAGGTTCTTCCAGGCCAAGCTCTTTCACTAGGCTCCCCCTTCTCCTTCATCTGCTCTACTCCCTGGCAAGCCACTCTGTGACATGTCCATTAAACTAATAAGGGACCATTCTAGATCCTTCTAGGACCACTCATTTAAAGGGACCTATTTGGAGTTCAGGGTTTTTGAGCCCAAGCCACCCGTTCTCTTTGCCTGACCCTGCAATAAACCTTTCTTTGCTGAAAAAAATAAAAATAAAAGGACCTATTTGAGGGAGTTTCACACAGATGTTTTTAGTGGAGCCACTAGGAATGGTTTTTTTCCCCCTTTTTAGGGGTTTTAACTCTCAGAGGAGAAAGGGGGAAAAAATCTGGATCCTTTTTTGAAGCCTGTTGTAGTGGGTTGAATAGTGCTCCCCTACCCCCCCCCCCCAAAAAAAAAGTTAAAAATATATGTCCACCTGGAATCTGTAAATGTGACCTTTCTGGGAAAAAAGGTCTTTGCAGATGTAATTAATTTAAGGATCTTGAGGTGACATCATCCTGGATTAAGGTGGGTCCTCAATCCAATGACAAGTGTTCTTAGAAGAGATGGGGAGAAGACACATAGAGAAGAAGGCCATCTGAAGGCAGAGCTGGAGGGATGCAGTCGCAAGCCAAAAAATGCATGGAACCACCAGAAGTTGAAAGAGGCAAAGGATCGTCCCTTAGAGCCTTCGGAGGGAGTGTGGCCCAGCCCATACCTTGATTTCAGACTTCTGGCCTCCAGAACTGAGAGCAAATAAGTCTCTGTTGTTTTAAGCTACCAGTTAGTAGTAATTAGTTATGGCAACCCCAGGAAGCTAACACATTTGTTATGGAAAGTGAATTGTGAGCAGGAAGAAGGTTGAGAACAGGAGTACCGCCTGCAAATGAGAATTGATCTTGCTTTGTCTCATTTCTAGGAGCACACTGAGGCCCTTTATGGAATGTTCTATATGCCTTGACTAGACATTCGAGGATGCAGTTCTTTCCTTCAAGTGGCTCAGACTCATGAAGGAGACTGACCAGGTTAAATGCAATAGCAGGCATTAGCAGAGGGGCAGCCAGGCAGGGAAGTCTTTTCAGAGGTGGGGATAGTTGAGCTGGGCTTTGACGGGTGAGCAGGAGTTGGCCAAGTGGAACACAAGGGCACAGTGGTGTAATGAAGGCTCGGATGTGGGAATGAACAAGCACCAGGGTCAAAATCCAGTCTGGCCTGAAGAAGAATAACTAGTGAGAGGCAAGGCTCCAGTGTGGTGAGGTAAGAGGGGACAGCTAAATAGGGCTGCCATGCCTGGAATGATAAGCTTCATCACGACATGGGGATGGTCTTCCTCTGCTGCCCCTAGAATAGTGCCTGACACTCAGACTCTTGATAACTATTTGTTGAATAAAGGGGAAGAAACCCCACATGATCTCAATAGGTGCAGAAAAAGCATTTGACAAAATCCAACTCTTTCATGATAAAAACACTCAACAAACTAGGAAGAGAAGGGTACACCCTCAACTTGATAAAAGGCATCTATGAAAAGCCCACAGTGAACATCACACTTACTGGTGAAAAACTAAAATCTTTGCCCCTAAGATCAGGAACAAGACAAGGATGTCTGCTCTTACTGCTTCTATCCAGTGCTGTCCTGGAGGCTCTAGTCAGGGCTGTTTGGCAAGAAAAAGAAAGAAAAGGCATCCCATTTGAAAAGGGAGAACTAAAACTCTCTAATTTGCAGATGACATGATCTTATATATAGAGGACCCTAAAGAATCTCCATGTAGACACAAAACAGCTATTACAGCTAAAAAGTGAGTTCAGGAAAGTGGCAGGATGCAAGACAATATAGAAAAATCAGTTGTATTTCTACACACTAGAGAGAAACAATCCAAAAATTAAGTAAATTCCATTTACAATAGCATCAAAAATAATGAAATACTTAGGAATACAATAAACCAAAGAAGTACAGGACTTGTACACTGAAAACTGAAAAATTGTTGAAATTAAAGAAAGAAGACCTAAATGAATGGAAAGACATCCTGCATACATGGATTGGAAGATTTAACATTGAAATTAAGATTGCAATACTCCCTAACTTGATACACAGATTTAATACAAGCCCTATCAAAATTCCAACTAATTTTTTTTAATAAATTTTATTTATTTATTTATTTGGCTGTGTTGGGTCTTCGTTGCTGTGCGCAGGCTTTCTCTAGCTGCGGCGAGCGGGGGCTACTCTTCATTGCGGTGAGTGGGCTTCTCACTGTGGTGGCTGCTTTTGTTGTGGAGCACAGGCTCTAGGCGCGCGGGTTTCAGTAGTTGTGGCATGTGGGCTTAGTAACTGTGGCTCGCGGGCTCTAGAGCACAGGCTCAGTAGTTGTGGCGCACGGGCTTGGTTGCTCCACGGCATGTGGGATCTTCCCGGACCAGGGCTCGAACCTGTGTCCCCTGCGTTGGCAGGCGGATTCTTAACCACTGCACCACCAGGGAAGCCCCCAACTGTATTTTTTGTTTTTTGTTTTTTTTGGTTGTTTTTTTTTTTTTTTGCAAAAAAGGACAAGCTGATCCTAAAATTCACAGGGAAATGCAAAGGACCCAGAATAGCCAAAATAATCTTGACAAAGAAATATAAAGTTGGAGCACTCACACTTCCTGAATTCAAAGCTTACTCCAAAGCTACAGTAATCAAATCAGTGGAGTACCGACACAAGGATAGATTCCATAGATCGATGGAATAGAATTGAGAGTCCAGAAATAAACTCACATTCATCGTCAACTGATTTTCAACAAAGCTGTCAAGACCATGCAATGGGGAAAGAATAAACTTTTCAACAAATGGTACGGGGACAACTGGATATCCACATGAAAGAATGAATCTGGACACACTTCATACACAAAAATTAACTAAAAATGGATCAAAGACCTAAATGTAAGAACAAAAACTATAAAAACTATTTGAAGAAAACTTAGGTGAAACTTCATGACCTTGGACAGGATATGGTACCAAAACACAAGCAAATAAAAATTTAAAAATAGATACATTGGACTTTATCAAAATTTAAAACCTTTGGGGAATTCCCTGGCGGTCCAGTGGTTAGGACTCCACGCTCTCATTGCCAAGGGCCAGGGTTTGATCCCTGGTTGGGGAACTAAAGTCCCACGAGCTGCACAGTGCGGCCAAAAAAAAAAAAAAAAAAAAAATTAAAAACTTTTGTGTAAAAGGACACTATCAAGAAAATGAAAAGATAGCCCACAGAATGGGAGAAAATATTTGCAAACTATAAATCTGAGAAGGGACAAGTATCCAGAATAAAGAACTCTTTCAACTTAACATAAAAACTCAAGTTAAAAAATGGGTAAAGGATTGGAATAGATGTTTCTCCAAAGAAGATACACAAATGGCCAGTAAGCACATGAAAAGAAGCTCAACATCATTCATTAAAGAAATGCAAATCAAAACCATGAGATTCCAGTTCACACCCACTAGGATGCCTCAAATAAAAAAGCCAGATATGGGCTTCCCTGCTGGCACAGTGGTTTAGAATCCACCTCCCAATGCAGGGGACACGGGTTCAAGCCCTGGTCCGGGAAGATCCCACATGCCGCGGAGCAGCTAAGCCTGTGTGCCACAACTACTGAGTCTGTGCTCTAGAGCCCACGTGCCACAACTACTGAGCCCATGTGACACAACTACTGAAGCCCATGCACCTAGAGCCCATGCTCCACAGCAAGAGAAGCCACTGCAATGAGAGCCCCGTGCACTGCAACGAAGAGTAGCCCCCGCTCGCCGCAACTAGAGAAAGCCTGCGTGCAGCAACAAAGACCCAACACAACCAAAAATAAAATAAATTAAAAAAAAAAAAAAGCCAGATAGTAAAAGTGTTGGTGAGGATATGGAGAAATTGGAAAATTTATACATTGCTGTTGGGAATATAAAATGATATAGTCACTATGGAAAGTAGTGTGGCATTTCCTCAAAAAGTTAAACATAGAGTTACTATGTAACCCAGCAATTCCAGTCCTGGGTATATACTCCCAAAATTGAAAACATGTTCACAAAACTTGTACATAAATGTTCATAGCAGCTTTATTCATAATAGTCAAAAAGTGGAAACAAGCAAAATGTCCATCAGCTAATGAATGGATAAACAAAATGTGGTCTGTTTATACAATGGAATATTATTCAGCCATAAAAAGGAACAAAGTCCTGATACATGTTACAACATGGATGGACCTTGAAAGTATTATGCTAAGTGAAAGAGGCCATACACATGTTGTAACTGATTCCATGCATATGAAATGTCCAGAATAGGTCTGTCCCTAGACATAGAAAGTAGATTAGCAGTTGCCTAAAGCTATGGGTAGTGGAGAATGGGGTGTGACTGCAGTTCGGTTTCCTTTGGGGATGACAGAAATGTTCTAGAATTAGATCGTTGTGATGATTGCACAACTCTGTGCTTATACTAAGTCCCGCTGAATTGTATATTTTTAAAGGGTGAATTTTATACTAAGTGAACTAGATCTCAATTAAAAACAAAAGGAAAAATATTTTTCAATGATGATCAGTGAGGGGGCATCGTGGTAAAAATAACAGTATGGAAAGAGAATAGCCCACAACATCTGTAGAAAGGACTGAAGCAGGCCACTGAGATCTGGATTCTTGCCCCAAGGAAATGGAGGCTTAGTCCAACAGCGAATAGGTGATGGAGCCAGAATTAATACCAAGGTCTGTCAGCCTATGAGCCCTCTGCTTATAGCTTCTAGCCCTGAACTGGTCCAGTAGGAAAACCACTAGCTATTGAGGCTACTGAGCACTTGAAATGTGGCCAGTTTGAATTAGGACGAGCTGTAAAGGTAAAATACATGCTGGGTTTTGAAGACTTAGTATCATAAAAAGAAAGTAAAGTATCGTAATTGCTTTATATTCATTATATATCGAAATCATACTGTTTCTGGATATATTGTGTTAAATAAAATATAAAGATTAATTTCACCAGTTCTTTTTACTTTCTAAAATGTGACTACTAAAACTTTTAAATTACATATGTGGCTTGCAATACGTTTCTGTTGGACAGTGCTACTCTATAGAGTATTGGTCCCCTGGGAGCAGGGTAGGAAAGGGTGATATTAATTTATCTGTGAAATAAAACTTCGCTGAGCATCCTTGGCTGAACCAGCCTAAAGCTGACCACAAGGGGTCCTGGGAAGGGGGTGTCGCCTGTACCTTCAATCCTAAAGGGACAGAGGGAAGGAATCGGTGGTATCCCTTCCCTCAGGCAAAGAGGTTGAGGCCTTCCTCACTAGTGTCAGATGTATCTGAATGTCTGTGGCTAATCAAGAAATCTGCAAAGCATGGCGATTAAAAAAGGTAGAAAAGGGTGGGCATCTTGTGTATTTTGACAAGATTTACTATTTAAAGCAGAACTCTGGACTTCCCTGGTGGCGCAGTGGTTAAGAATCTGCCTGACAATGCAGGGGACACGGGTTTGAGCCCTGGTTGGGGAAGATCCCACATGCCGCAGAGCAACTAAGACTGTGCACCACAACTGCTGAGCCTGCGCTCTACAGCCCGTGAGCCACAACTACTGAGCCCACGTGCCACAACTACTGAAGCCTGCGCGCCGAGAGCCCGTGCTCAGCGACGAGAGAAGCCACCGCAATGAGAAGCCCATGCAGCGCAACGAAGAGTAGCCCCCCGCTCGCGGCAACTAGAGAAAGCCCGCGCGCAGCAAACGAAGACCCAACGCAGCCAAAATAAATAAATAAATTTTTAAAAAGTAATAATAAAGCAGAACTCCAAGAAATAACACCTTCAAAAGCTTCATCATCTAATGCAAAATGCATTTGATGATTGCGTATCACTGAGAAGTCGGTTGGGGTCCGGCGGAGGAGGATCAAAAATTGCAATGTAAACTCCAGGAGACAGAAAACTTTGTTAAGTTCATTCTGGTACCCTTAGCGCCAGGAACAGTGCCCGGCACATAGTAGGCGCTTCTTAGATATTTGAATGAGTTAAGATGCAAAATTATGTAGATGTGAGGGGTGTATTTCCCAGGGGAGGAGGCCTCTGGGTTTTGCCCGGTCTTAAAGGAGTCTAGGCCGCCAAGGGGTTAAAAACCACTTAATACCGACAGGGACATGAAATTTATTTGAAATCAATGTCAAGAATTGGTTGTTCTTATTCTGGGGAGTAGCCCGACCTCGGCGTCTGGAATGATCTACGTGCTTAAAAATACCACTCGCCACCATTTTCTCCAGGTAATTTTCCATCCCTGCCCCCACAGTCAAGGGGAAAAAAAGTAATTCTGCAATCCTACCTCGCTTACAAAAAAAAAAAAAAAACATTAATCGGTACAAGCACAAATCTCCAGGCGCCGCCAGCGCAGAAGAAGAAAGGGACCCACGCGGGCCTCGGGCGCCACCGGGACCCCAGCCCCCCAAACTTTGCCAAGTTGCGGGCGCCGAGCGCGCCCGGAGGCGCGGGGCGCGGCCGCGGGCGGAGCCGCCCCCTGACGCCGGGCCGCGGCGCGCCGGGCCGCCCCCTCCCGGCCCGGGCCGGCCCCGCTGGCTCCGCTCAAAGTTTGCGGCCGCCCTTGCGCCCGCGCGCCCGCCCGATGTATGGGTGATATACTGCAGCGGGTGTCAGGGTGAGGGACGGCCATATTTGCCGGTGCGGCCCGAGCCGTCAACAACAAAAAGTGCGCGGGAGCTCGGCGGGCGCACGGACGGGCGCACGGACGCTGGGGCCGCCTCGCCGCCGCCCGGCCTCGCCGCCTTTGCCGCCGCCCTCGCGGGCCGGGCCCCGCTGTGCCCCGGCGCGCCCCGCCGCTCGGGGGGATGTCTTACAAACCGAACTTGACCGCGCACATGCCCGCCGCCTCCCTCAACGCCGGTGAGTGAGTGCGCCCCGCGGGCCGCGCGCGCCGCGCCCCAACTGCCGCCAAGTTGGGGGTCCGCGCGCCCGGCCCCGGCTCCCGGGGGCCCGCGGCGGCCGGGGTCGGCGGGCACCGGGTCCCGGCCCGGGGCAGCGCGGCCGCCGCCGCCATGATTCCGGTGCCCGCGCTGCCAAAGTTCGCGGGTGCGCCCCGCGCCGGGCCTCGGGGCCGGGCCGGGGCCCGGGGCACCGGCGGCCGCCGCGGTCCCCCCCCACGCCGGCGGCCGAGGGCTCGTGGGGAGCGCGGCGAGCGAGGGCGGGGGAGGCTTTCTCGGCTCCTTTTTCCTCGGCTTTTGGGCGGCTCGGCGAGGGCCCCTGCCGGCGGGAGTCGGGAGCTGCCGGGCCACGCCGGGAGCGGGGCGCCGGGACCCCGGCGCGGGCCGCCCTTAGGGAGCTGGGGGCAGGTCCGGACAGGGGGCCCGGGCAGCAGGGGTGCACGTGAGCAAGCCCGGGCCACGCGCGGGCGGCGCTGCGGGGCGGCGAGAGTGCCAGGTGCAGCCGCCCCCGAGGGAGCGGGGCCGCTGGGGTCACTGGCGGTGCAGGGGAGCTCGTCGGTGGGCGCCCGCCTGGCCTGGCGCGCGGGACGGGGCGCCCAAAACGGGGCGCACGGGAGGTCCCTTCAGGCGTGCGCGGAGTGAGAGAAGTTGGAGGAGATCGGGGGCCTCGGAGCGCCTTTAGGCGGCGGCTGGGGGCGTCGTTTCAGCGGGGGCCCCGCATCTCGGAGCCCCCAAGTCTGGGTTTAGAAGGCCCCCTCCTTCGGAAGCCGGAGGGGCCGTCCTCTCCTTTCCCTGGGGCTGGAGCTGGGCGGTCCCAGGAAACTCCTGCAGAAGTTGTCAGGCAGCTTTAGGCTGTGCCTAGGGTCTTGCCCCAGGGACCGAGGGCGATAGGTGAAATTGTGGGTTCAGAGGGGACCGGCTTTGTCCTTTCACCAAGGTTCTTCTCCTTAAACTCTGGATGGGAAACAAACTTCCAGAAAAGCGAGGTGCATGGAGGGGGCTTGGCAGGGAGGGGATTGGCCTTGCTGGTCAGAAATGCCACGCTGGCAGTTGGCCGAAAGTTTTGGGCCTTGTCTCCGAATGTTGACTCCATAATTCCAAAAATCTGAAGAGGGCCCCGGGAAAGCAATATATGTATATGCATATACATGTATAGGGGTGTGTGTATGTGTGTGTGTGTGTGTATATTTAACTTCCTGGAGACAGATTTGGGGATTGGAAAGGGTTAAGATTCAGGGGGTGGATGGACGGGATGGGGGATAGTTGAGTTGGTCAAATGTGGCCTCTAAGCCCCAAGAGCCCCTGTTTTCTCCTCAAATGTTCTCACCTCTTCTGGGGTCTGCACACCTTACCAAGACAAGCTTTGTGGCCATAGTATTTCTCACTGCCTCCTTCATCTGACTCTGGGGTAGGATGGGTGGAGGGTCTTGCTGCCAGCCCGGACCGGCGGGAAATCTCAGGCCGGCCCTGGTGCAGTTGAGGCCGGCACTCTAAACGGGGCCCTTCAGGGATTGGGGTCACAGAGTGACAGAGGCACCCGCTGGGGACCCCAAAGCCCTGCTCTGGGCTGGCTAGCACCTGTACACAGATTTTCTTCTTTCTCCTGCGGTGAACTCCAGGAGGACTGCTGAGGTCCCCGGGTCTCTGGTGTTTTGGTGGGGCCGCCTCCCTCCCCGTGGACCCCTTTAGAAAGGCCGGATCTCCCCGTGCCATTTGCATCCAAGATGGACTCTCCGCTGCCGCTCCTCCGGCTTCCTTGTCATCATCCCTCACACCCTCCAGCCCTGCCTCCTGCTCGAGAGTTGCCAAGCCTCGGCCTGGCCGGCGGTGGCAGTGGCGGAGTTAGACAAAGCCCCCGCCTCCCCGCCGGAGAGCCCCCCCAGGCGCCCCAAGTGGCGGGAAGGCCGCCAGCTCCCCAGGCCCGGGCGCTCTTTGTCTGGCTTGGGGGCGGGGAGCCGCGCCTGGCCCCAGGAGCTGCTGGCCTCTGCCAGCCCCTCCCTGGGCTCCGGGCCCTCCCTGGTCCCCGCACACTGCACGCATTGTCTGTGCTTCTCCGCGACGGCTGTGCTCACGCCCGGTCTGGTTTTCTCCTAGGCCTCCGGCAGCCGGCCGCTGTGTCTGCAGGAAGGTGTGGGCATGAGTGGGACTCGGGGCCCTTCCGCCGGCTCTCTCCAGGGCCACAGACACCCCCCTCTGAACACCGAGTAAGGGACTGGCGCTGGCACAGAGGCGGGGTCACCTACCGCATCACCCAGGCCGTGGGAAAGTCAAGCTCCGAGCTGTTGCCTGACTCCCCATCCCCATCCCCCAAGCCCCCAACCCATCCCTCCTCCTCCCCTCAGCCCCCCAGGACCTAACCCCAGCACCATAGAGGAGCAGGATCTAGGGCCTTGAGACGTTCTGTTGGGAACCATGACCTCAAACAGATGGAGAAGCTGAGGCCCAGAGAGGGAAGGGCCCTGTCGTAGGTCACACAGCCGGGTATGGCGCGGCTGGCCTGGCTCCTAGTCCAGGCACTTGGCTGTGGGAGAGAAGATGGGTCGGGGAGGCAAGAAACACAGACTTCAGTGAGAGAAGGAGGGCAGGAGGTGGTGCAGAGAATGAACCGGAGGTGTCCAGCTCACCTCCCGCCAGGGAGTTGGAATCTTCTAGATGGCCTGAAGTGCCGAGCAGTGCAGTAGACCCCCCTCTCCCCCCCAGCAGTCTTGCATTTAGCATCCTGGCCTTACAGAGAGGCGTAGTAAGTTGTGGTGGTCGGGACTTGAACCCTGGCCTGGGGCAGCAAAGCCTGAGCTACCCAGACCACACTCACCACCCACATCAGAAGGTCAGGAAATTGGGGTTTGGCTGATGTGATGAGGGGAGCTGGGGGTTACCCGCCCTGCCACATTCCTGTGTTCTGGCCACTGCACACCCGCAGTTGCTTCAGACGGAGGTGTGGTTCTGTAGCACAGGTGTTTCGGCTCCCCCACTGTAGAGGCGTGGTAATGAGGCCCGGAGGAGCGCGGTGCTGTGCCCAGTCCCCAGCTTAGAGGTGGCACAATTCATGTTTCCTGACTGGGCATCCTGTGTTTGAGCATAAATCTGGGTCCCAGTGGAGAAATCCAGGCAGGCCTGAGACCGAGGAAGACACGTCGGGTACCAAGCTGTCTACAGCTCCTGGACAGAGGGACAGGTGCGGTGTGTTAGTCTCTTCTGTGCTGTGTGGCCTGGGGCAGTGCCCGCCCTCTCTGGTCTGTGTTTCTCTCTCTGCAGTGAGGGGCTCCAGGGCCCCTTCCAGCTCCAGCAGCCTGAGCTCCTGAACTTCCTTCCTCCCCTGCCCCTCCCCTTGCCCACACCAGATGAGCAGCTGGTCGGTTTGGCCAGCCTGGCACCAGCTGTCCATCCCCGGGGCCAAGTCTGCAGAGCCCGCTGTGTGCGTGAGAGAGAGACAGTTTGGCTCCGGGGAAGGCAGGCGGAGGGGAAGCTGTTCCCCGGCCGGGCGTGGAGGCAGGCGGGCAGCTGCTGAGGAGGGCTAGGTAGATTCTCCATGGTTACCGCTGTTCGTAATTCTGCAGGACATCCTTTACTCACTGATGGCCACTTGGACGCCATTATGGGTCTGCATGCTTCCAGCTACTGAGCTGGAGCTGGAAAATTCCCTGCTGAGGGCCTCCCCACACCCCATGCAGGAGACTCTGTTCTGAGCCAGGCCCTGGCCCCCCGTGGTCCCTCTGCTGAGGGACAGTGTCTCCCAGTGTTACAGTCCGTAAGTGGGGTCTTACGCCTCCCCTGTGGGGGTGAAGCCAGCCGGGCATAGATTCAGACTGCCGAGAGTCTTGTCCCCTCTTTGGGGAGGGGCGACAGGAGCTCAGAGAGGTTGAGGGGCTTGTCTGAGGACACACAGACAGGCTGTGATGTGCTCCAGATTCCTGACTTTGTGTCCAGTACCCCAGTCCCCAGCCAGGGTTGGGTTTCACAACCTCCAGATCTTCCCCTGTCTTCCTCACCATATACTCCAGCAGAGGTTTGGGCACACAGGAAGTCTCAGCCCAGGTGTGGACCAGCCTTAGTAGCAGATGGGGTCTTGTGGCAGCCATGTGTTTCTAGGATATCAACCTCTGGGGAGCAGGACCCAGGAGAAGGGGACTTGCAAGGGTTAGGCTGAGAATAGCAGCAGCTTTCGTCTTTGCTACCAGTTTTGACTGCATGTATGGGAAGGATTTCTGTGATTGATTAGCAATGTCTGCTGTGGTGGTGGGAGTGAAGAGCAGTGGTCTGTTCGCTACATTTTACTATCAGTCATCTACGCCGAGTATCAGCCGTGGCCAAACTAGAGGACAGGAATAGGGTTCTGTGTCCTCAGAGACAAAAGACCACTGTTGATGGCATGAGTTCTGGGCAGGGGGACTCAGAGTCCTTACCTCGGATACAGTTAACCAAGGCTACTTGATTACTGACTCCTGTCTCCTCCCCCGTAGCTGGGAGTGTCCACCCGCCCTCCACCAGTATGGCGACATCTTCACAGTACCGCCAGCTGCTGAGTGACTACGGGCCGCCATCTCTAGGCTACACCCAGGTATGGCAGCGGGGGTGGGAAGTGCAGTGGGAGGGGCCCTAGGGGTGGCCTGGGCCAGAGGGGAAGCGGTGAAAGGAGTAGAAATGATGGAGCTGTCATCTGAGCTTCCTCAACCCAGGGCTCAGGGCGTCAGAATGGAGAAGTGGCAGGGGGTTTCACGGGGGACACCGAGTGACAGGAAGGGGTGGGAGAGCCCAAAGAAGGCTGGAAGCCCCGAGAGCCACAGTTCCCGATGGGGCCACCACCCCATGTGTGTCCCTGGTGGGCCTCCTCATGCCTGGTCCCTGGGGAAGCGAGGTCTGGCCTTGACTCTGGATCTGAGCTTGGACGGAGGAGAGGGGGCCCTGCTCCCACTCACTCCCCACAAGGTTGTGGGCCCTGCAGGGAGGACGGGCCCATCCTAGTGGAGTCCAGGTGCGTTGCACCGAGAGCTGCTGGCCCCTCAGTTCTACACCTGGTTTACACCTGGTTCCACCAGTTACGGGACTGTGGACCGTCCCTGCCCCAACCTCGCCGAGACTTGCTTTCCCCACCGGGTAGGCGGGCCCTCAGGGGAGGCGGCCGCCGCCGGCCGCCAGGGAAGTGCCGCCCCGCGGGGGGGACCCGGGCCGCCAGCCGGGAGATTCCCGTGGCTGCCACTCGCGTTCCGAGGTCGCCACGGAGGCCGGCCCCACGGATGAGGTGGCGGCTTGGAGCCGTGCCCGCCAGGCCGTCCTGCCCCCGGAGGGGAGGCGGGCACGGGCGAGGCCCCCCTGAAGAGGTGGCGGCGGGCGGATGCTGAGGAGCTGGACGAGGAGGGGAGGAAGGACCAGGAGGCCAAGAGGCAGAGGCGGCCGAGGAGGGGGGAGCAGGCCAGGGCCTGGGGGGAGGTGGCCGCCCTGATGCGGCTGTGGGGGGAGGAGGGGGGAGGAGGAGGAGCAGGGAGGCCCGGCTGAGGCCCGAGCGGGCGGCTTCGGCCCACAGGGCGGCGGCACCCCAGCCTCCCTGGTCCAGGTGTTTGCTTGGGCTGTTCGTGGGGTTCTGGAGAGAAAGGGTTTCTGTGTGGTGGGCCCCGCCTGCGGGGGAGGATGGATGAATTTAAATACATTCTGGGCTCTGTCTGGGTGGTCTCTGGCAGTTTTTGCGGTCCTGCTGACCCCAGGTGTGGCCTCCATCTCTTCCGCCCACTCTGGACCCTCGGCACCCCCCCTTCCCCCCCCATCACTTGCCCGCCCTTTGGCTCCTTCAAGGAAATTCTCAGTAAACAAACACTTTCCTATCGACAAGCCAGTCTTTTCTTTTTTTTTCTTTCATTTGAGATGATAAAAGGGCTTTCTGCAGACTGCTGGGTGGTTGCCTTGAGTGCACGGGGACAGTAGAGAGGGCCGGCTCCCTGCTCTGTGGTTGTCGCCCAGGTGGGCCGTGCCTGGCCGCAGCTGCCCTGGAGTCTGGGCCAGGCCGCCCTCCCTTCGCCACCTGCCCCTGGCTTGGGCCTCTCCCCAGCCCTGCCCTCGTGCAGCTGGCACGCCGTGGGGTCCTGACCACGGCATTGGGGTCAGGTTGGGTTCAATCCTTCCGAACCCTTTTCTTTCTGATTCTAGGGAACTGGGAACAGCCAGGTGCCCCAGAGCAAATACGCGGAGCTGCTGGCCATCATCGAAGAGCTGGGGAAAGAGATCAGACCCACCTACGCGGGCAGCAAGAGCGCGATGGAGAGACTAAAACGAGGTAAGTCGTGGGCCCGGGACTCCCCTGCCAGGTGACACCTCGCTGCTGGCGGACCCCACGGCACTGGCCTAGTAACTGTCTTGAAAGATTTTCTGGGGAAAACGGAGGGTGGCAGACGGAAGAGTCCCCCGCGGCACAGGGGCTCCCGTTTTGTTACAGAATTACCGTTGGCTGTGGAGGTGTCAGGCTGGGTGAGCGGGTCTGTGGGATGTACATCTGACGGAAGGGGCTTGGCGGCCAGTTGTCAGATGCGGCGTCTAAGAAGGGAATCCCCAGGACTTCCCTGGCGGTCCAGCCGTTAGGACTCCGTGCTTCCACTGCAGCGGCCTCAGGTTCGATCCCTGGTCGGGGAACTAAGATCCTGCAAGCCTCGTGGTGCGGCCAAAAAAAAAAAAAAAGAAAAGTCTTTGTACCCAGATCCTGCAGCTCTGCCTCACGCCCGCTCTGCTCCCGTTGGCCGACACTGGTCCTAGGAGCCCTGGGCGGCCCAATCAGGTAGGCTCCCAACTTGGGTGAGGCC
The DNA here is from genome assembly GCF_028021215.1 of Eschrichtius robustus. Lineage (NCBI taxonomy): Eukaryota > Metazoa > Chordata > Mammalia > Artiodactyla > Eschrichtiidae > Eschrichtius > Eschrichtius robustus. The sequence continues at coordinate 7,073,638 of NC_090837.1, forward strand.
AGTGACACGAGGCCAAGGGGGCCTGCGTTGCCCTCTGCTGTCCTCTTAGGAGCGGGGCCCAGGGGGGGCGTGTGGTCCGTCCTAGTCTGGGGCGGGAGAGTGAGAACGCTTTGAAGTTCTTTCCTGATTGAAGAGGGAGGGAGGGCGGGAGGATGGTGCCACAGGAAGAAATGACTCACGTGAAGAGGTGACTGGCCAGCTGACTTCAGAAGGCAGAGAAATAGGTTGGTTTTTGCTGCTTCATGAAGTGAAAGCGGCGTGGAGAGGAGAAAAAGATTTCTATTTTAGAAGGTGGCAGTTCAGAGCACGGTGGCTTATGTGTGAATTTAATTTTAGGAGGTTTTTTTTTTTTTTTTTAAGGTTGGAGAAGCAAATTTGGAGAAAATCGAGAGGGGAATGTCCTGTGGCTATAAATCTGGGGCGTGACAGGGGGGCTGCAGTTGAGGCCACGGCTCCAGTGATGGGCGAGGCCGGCTGAGGACAGGCTCCCACCCAGAGCAGTGGGCCGGTTCATGACACCTTTGTGAAGAGACTGACCGATTGCAGAGCTGGATCGGGGAATAACAGGCACAGGTGTGGGGAGGGGGGCTGGCAGTTAGAGGCTGGAACGGAAGAGGGCTCGGGGGAGAGGAGGAGCTTAACCCCAGTCCAGCCCTGGGGGTCAGGTGGGCATCGCTCTGCCCACAGTCCTGGTAATGGGAGTGCCGGTTACCTGTTTGCAAATGCCTGGGAAGATGCTGGACCCCGCAGTCTTTCTGACAGGCGATCTGCAGCCTCCCAGCAAAGCCGGCGGTTCAGGTCAACACATGGATACACCTGTTGACCGCTTCAGGGCACATCCTGGGTGAGCAGCTGGTCCCGCAGTCACCCTGACCAGTAAGGTGGCCCAGTTTACATCATAGCAAGTAAGAAGGGTCATAGGGCGCAAGGGAGTCAAGTGCCAAGAATGTTTTTTGCGGTTTTTAATGGTGAAAAAAATAAGATTTTGTGACATGTGAAAATTATGTGAAATTCAAACTTCCGTGTTGTAAGTAAAGACTTGTTGGAACATGGCCACACCCACTGCTTATTAATGTCTGCGGCTGCTGTCACAGTACAATGGCAGAGTGGAGTAGCTACGACAGCGGCTACACAGCCCTTTCCAGAAAGTCTTCGGAAGCTCTGGGGGGTAAGATTTGTGAGGTGGGGACACCTGAGTGACTTGGGGTGTCATTCCCAGTGCCCTCTGGGGGGTCAGCTCTTGGAAGGAGTAGATTCTTGGTGCCTATTAAAATGAAATCAATATTTCATGAAGTTCAGTAAAGCCAAAAAAAGAAAAAAAAAACCCAAACAAGCAATAGATAACTCCCAAACTATAGAGATAAAAGATGAGGGGAGAATAATAGTGCAGAAGATGGCACCCGTCCCCTGGGGGGAAGGACAAAGCAGTGGACCAAGGTGGCCTGAGTGAGCATTCGTCTCGCACCCAAACCAGGCAGGCTGCCTGACACTGTCAAGCCCTTTCTAGAATTCAGGAAAAATAATGGTTTGAAGGCGTGGAATCTCCAAAGCGGGTCCCTGCTTAAAGAACTTGGGTGGGGACACACTTACTCCTGTCATCTGGATGGTAACATGGTTCATATGGAGAGTAACGTCATGAAAAGAGAGCTTGCTGGTTGTCACCTTGAGCATGGGAAGAAACTTTTAGGGAGACGTGAAGAGGGGTGTTGGCTTTGAGGGGTGGGATGGGGTTTGGGTTGTTGGATGCAGGTCCCAAGTTTCCTCTAGTCTGAGGGTTTCGCGGCTGGTTTGGAAGGACCCTCCTCCTCTTCTCCAGTCTGAGGGTTTCGCGGCTGGTTTGGAAGGACCCTCCTCCTCTTCCAGAATGGGTGCTGCTGGCTGACGCCCGCCTCTGCTTCTCTTCCAGGCATTATCCACGCTCGAGGATTGGTGCGGGAGTGCTTGGCTGAAACGGAACGGAATGCCAGGTCCTAGCTGCCTTGTGAGCCTGGACGGTTTTCCATCTTCTTCGGAGAGAATAAGTTACAGTTCATCTCCCTTGCTCAGATGAAACTTTTGTTTTCAAAATGGTAACAGTTTGGTTTCTCCTCCCCCTGCCCCTCCCATGGTTCACTAGGCTCCGAATCTACAGTCTGTAAGATTGAGGAAAGATTTTGCAGTTGATTGGGAGTTACATTTTAAATAGTTAGGAACTACCCAGGTGTTTGTTGTTGTTTTTTAAAGCATTGATTCAAAAGATGCACGTAAAAATTACCTATCTTACAGCAAACTAGTTTGCCTCCAAGATACCAGTGTCTCGCTCTCCTCTTTTGAATACATTTATGTTACCCGGACTGTTCTTTGTTCCTTTTCATAAGCTGATACAACTTGAAGGGTTTTTTTTGTAGTGCTGACTTGACAGCACACTTAACTAGTAGCTGGTCCCCTCGTTTCCCATACACTATAGGTTCTGCTTAACGTAAATTCTTTTTTGCTTAAGCATTTGCATGACTATTAGTGCTTTGAAGTCGATTTTAAAAATGCACAAGTTATACATACAGAAGAAAGAGCAACCTCCCAAACCAAACCTAACAAGGATCCCTGAAATTTTTCCTGAGACTGTATGTAGATTTCAGTTCTGCTTTCCTGTAAGTTGACCCAAACATCTGGAAGAAAATGGAACTGTTCGCATCTTTGTATTTATTACTCGATGTAATAAAGCTTATTTTCACTAACAGCCTGTACTAAGACGTGGGTTCCGCAAATTCTTGGCGGTATTTTAAAGAACAGCTCCTCAGCGGGAGTGGGGAGGGACCTGTCAAAGGGCATTTTCCCACCTGGTCCAGAAACATTTTGCGTGACGGTATCAGTAGCACAACAGGCCAGGGACAGGATGTGTCGGTTAAGTCAGAAGGCAGGGATCAGGTGAAGCTGCGTTACGGATGCATCTTAACTGCAGCAGATGTTAAGGGTGTGCCAGGAAGGAAAACGAGTGCAGAGGCGATGTTACTGATTTCGCCCTTTCTGTGCTCCCCCAAGTTAGGCCATTCTGTTTTTAGGAACTTATCCTGTGAGCGTTTAAACTCAAGCTAGCTACTTCATCCTGTTCTCACTGGAAGAACTACCTGCTCTGGTGCTGGGAAAACTGGGTTGCCTCGGATGTGTTGAGAATTCATGGGGTGGTCCCCAACAGTGCCTTCCAAAGGGACTTTGAGGTCATCTTTAGTATATTCCTTAGGCACTGATCCTGATGTAATGAGGATTTAACCGTGGTGAGGGGTAGAGTAAGACAAAAGGAGGGACGTGGTCAGTTTCACAGGCATGAGGCCAGGTCCCAGCCATGACAGCTCCAAAGGCCGGAGGAATGGGTACTAGGCAGTCGGCTTGTCTGCATCTCCTTCGTGGACGTGACAGGAAATTCAAAAAGGTTCAAGAAGGGAGACAGAAATTAAAGCTTCTGTCCCTCTTGTCTGAAGCTCCCAAAATTCCCTTCCACTATTATGGTCTTCTGTGTACCATGCTAGATACTTCACTTGGCTCCCTTCTAAAAGGAGGTTGGAACTGGGAAGGGCCCTGCACACTGCGACCAGAGGTCGAGAGCCTTGCGTAGAGCTAAACTTCCAAACCAGGCTACTCCGAGGTGAGAAGACCTCACCTGGCTTCTTTACAGGTAACTTTATTTGGATGCATGCAGTCTGGTCTTCACTGATGAGGCAGACCCTGTGTCTGACAGTGGCCTTCTCACCTCACGGTTTGTTTCCCTACTAGTTTTATGCATAAACTTCCAGATGTGTTCTAACAAACCATGCCTAAGAAACCCCCAAACAATTTGTAAGGTCAGATCCAGCTTGAAGGATGGTATCAAGCAAATTCACAAACCCAAGTTTCTGAAACCTCATCTTTTATAAACCTACTACTTGTAAAATCAGCATACAGAGAATGACATGTGTACTTCCACATCAGAGAGGTTACTTGTCAACATACAGTCTGTTAAGCTAATGGGGTAAATGGGCAAGTAACTTACTAACTTGTAAATCTTTCGCCATCTTGTTTTCTTTTGTTCTCTTAATGACATCTGTGCATCACTGAACAATGACCTTCCAGCAGATGACAAAGAGGCACTAAATGCTGTTGTTTGACTCAATTCTATAGTTTTCCATAAAAAGTCCATTATTAACGTTAATGCTTTTTTTCAGAAGATATTTTCATTTGGGAATTCCCTGGCGGTCCAGTGGTTAGCACTCTGCGCTCTCACTGCCGGGGCCCAGGTTCAGTCCCTGGTCGGGGAACTAAGTTCCCACAAGCCTCGTGGTGCAGCCGAAAAAAAAAAAAACTTTCTTTTCTAACTTCTGATAACAAAACAAGATACAGTCACGCAAATGTGAAGCTTAAAAGGTGACACACTTCTAACTACCGTCCAGGTCAAGAAATAGAACCCTGTCAGCCGCCCAGAAGCCCCTCCAAGCCCAGTGTCACAATCACAGCCTTTCCTCCCCCAAAAAGTGCCCTTGTCCTTCTACAGTAATGACTTCCTCATGTTTCTTTTTACAGTTTTATTCTCAAAGTGTGCATTGCTATTCACTACAGTTTGTCTGCTGTTTAGAAACTCTGCTGTCTCTGGAGCCCGTCACAGCTGCGCTGGTGGTGGAGCTCACGCCGTCCCTGGAGGCATCCGGCAGGTTCTTTTTTTAAAATTAATTAATTTATTTTCGGCTGCGTTGGGTCTTTGTTGCTGCGCGCGGGCTGTCTCTAGTTGCAGCGAGCGGGGGCTACTCTTCGTTGCAGTGCGCAGTCTTCTCATTGCGGTGGCTTCTCTTGTTGCAGAGCACAGGCTCTAGGTGTGCAGGCTTCAGTAGTTGTGGCACGCAGGCTCAGTAGTTGTGGCGCACGGACTTAGCTGCTCTGCGGCATGTGGGATCCTCCCAGACCAGGGCTCGAACCCGTGTCCCCTGCATCGGCAGGCGGATTCTTAACCACTGCACCACCAGGGAAGTCCCATCCGGCAGGTTCTTTCAGTCAGAATCTACAGTCCTTTCTCTGGGCACATTTTTACTTGATTCCCATTGTTCTTTCAGGAGTTTCTTTTTCTCTAGGGTCTCCTTTGCTCTTTTTTTCCTTTCTTGCTTTCTCTTCTCTGCCTCCCGTTTTTCTTTGTAAACAGGACTGTTTTCACCGTTGTAGAAAACATCCACTTTCTCTTGCAGGATTCTCCGAGCTAGCTTTCTGTTTTGATCGACGGATCTAGTCTGGTGGCACTGTAAGAGATAATATTTCATAATGTGAAAGCCAGTGTGTTCTGGGCAGGACCTCAGGAATCATTAAATTCAACCTAGTCCCTTTATAGAGGGGTCAGGCCCGCAGAGGGAAAGCCACTTGTCAGGAGTCCCAGTAGGTCAGTGACAGGACGAAGGCCATACCCTTTCCCGCCTCTGCTTGGCCCCCGCCCACTCCCACACCCCAGCTGTATTATGTGGCTTTCACTGTGACTATTCCCATATTAGGAGTGTTGTTTTGTTTAGAAGTAACAATAGCCTTCAAATAACTTAACGTTCCCAAATAATTTTGAAAACATCAACCAGTATGTCTAAGCAAGCCCTTTGTGTGCCCCATTTATAAATGTAAACTTCTCTCTGAAGAAGGAAAGTAGCCTCTTTATTATTAGTCAGCCATAATATTCATTACGTAATATCTCCGTTATCACTGGTGAGTGCCTTGCAAAGCTATTTGATAAAAGAAATTCTGTGAAATTGGGATGAAAGAATGGTACCAAAAGCAAATTTGGAGTAAGCTATATAAAATAGGTTTCAGAATTTTATTTGTTGCTCATGAATGTCACTTTTTTCAAGGAGGAAAAGAAAAATGATTGAGATTTTCACTAATACGCTCTTGGCTCAAAAACGTGGCAGCGAAGAACAGCTGTTAGGAACAGACTTTGGGTTCGGTCTGGGCTGACTCTCCTGCAGGTGCAGGAGCCTCCTTGTGCCTCAGATTCCACATCGTGAGTGTAGGCTTGTGACGATTAAGAGTTAACTCGAATGTGAAGTGGCTCAGAACAGGGCCGGCCACAAGCTCACGTGATATATAAGTACTTGCGAAAGGTACCGCTGGTGTGCGAAAACCTGCCTCTGCTCTCTGCTGTGCCTCAAGGCTCGTGCTGCCTTCAGGGCCCTGGGGATACGGAATGCACTGGCAGTACCAAACCAGGAAACGGGAGAAAAGCTCTGCACCGTTTCCTAGAGGCTCAGAATGTATTGACAGCTGGCGATATTCTGATCAGAGGTTGGTTTTTTATATTCAGAAGGAAGACTCCTACAGGCAGCTGTGCCCGGCGCTTTTCCACTGAGGGCTGAAATCGGGTTGCCAACGTTATCTCACTCAGTCGTTCTCCAGAAGGGTAGGTGTCACTTGACATTTACCAAAGAGGGGACGGAGGGACATGGAGAATGCGACCATCTGAGCGATCAGCCAGGCGGCTAAGGGCTGAGCCCACCGGCGGACAGCTAGGGCCCGCGTGCTGCTTGCGGGCGGAGCCCACGGCAGTGCCACAGAGCTTTCTGCAGCCACCCTGCAGCCCAGTGGCTCGACAAGAACCGTGGCCTGCCAAATTCAAGGACAGCCGCAGCAAGAGCGCAACTGCAAAGGATCCTGGAAGGAGGCTCCTGACGCCGTGCAGGAGGTTCTGCCTGGGAGGAACGCTCGGGACCGGGCACGAGACCTGCAGTCCCTCTACTGCCGGGGTCATGGTGAGAACAAGTTTTCACTCAGGGGAAATCAGGGGACCCCCACAGCCTCCTTCCTCTACCTTGACGACAATGCCTGAGGGGACGTGCCTCAGCACCACACAGTTGCTTGTTTTGTTGGTTGCCTGGCCCCCTGGCCCATGTCCTTTTACAAACTGCTCTTCAAGTTCACTCTCATCCAGGGAGAGCAGAGCAGGGTGGTCCTTCTTGCCTGCCGCCTGGACCGGAGCGACCGCTGTTCCAGGGGATAAGAGTTGCGGCTTCTCGCAGAGCCGGAGTCCCCAGGGCACCATGCACACTCTGGTCAGCGGGATAGGAAAACGGAACAGACCTGAGGTGCTCATAGCACGTGGCTCTGCCGGCTCAGGACCTGAATAAGACAGAAAGGACAGCCCTTCAGCCTTGTTTGCGCTCAAGATTCTACTGCAGGTTCTAAAATCACCTTTTATGAACCAGTTCAAACGATGACCACCCATCTGGCAGGCAGGGGATTTAGGAAATTAGTGCAGACAGGATACTCGGCAATGCACACCTCTCTCCGGCCCTGCATTGTCTACCGTGTTCTCAGCAGTATGTGCCTTGCCAACTGATAAATATTTTCTTGTAACAGACCAAAAATGTCTTCAAAGCACCCAGAAGTGTTGTTTTCTCAGGAAGGGGAGGCTTTGAGTGTAAAATTCAAAAGAACAGGGCTGTAATTTGATAAGGAAATATTACATAGTACATCCCGCAAGAATTAGGATCTGAGTCAAGGGACATTATTTAAGTGTGTGAGAACCTTTGAAATCAAAATGGAAAGACGACAGTACGTGACGACAAAATGGAAAGACGACAGTAGTCTATTTTATAGCTTGAGCTTAAACAGTCTGACACAGTAAATATCACTATCAATCAATGTCATGATTGTTGTTTTTTCATGTTTCCAGTTTCATGGATTTGAATAGGAACATCTGTTCCCTCTGAAGCACTGCCAGTCACATGATCCAACCGGGACTCATCCTTAGAACCACCAAGTCAACTGATTTTTTATTAAGGTGCCTGTTAGGTTCAAAGTATGAGGTGAGGTATAGGGTGTGACGTGAGGCCAAAGAGAGCAAGACGGTAGCTTCATGGAGCTCACAGTCTAGTCGGAGAAGATATTCAAGAAGAAAGGGAGAGGTGCTGAACAAGAGACTTCAGTAACTACTCGAGACTAGCCTAAGGCTGAAATGTCTTAGTTGACAAATGAATAGTATAGAGAATAATAGCCATGAGGGTATGGTGAATCCCACAGGCCTTTGCTTTTTTTCGAGGGGAGGAGGGCAGAGGATCTGAAAGGTATCACCTCTTTTCAGAGATCTATGTATTCCCCATGTAAATGGGGTCGGGGCGGGAGAGTCACAACCTTCGCCCATTTTCTCATCTGGAAAATGGGGGGAATGAGCCCTCTCCATGCATCCCACGCAGGCTTAGAGTAAAATCAGAGAAAACAGTATTCTGGAAAGGGCTTTGCTGATACCTCTGAAGGCATGAGACTGGTTTTTAGCAAAATCCCTGTCACCAGGGCTTTCCTGGTGCCACAGTGGTTGGGAATCTGCCTGCCAATGCAGGGGACATGGGTTCGAGCCCTGGTCCGGGAAGATCCCCCATGCCGCGGAGCAACTAAGCCTGTGCGCCACAACTACTGAGCCTGTGCTCTAGAGCCCACGAGCCACAACTACTGAAGCCTGCGCGCCTAGAGCCCGTGCTCTGCAACGAGAAGCCACCGCAATGAGAAGCCCGTGCACTGCAATGAAGAGTAGCCTCCGCTCACCACAACTAGAGAAAGCCTGCGCGCAGCAATGAAGACCCAACACAGCCAAAAATGAATTAAAAAAAAAAAAAAAATCCCTGTCACCCAGGCAGATTTGGGGAACTACGAATGTGCCACTCGCATAATACTTCTTGATCGAGGATTATGCAGGCACTAAAAACAGATATATTGCTCTTTTTAACAACTGCTTCCTGTGAGGCTCTAAACAGCTGCTTTTACCACTTGAAACCTTGTAAATTCTAGCTCATGGCAACTGGTCTCTAACACAGGTAGGAACTGGAGTTTACCTAAGGCAACTTCCTCAGCCAAAAGTAACGTACCATCCACCAAATTATTTCACTAGGTTTCTCTCGACTCATTTACTTTTCACCCACCGGCAGTTCTGACGGCTAACAGCCACTGGGCCCAACACTGATCTCTAGATAAGCTTAATGCAGAAACATGCTAGCAGGCATTGCTTCCTTGTAAATATGTGCATTTTCTGTTATTTGAAATCCAAGTGCCTTTCTCAGTTATCAGTACAGATGACACTGGTCATTTTTAGAATGAATACAGTATTCTTCATCTCTATCTCTACTATTTCTATGGAAAATAAATATAATGAAATATACTCTTCAAGCTTTAGGCCAATGCTAGTTTTCAATCCTATGATTGACATATCTTCTTTGTGAAAAGTACGACGTTCAGCATGTTCTGAGCAGGTTCTGTCAGTCCCGGTGGATGATAATTGAGGTGGTGTTGGTTCCTACTGTGCTCCGTGGCTACCAAGGGAGATATTTTGAAACAGAGTATGCCAGTGAAAGTGGTGCTTTAAAAGCTGCTTCTGTTTACTGTGTGTGAAATATGTCAGAAGTATCCTCAAGAAAAGATAAAGATAAACCCAGGCACATCCTCTGAAATCTCTACAACAAAGAATCCACTCCCCCATAATGATTAAATGAATGAGACTAAGTTGATGTCCAAAATGTCCCTCCCCTTATTTCTGCTTTCAATCCACAGAACAGAATTCCTCTGTGTATCAGACAGTGTCTAGTCCCTGGATTAGGTTCCTGGAACAGGAGGCCCAGTACCTCTCTTGGGGCTTCTCTTCCATTAGTAAATCTGACCAGGCAGGATGGCAGTGGAATATAGTGCATCAACAAAGAAAGGAAGCAGGTCTGAGACGGGGTGAAACTCCCAGACAAAGGGCGGAGAGGACGGCGCTTTTCTCAGCTGCTTTGTCACCAGCCCACTGTGTTTCAAATCTACCTTTCTGTCCTAGTTCAGAGCTGACACACACACAGGAAGGTCTCCCACCCAACTGGAGTTCGAGAAGGTCCCCAGTGTTCAGTTACTGGCTGCTTTGTTTAACAGCTAATTCCAACAGCCAATAGGACGATTCCAAATACTTTTAGTATCTCCTGGAGCTCTGGCTCTACTCCAATGGTGGCTAAAAATGACAAACACACCCATGGTTCCACTTCCCCAAAGCCCAGAGAAGAATACGGATTGGATTTCAGTTTTTGTGATGCCCACAGAGCAACCCAAAGTCTTTGGGGAACAATAAAAAGCAGCTCAAATTAGAGCTCATCGTGACATTAAAAAAACAGAAAAAGAAAAATGGTAACAAGCGGTGTGCGTAAGGGGAAACCAGCAGTCACGACAGCGCGCCCTGATTCCCTCCCGTGAGTGTGAGCGTCAGGCCCGGCTGGCTCTCCACCCCAACTCCCCTCGGCCCTGCTCTTCCTTGGAGGGTGGCGTCCGCACTAAACAGCTGACTGCGATTTAGGTTAAAGCCACGCTCTCCCTCACTTGGTCAAGTTAAGAGATAACAGGGCTGACGCCTTTAAAACAGGCAATGTGAATTTGTTCAATGAGTATTTTCAACATCTACTATGTGCCATGCATGGGCCTCGATGAGTCCAGTGAGCCTGTAGCATAAAAGAGAAATTAAGACATCCATAAGTAAGATACACGCCAGAGCCTGGAATGGATGACATGCCATAGAGCAGTGGTTCTCAGACTTCACTGTGCTCCCAAGTCACCGGAAGGCTGGTTATTGGGACTTGGAAGCTGCATCCTATTAGGCGCCTTTCTTCCTGACTGGATCCACCTGGTTCACAGTTCCTCCTCTGGCTTCCACAATCAGCCCAAACCAAGACTGACACCTAGCTCATGGATGGCATGCTCAGCTCTGGAATGTGGCCTGTGACCAGAGCAAACAATCACATATTTAAACAAGATGCAGTGAGGTGAGGCTTGTTTCACCAACAGCCAAAATGCCCTGGAGAGCGGTAAGGGGATGCTTCTCCCTTCGTGTCTCTGAGACAGAGAGAGGATATTTGAATCTGGAAGACATAGGATCTCAACTCTGGACCCACCTCTGGATACCATTTGCCTAAAATTCACTGTTTAAGTATTTTTTAGAAAGGTAGAGTACTAGTTTCTCTTAGCCACAACTTTCATGGTGTATCAACCTTGCAGAAATGTCACCCAAACTAACCGAAAGAACAGATGCGGCGATTCGCTGAAATGGGGTGCTTTAGGAAAGAAGACTGTTAAGGCTCTCACGGCTCGAACTTTCATGCACAAATTCCCTAGGGATCCTGTTAAATAGGATACGGCTCATTAGGTCTGGGGTGGAGCCTGAGACTCTGCATTTCTAACCAGCTCCCAGGTGAGGTGGTTGCTGCCTGCAGTCCTGGCTCTTAAGATTGTCTGACTGCTGGATGAAAGCCCCATGATCACGATGGCAATGCTGGAGATGGAGAAGGTGTAAAGGAGAGAACAGGCGGGAGAGGAAGAGAAGACAAATGAGTATCGTATTGAGCGAAAAGAACAGGTGAAATGGTCACAAGGGGATTGAGAAACTGGGTCATCTGAAAAAAGAACATCAAAAACGTTGCTTCTATGGCATTAAATTTTTTTTAAATTTTATTTATTTATTTATTTACTTATGGCTGTGTTGGGTCTTCGTTTCTGTGCGAGGGCTTTCTCTAGTTGTGGCAAGCGGGGGCCACTCTTCATCGCGGTGCGGGGGCCTCTCACTATCGTGGCCTCTCTTGTGGCAGAGCACAGGCTCCAGATGCGCAGGCTCAGCAATTGTGGCTCATGGGCCTAGTTGATCCGCGGCACGTGGGATCTTCCCAGACCAGGGCTCGAACCCGTGTCCCCTGCATTGGCAAGCAGATTCTCAACCACAGTGCCACCAGGGAAGCCCACATTTTTTTTTAAAGCTGCCTTTTTCTTTTTTAAGTCTTTATTGAATTTGTTACAATATTGCTCGTTTTATGTTTTGTTTTTTTAGTGGGAGGCATGTGGGATCTTAGCTCCCCGACCTGGGATTGAACCCGCATCCCCTGCATTGGAAGGTGAAGTCTCAACCACTGGACCGCTAGGGAAGTCCCCTGCATTAATGTTCTAGAACAGCACTGTCCAATAGAAATATAGTGCAAGCCACATGTGAAATTCTAAATTTTCTTATAGTCACGTTAAAAATAGTAAAAAGCAACTGATGAAGTAAATTTCAATATACTTTATTTAATCCAATATATCCCAAATATTATTACTTCAACATTTAATCAATAAAAAAATTTATTTAGATTTTCTTTTTATATGAGGTCTGCAAAATCTGAAGTGTGGCCACGCTTACAGCACATGTCAGTCTGGACTAGCCACATGTGCTCGTGGCTACTGTAGTGGATGAGGTAGCTCTAGAATCCTGCTATCAGAGTGTGGTCCACGGGGCAGCAGCAACAACACCATCTGGGAGCTTGTTAGGAATGAAGAATCTCAGGACCTTCTAAATGAGAACCTGTGTGTTTTGTTTGGTTTTGTTTTGGCTGTGCCGCACGGCTTGCTGGATCTCAGTTCCCCAACCAGGGATCGAACCCGGGCCCGCAGCAGTGAAAGCGCAGAGTCCTAACCACTGGACCGCCAGGGAAGTCCCAGAGAACCTGTGTTTTAATAAGATCTTCAAGTGATTCAGAGGCACACTGAAGTCTGAGAAGCAAAGGACACAGGAATTAGCAAGTTCTTCCAACTGCTAGGACAGACACTTTTAAGAGCTATTGTTTCTTATGCTTATAATGTTTAAAAAGTCGAGACCAGAATTCAGGGGTGCTGATTACCTGCTTAGTCATGGTCTTGCTTCCCCCTCCCGAATAAGGAGATAAAATAGGTCTCAAAAACAATGACCTAATCAATGGTGAAGGACCAAACACAGTGAGCTTTAAAAAGACAAAATGGCCAGCTGATGGCACCAGAAGCTAAGTGAGAGGATGGTTTTCTGTGAAATGCTTAATAATAATCTATGTTTCAAAAGTGTGTTTTGGCGCTCCCTGCCGAATGGGAGTGAAGATAAAGCAGCCTCTCTCTCCTCTTCACATCTCTAGCTCATCCTCCTGTTCTAGTTGCCTGAAATCCTTATGAGGGCTGCAACACCTCCCCAGACAGAACCCCTGGGAACTTTGGCTCAGGCTTGAAATAGACCCTGTCATTTCCTAGGCTGGGGGCTCTACACTGAAGACAGAGCACCTTTCAGCCACAGTAAGTGTTTCCAGAGAATTATTTCTCAAATAAGAAAATCACAATGGACTGAGCAGGAAAGGACAACAGAGCTGCTATCCTTGATTTGGGAAGACAAGAGGAAAAGGAAACTACTCTGAGTTTGGTCTAAATTTAATAATAGGCTTACTGCTGCACAGCTCAAGAGACACTAAAGAAGTAGATAAAAAGAAAAGCTTTCAATTCATACAATACCAACATCCCGTTCAGTTTTTTTTTTAAACAGAGAACTTCAAATCCACAATTACACCTGTCCTATTTGGGTGCACCACTGTGATCTTCTTCTATTTATGGCACCTAACAGGAACTTTATAATTTATCAACTACACTATTAAAATAACACAAACACATTAAAAAAAAGCAGCAATAACTACACTCCACATTTTCCTCTAAAAGTCTCAAAGACTCTGTTACCATCAATGACGCTTTGTATTTGTTTAGGACTTAGGTTTTCAAAGCACGTTCAAATATGTTATCGTAGTGAATATTTCATACAAATAAAGGAAAGAAGGGATGTATACTGTATGGAATATTTCAGGAAGACTTGTTTTGGAAGAACATTAGGTAGTCCATTTTTTTAAACTAAATTGTCCTTCCTGCTGCTTGTTTCTTTACCTTTCATAACATCTCCAGATTTGTTCTTCCCCCAGCTCCTTAAAAAGCGTTAGCTCATTTTCCTCAGCGTTCTCTCCTTGACTCCTCCTCTCACTTTTTTGTCCCTGAAAGGCCATACTGCTTTGTAGTCAGCGTGACCTGTGTCAATGCCTTGCCTCCATGATTTACTCACTGTGCAACTCTGGCCACGTTTCCACATCTGTGAAACAGAGGTAATACCATCGAGGGAGAGAAAAAAATCATACACGTCGCCACAAATGTAAAGCGCTTAGGATCCCTAAATTACAAAGCTCAGGAACTTCTGGCTAACACACCACAAGCCCAATCTGCAAACGGATTATTTCATGGACTTTTGTTTTAGAAGCTCAGTGAAAAGGAACCTAGAAAATGACCTGCAAACAATTTTACTTGGCATGGGTCCAATTTAAGAAATACTTGGAAACCATGAAGTAACCGAAGATATGCTGTTTGGTGAGGTCATAATTGTGGTCTATGAAATCAGGTGCCAAAGAGATAATTATGATGCCAAGAATATAGCGTGACTTCCCAGAAGGTTCAAATTGAAAGATAAAAACTACCTTCATCACAGCAAGTCCTTGTTTAAACATAGAGATCTTTAGGAATTATCTGATACAGTAAAAAAAATCATGAAGGACAGAAAAGATGAAAAAAGTCACGTTTAAATGTACACCTGATTATTCCTTTTCTTCTTCAATGGTTAAACTATAAAGTTTTAGAGTTCCTCATTTTTGCTGTGGAGGACGTCCCTCCTCCAACCCCCGCCAATGACAAGCTGTTTTGTATATAAAAATAAATGACACAGAGTAACACCCTGGTTAACAAACATTAAACGCCTCAAGCCATTAGCGGCCGCTATTACTGAACAGCCTAATCTTATCCCAATCAGAGTGAAAGATCTCCACTCAAAAGCGTCAATTTGACATCATCGTGGCAAAAGAGGAATACTTGAGCAATACAAAGATGTTATAATAAAATCACATAGTTTTTTTTGATACTGAGCTCCATGAGCTGTTTGCATATTTTGGAGGTTAATCCTTTGTCTGTTGTTTCATTTGCAAATATTTTCTCCCATTCTGAGGGTTGTCTTTAAAGTCTTGTTTATGGTTTCCTTTGCTGTGCACCCTTATTAGGGCATAAAATAGTGGTGTAAGCTTGTATACAAGTAATGCAAAATCTCCAGTATGAGGAGGGAGGGGGGTTAAATTAAGATGAATAGTTCTTACACTTAATATATACTTGAATTTCTGACACCTTCTACTTTTGTTTTCTATATTCAGAAATAATTTCTATGGACTTTAAAAACCTTCTCTCTGTTTTTATAAAGCTTCTCTCTAGACCAATTAGTCAAAAGCAGTTTCCACTCTGAATTTGTAAAAATTAAGACGCTATCAAAGAGCTTAACCTAAATTAAGAAATAAGGTGTGAATAACCTTACCAAAATATTTTGTGTCAGTTGGTTAACAAGATAACTCGGTTAATTAGAATACTAGCTTCTGAACATGTTGGCTTATTAAAACATTAATAGAGTTTTTTGAAAGTTACCTAAAAATGACACTGCCAAAAACAAAAACACACTCAAACTAAACAAAGTCCATCAGATTTTGTAGCAAAAAGCAATGATCTCCTGCCTCTTGCATGGTTGGGAACTAATCTCCAGTACTCGGTTTTGGGGTTAGCATTTTTCTTGCAAGGAAACACACCTCCCTTTGCCTGGAGCCGTCTCGGGAATCCACTTTCCCATCCTAGTGTGAGGATCTCAAGTAACAGATTTTGCAACCAACTGAAATTAGTGGTAAAACTGCTTTTTGTTTTGTTTTTGTCTTTTGGTGGACTTGAAAGAAACGTGGTTGCTGAAAACAGAGCCGTGTGTGCTTAAAAATGATTTGATTTTGGTTGGGTCTTAACACAAGCACAATACTGATGGGTGGATTAACACAACTGGGAGGAGGGTTCGATTTACTTAAGCTTGAACTCTCCCATACACGGATGGGGTTTTGGAGAGACTGAGTTTCTACTGTTGAGACAAAATTGTCAGGTATTCTTAGGAGGCTCAGATCAGATGGAATGCCTCTTGGCAGATTTGTTATTCCAAGGGCAAATAACATCTGTTCCGTCCTGGCTTCTCCGGCACACCTACGGACAAGGCTGGCGAAGTCCTTTATCGTGGGCTCTGGACACTCGGAGGAAAATCTAAGAGCCCGAAGTACCTTAAAGGGTAAGAACCTTTCGTCTGAGAAAGGCGGACTGACCAGTGCGTGTGAGATGGGCTAGGGGCCCACGGGGAGGGTTCTCTGTGGTCCTTCGAAAGGCTGGGCAAGAGGAAAACACCCACGATGCCTAAAACAGGCCCAGCTGCGTGCTAACAGCTCCCTAAGGCTCCGCCGAACAAGTCAACGAGCATCGTTCCATTTGTCCTCGGGCCTCGGTGGAACTGTTTTCTCCACAAGGGTGGGTTCTCCTCGCCCGCCCCCACCCAAGTCCCTGAAGAGCCCCAGTGCCGACCCCCACCAGCCTAGGGTAAACCCGGTCCAGGGTAAACTTAGCTCGGGTGTCCGGGCCGGCTTCACCTCACCGCCAGCGGGGCCTCAGGTCAATGGGCTGCGCGACTCAGGGTCGCAAACGGGGAAATTCACGGGTCCCAGCTCCCAGTCCTCTCTCCGGAGCCCCTAACAATCGCGGGCAACCGTGTGGGTGTCGGGCTTCTGCGCGGACGCTTACCTGACCTCAGGACTGGGCTCCCGCCCCCAACGTTCTGGGTGAACCGGAATGGCCGCAGGAGCGGGAACGCAAACGCACCGCCGCGCCTGCGCACGCGCCGTACTCCTGCCGCAGCCCCCCCCTCACAAACCCGAGACCCGTCTTACTAACTGCGCATGCGGGAAGCTGAGGCTTCTTTCCCGCGTAGCTGCAGTAGGTTCCCAGAGAGCCAATCAGACGAGAGGACTTGACTGCAGCCCCGCCCCCTCCCCTGCCCCACCCCTTCCGCGGGCGTCGGACCTCCCCCTTTGGTGAGAGCTGGGGGCGGGACGGGGGAAGTGGACGCGCGCGCGCCGCGGCTCGGCCGTCTGCGCCCCCTTCCGAGCAGCCAATCGCAACCAAGACGCCGGGCGCGCGCACGCTCCCTTGAGTTTAACGGTCGCGAGAAGCGCTCGCCCGACACTGACATCGGCAGTGGGAACGGCGGCCAGGTAAGCGGCCGCCAGCCTGCGGGGAGCTGCCGGCCTGCGGGGAGCTGCCGGTCGCGGGAGACAGGGGACGCGACTCGAAGACACCAAGTCAGCGGTCCCCTGAGTGTGCTGATGTGTTAGGGCGGGGGAAAACGACACTCACACAACGCAACCTCAGCGGAGCCCGCGGCCGTGTGGGGGCTTTGCTTGCGGCAGTGCGCCTTTTCTAGACTCTGACCTTGAGTGACACCCGCGAGGCCCAATCGCTGAGCGCCTCTTCCCGAGGGGCGGGGGGCTTGAGGGATTTCTCTCTCTTTTTTTGACCAGCTTCCTGGGCTTACTTTGAGAATCACGATTGTAGTTGTTGGACCGGTGGTTTTAACTCCAGCCTCCCTGGTGCCTACAATTTAGGCAACTGCGTGGGTTCTCCTCGCCTTCGTACTTTAACCCGAGAGCCGCCGCCAGCAGCTGCGGTCTGGCTGTGAGCGCGAGAACGTCAGGATCTGGCCTCAAAACCTGAAATCATGCCTTCTTTCCCCGTCTCAGGCTCCCACCAAAGCAAAACGCCTGGTTAACTTTTATATTCTCAGCAGACCCCCCATCAGTCGTTCCTCTACCCCCTAACTCCTTTTTTCTGCTAGGAGCTGGGGCCATCAAAAGCGTCAAATTTTGTTGATGGGAGATATAAAAGTCTCTGTTCTTATACCCATTCTCCATCAGGTTCTTAAAATTTTGCATTGTATATCTTTTTTTTTTTTTAATTAATCCCCCACTCTCCCACCCATTCCTCCCCACCCTCACGCTCTGCTGGGAAAGCATCGCATTTCAAGATGCATCTGGATCTACTGCATCCGGATTAACTCAACGGGGGAAATTATAGATGGGATTGCAGGCCGATCCGCGTCCCTGGAGAGCTTGTGTTTTCCTGCTGGAAGAGCAAGGTGATTTGAATCCAGGTATTTTCGTTGCCAGATGGAAGGTGCAGCCCCTGACTTTTTCAATACCCCATTTGTCGTTGGTGATGGGCTGAGTCACTGGGGAGAAATCTGTTTAGCTAGGTCCGGTTACCCTTGGCCTTCACACCTGTCCCTGAAGGAAATGGTTCCTTTGTGAGCTGATGCTCTCAAGGTTGTGCTTTGTAAAGCCAGGCCCTAGAAAGTGGGAACCTAGAGGAACCAGAATAATAGGTAATTTTCCTCTATTGCACCCCCTGAAGTTTCCCTCTTGTAAGCAGCATATGTTTTCTGTATTCTTCCCCCTCCCCCACCCACTTACGCCTGGCTTTTTTTTTTTTTTTTTCTTTCTTAAAGCCTTTACTTTTCAGACATGACAGAAAAATCTTACAGGTACACATGGAAAAGCAATACATGATCACAGTTGAAAATCTGGCTTTTTTTTAAGGACATGAATTCCTTAAGAAGGAGGCATGCTGTTTGACTTGTTATAGCCAATTTACCTCTGTACATCTAGCTTCAGTTAAGTTTTAGTGGACCTGGCAAATAGTTTATTTTTTAAGAAGTGATAGCATGCACAGAGTACAAAAGTACTCTACGTGTACAGTATATAGTGCACTCCTTCCACTCCCACCTTCCAGCCAGTGGGGAAACAACCACTGTTAACAGTTTAATTGGCTGTTTTCAGTACCAGATTCAATATAGATACCAAGTAGTTCCCATTCATCTATTCACTGTATAAATCAACAAGCATGGATACTTGGTAGAATTAATTAAAGGAATGAACAAGTCACGTATCAATAAGTATTCCAATTGTTACACTGTAGAATTGTGTCTGGAACCTTGATTATTAAGCACATAAAATTGTGAAATATTACCTGAAAAGATACTACTACTTCTGCAAATCAGAAGATTTGTAGATTTTTTATTGAGATATAATTTATATACCATAAAATCTACTCTTTTAAAGTGTACAATTCAGTGATTTTTGGTGTATTCACAGAGTTGTGCAACCATCACCACTGTGTAATTCTAGAAGTTTTCATCTCCCCAAAAAGACACCCCATACCCATTTTGGTCACTCCCGTTCTCTCCTTCTCCCAGCTCCTGGCAACTGTTAATCTGTTTTCTGTCTCTATAGATTTGCCTACTCTAGATACTTCGTATAAATGGAATCCTACAATACGAAGTCTTTTATTGACCTTCTTTTACTTAGCATATATATTTTTTTTTTTTTGGTCGCCACATGCAGCTTGCGGGGTCTTAGTTCCCCGAATAGGGAGTGAACCTGGGCCCACGGCAGTGAAAGCTCTGAGCCCTAACCACTGGACTGCCAGGGAATTCCCTTTGGCGTAATGTTTTAAATGTTTATCCACATTGTAGCATAAATCAGTACTTTATTCTTTTCTATGAAAAATATTCCATTATACAGATACACAACATTTATTTATCCATTCATCAGTTGGACATTTGGGTTGTTTCTGAATTTTGGCTATTATGAATAATGTTGCTATCCTTAATGTAGATTTGTATAAAAGGATCAAGGTTTCCAAAGTCTTGAAAAGACAGTTGCTAGGTTTAATGGCTTTTTATAATAGTTTTTGTTCCTCATTCATTTTCAGACTCTCCTGGGACCTTCAGACATTTCGCAGTCTGAATGTCAGCAACTGAAAATGCCTTTAGACGATGAAGCATCTGAAGATGACTCAGATTCAGTTTCTACAAACAGTGCAAGAGCCATTTTCCAGTGAGAGAGTGTAACAATATCTGTACGCTATGGAAGATTTTGACTTGGGGAAACCTTTACAAAAAGCTTCATCTTCCGTGCAATCTGATATAAAAAATTCTCCCCATTCTCTTGGACTGAACTTAAGTACTAATAGGTAAGAATGGGATAGATTTTTTTTTAATGTAATGACAAATCAGAATAACTTTATTTGCATAGTTTGCCAGTTTATCCAAATAGTGTCATAGTTACTGATTTGCATTTAAAAAACCCCAAAACTATGATCAGGAACTGTTCAAGGACAGTTGTTTGGGTTAAGAATAGTTTCAATCCTTTCATGTTTTTCATTTCTCCCAGAGATGTACTTTTGCATGGGGAACATTGTGAAAAAGAATTTGTTTTGCTAGTTGGAGTTTTCTTTACACTTTTTTTGTTTTCGGTAAATTACAGGTATATCTTTAAAATTTAGTTGTCTAAATATTGTTTCTCCATTTTGAAGTTAAGAGGACAAATAATGTTTCATATTGCAGAAATACCTCACCAATCTGGAAAGTAGCAATTAAAGTTGAATACTAGGAAGTAAGCAAAAAAACAGGCTCTGAGTTGACAAAGTAGATGCTATCAAACAATGCATTTTATGCATTTTCTTTTTAAACTATCCCATGTTTGGTTTGTTTTTAATCAGGGCCTGTTTACTCTCATTTTGTACATAGTCTGGCAAGTTGATTATTTGGTTTCTAAATTACAGTAGGTTAAAAACAGCAAAGAGGCAGGGACCACTGGAGAGGAGATCACCTGTAAAAAGCAGGTACAATAAAACAAAAGCACAGCAGTCTGGGGCCTACTGGTAAAGGAGCAAATTTACACACAGTAGTAGGTCTTGAAGAAATTGTGTATTTTAAATAAATTAATTCATTAAAAAATTTGTTCATTCTTTGGCCTCAGGAGGAATTCAAGGCAGCTTACAAGAATACATAAAAGAAGAGGAGAAAGCATAAATTAAAATAGGGAGGAAAGGGAAAAAAAAAAAGCTTGGGATATGGTCCAGAAATGTTTGCCATCGTAATCTATACCCACTTCCTGAATGTTGGCCACGCTTTTTGTTTCCTGTATCATTTGGCAGCCCCTTTGAAACCCACTTCTAGAAGAAACCCCTTTTAGAACATAGTGTTTGATTTACTTGGAGGAACTTAAATGTGCCTTTCTAATGAAAATTATGTAACTGAACCGTCTCCCTTTTCATTGTGACTGGCAGTTAAATTGGCCAAATTTAAACTTGATTATTACACAACTATAATTGTATATTTAACACTTAATGGACAACATATTATGTTCTTTCCCTTGAATTTTTATGAGTATTTTCTCTGATCCTCTTTATTATTTTACTGTTATTTTCATTAGTGCCCTCTTTTTTGCAAATTGTGAAACAAAGCAGAGTATCAATAACTAAAGTGACCTTTCAATGGTTAGAAGTTAAATAAATTTTAATGTCCCTAATTATGCCTTGTGTTTTTATAAAACAAATCTGAAATAAACTCATCTCAGATTTGGAAAAGCAGTCCTCCTGGAAAGAATCAGTGCTATTTTACGCACTGAATAGGCTAAATAAGTCCTGAATATTTGCTGCTAATTTGGTTGGCACTACTTTTATTCAAAGACAGTGCAAAGATAAGCATCACCTTATCACACCAAATTAGGGGGATCCAGTTAATAAGACTTGACTGTAATTCTGGGCAATGGAGAAAGAATCTCCATAACAATAAAGGGCTGTTCTTAAAGTGGGGTGAAATAATCCTCTGGAATAATTTAGATCGGAGTAGCTTAGAATTCTTCTTATTGTTTAGCAGAAACTTTTATTTTCTGCTGTACTCTGGAGTGTTCTCTCACTTCTGAAGAAGGTTTTTCTGTTGTGTTCTTAAAAATACAATTAAGTGCTGTCTGTCTTTTCACTGCTATTTTCCTTTCATGGACAAACTTGTGATCAGATTTTCAGCAAATGAGGTGCCATTAAGAAGGATTAAATATCAGTAGTTTTGTACTGCTCTGCTAAATCTTGAACTGCTGAATTATTCAACACTTTGGTAGAATGAAGAAAACCATTTGAATTATTTATGTTTCAACAGAAGTAGTCCCCACCTTAGTACAAATGGGGTATCCTCTTTCTCAGGGAAGACCAGACCATCTGTAATTCAAGGTACAGTTGAAGTCCTAACCTCTTTAATGCAAGAGCTACAAAACAGTGGAAAGACTGATTCGGAACTTTGGAAAAACTGTGAGGTATCTAGTTTTGTTTTATTTCTGGAATTAAAAAAATAATTCTATTTATAAATATGCCTCTACTAAACTCTAAATTATAGAAATTTATATCCTAAAGAGCATGATACTTAAGTTATTGCTAGAATAAAGTGGTCAAGGATATTAATTAGGGAACAATATAGAACAAATGTGAAAAATGATCAAAGGTACGTTTTAACAAAATATAAGTGATTAGACATTCTAATTTATACTTTAAATGTGAACTAAAATATTGTCTTTGTTCATAAAAATGAGAATTCCAAAATTATTGATATTGTTACTAATTCTGATCTTTTAAGTAACTTATACAGAATTGTCATCATTTTGTAAAACCTAAATCCACTTTGAAATATTTCTAATTATAAAGTAAGGTTTCTGTTTAATACCTTATCGCATTTAGCTGTGCTACATTGACTTATATTGGTTGTTCCGGTCAGGTGGTTCTTTATTTTGTCCATAGGTTAAATTGTGATATAAAAATTTAACAGTTAAAAGAATACTTACAAATAAGTTTTGTGTCATGGAATAATGCCCAAGATAGACTTTTCCAAGGCTAGAGTTGGTAACGCTTTGTAGAAATGTGTAAAACATTATTATTAAATTCTTTAGAGAGCAGTAGATTTTGTTATAAATGTTAATCATAGTTTTAAAACTATGTAGAATAAATGGAATGAAAGATTATCTGGTTTAAGAATTCAGCAGCAGCCACCCCTAAGTGTAATTACTTATATTCATTATCCATAATCATTGGAATTATAAAAATGACTATTATGGCAAACTTAAAAGAAAACTGGGTTTTAATTTTTGATACCTTTTTTTTCCATATAACAACCAGTATGTGCTAATGCAAAAGACCTATAAAATGCCATTGTAAAATGATGTAAATAATAAGGGAATGTTTTATGAAATGCTTCCCCTAGTATACTTACTCATTAGCTTATAATACCTGAATTGATACGCTTTAAAAAAAAAAATGAGGCATTGCTTCAATGTGGCTTGACTTCTGGCAAATTCATTTTTAAGTAGAAATTGTTACTTTTAGTCTTTGAAATCAACATCTTAAATCAGAATCAGAATATATTTGTGAATTTAAGACACAGATGATTACAAGCCAGAATACCAACCAGCTACTTACACCTTTTAATATTTGAACCGGTTTCTTTCTTTCTGCCCTTTCTTCTCCTGTGATCTAACAGATGATTTTTATTCTGTTGAGTATTAACTGACTACTTAATTTTTATAATGTAGGCATATAATTGATTATTCACTGAAGAGCTTCTTAAGCTATTTCTGACTTTGACGGAATATGAAATACTTTTTTGGCCATTTCAGTAAAATTTCTTGAATTTGTTTTGTGTGTTTTCATAGCCTGTGAAAATAAAAGTCTCTGATGCTTTAGGGTAATGATTTAGACAGAATGGGAGGGTAATGATTGCGCAAGTCTTATTCCTGACTCTTCCCTGAATTTCATGTTTACACCTTTCTTTTGGAATAGTAACATTTGTCTGATTTCTACCACTTATAAGAAACTAATCTACATTATTACAGTAAAGAACTAAACCTCCACAGAGCTCTGGAAGAGATCTGGGGATGACCTGATTCTTGAGAATTCCTTTATAAAACCTCTCTTCTGGGATTCTTAAGTTTATCACTGCTTAAACTCGGGAAGGTTATGTATTTTTATTAGATCAAGAAAGAATCTTTTAAGACATTTCCATAGAAATACTTTTATACATTCGTAAGTACTTGCTAATATTTCTATGATTGTAAGAAAAATTTAAAAGCACATCATTAACTAAATTATTTTAGCATTTTAACAATTTAGCACTACTGATTATGTATATAATAGTAATAGTTACGTGATAATTATTGAGTATTTGCCAGGCAGTATACTAGATACTTTGTTAGCGGCACTCAACCTTATTGGACCCAAAGCCCTCTTTTTATAACAGTTTTCAAAATAATATCAACTTATATTGTCCTGAAATGAAATTCACAGATAATATAACCTGCCTGTATCTGCTTTAAAAAAAAAAACAATGTAATGTCCTAACTGTGCTATAAAAGAGGAATAATAGTTACTTATAATAAGATAATATGTAAATGTATAAATACTCAGACATATCCGCATTAGACAACATAATGTAGCAGCAGTCTGGTGTTCACCTCTGTGTAGACTCACCTTGAACACAGCAGCTATCAACACAGACTGATACATCTGCCTTGCACTAATGATCCAGCACCGCAACTGGTGACATGATTGTTTGAAATGGTGACTCATTTCTGAGCACGTTCTGAAACATCTTGGTAGTTGCATTCCTGGACAATTGAGTGATTTGAAAACTATGCAAAATATGTATCATTTTTATAATATAAAATGGACACAGGACAGTTCTTTATTGTCAGGGACTATCCTGTGATTTGTATCCCTGGATCCTGCCCACTAAATGCTGGTGGTGCTCCCGCGATCCTTGTGACAACCATGAATGACCTCACAGATTTTCAAAATATAGTTCCCCCATTGAGATCACTGCTTTACATGCATCACATTTAAATCTAAAATGTAGTCCTCTGAGCCACCTATGAGTGTTGCTGTTCCCCTTTTATAAATTAGGAAACTGAGGCATAAAGAAGTTAAATTTACTTGTTCAGGACCACCCAGGTTGTTGGTGGAGAGGTGGGAGTCTGGCCTGAGAAAAGCCCATAGGATGTTTCCCAGGCCAGACTAGAGCAGCTGACGGCAGCAGCCCCGTTCAGGCTAATAGCGCCAGGCACCTGCGCTCAGGGGGAATCCAGGCGCCCGTGCCCTCCGGCACGTAAGATGCGGGTAGTGTACATAGGTTTAGTTGGAAATGAATAATAGCCCTTCTTAATAATTAAGTGTATAATGTTATTCACAGTATTAATAATATTCTTAAATTAGCTTACTTAAAATTAAAACATTAACAATAAAATCTGACTTGGAAAAACAGTCTCCACTAATTTATGGCCTGAATGAACTCTATTCATTTGTATCCTAAATAAGAAAATGATGATAAGGATGTGATTAATCTCAAGTGTCTCACATACTATGAAGCCATTTTTTGTTAAGTAAATTGTTATTCTATCATAATTTAGTTTTATGTGAGTAATAACTTTATTAGGATAAAAATAACCCCTAAAGGTATAGGGGTATAACTGAATAAGGAAACTGTTGCCTGCTGATTTATGTTTTGACTAATATAAGATACCTCACATTGTAAGTTGAGAAGGTAAGGGACTTGATTTGATCTAGTCCACCTCGTCCTGAAGTCAGTTGATTTAGAATTCACGCTTCCTATCAGTACCATCGTATTTCATTTTGAGGCTTTCTTTTCCAGTCTTGAGGTTTTCTCCCCTTTACCTTAATACCGTTATACAGGTTTCAACTTAATTCTTTTATGTAAGTGGCTTTCACCATGAACCTGAAGGGTCCCTGGATTGTGTAGTCTATAATACCAAGAAAAGTGCAGCTAGCAGTATCCATTGTTATACACTCGTTTAGACTGTGTATCTGAGTGTCCACTCTGGGCCTTGTGTCCTAGATGCTGGAGACGGGGTGGGCGCAGGGGTGGGAGACAGACAGGTTAACCAGGAGAACAAGTGAGATACTTTCCGACTGTGGTAAACGCTCCAAAGGAGCTAAACAGGGTGCCAAGAAAGAGAGAGAGTGACTCTGAGGATGGTCTGGGAAACTCTTTGAGAGAAGATGATAATTGAGCTGAAATCGCAGCGAGGGAAGAAGCCAGCCACGTTGAGAGCTGCGGAGAGAGCTTTCCAGGTAGAGGGTGCAGCAAGTGCGAGACTTTTGAGGCGGAAGACAGTTTTGGCATGTCCAGAGAACAGAAGGGGGCCAGCGAGGCTGGTGTGTGTCGAGAAAGGGACAGAGAGACTTGAGATGACGCTGGGAGGTGTAGATGAGCCAGATCACGCAGGGCCCTGTAGGGAATGACCGGAGTGGAAAGACACTGAAAGGTTTTAAACAGGGAAGCCAGTTGTGGTAGCTACTTGTTGACATTGTATGTTATTACATACGGTCTGTTACTGAAAGTAGACCAGCCTTTAGATTGAAGTCAGCCTCTGGAGAAGTCCGTGCCCCCTCTCCTCCCGTGTTTTGGCCTAGTCTAGTTATAAGAGCACTTAGCTACTACTCGTGGGGGTCAGGATGGATCAGGACCTAAAAGTGGCCGTGGAGGGAATTATAGGTCGCTTCCATAGGTTTTCAGAGTCATTTTTTCATTCTTTTTCAGCTGCAGTGCTTTAAAGAACTTTAATATCTGACTCTAAAAAAGGTTTTTTAACTTGAAGAACAACTAAATTAGGGATCACATTCTCCTAATACTAAACTATTTGTTGTTTTAAGATGCGGGATTCTTTTTCTGGGTCCAGGTTAGTGTTTAAGAAAACCATTAGGTGTTACGAGGAAAGGAAGAGGGACTTAAGACAAATGTAAAGTACAACTAGCAGCAGTTCTTGATTAATCAGAAATGGTAGCAGATGACATCAAATTAAGATGCCATTTGAAAAAGGAGATTTACTCAGACCCTCAAATTTACCCAGACCACAGGTAACATAAGAAAGAGGTGCCCAAGCCTACGTCTGTGTACTTTTGCATTAAATTTAGTTTTATAATTAATTTAGCTTATGATTTTTACATTAAAAATACATTTTTTAAAAAGGCTCTTTCCCACTGGAGGAATATTTCTGTGAAATATTAGGTTAAAAATTTATGTTTAACTAAAATATTTTATAATTTACTAGACCAGGTGGTTACAACTATTCAGTTTGGTGGAAAAACAATGCCAAGAGCAGATAGTTGCCCAGCAGGAACAGTTCCACAACCAAATTCAAGTAAGTTCTTTATATTGATTCTTGGTTTATATTGTAAGATTTGCAGAAGAACCAATTAGTTAAATTTTTTTTTTCCCTTTTTTTTGGAAGAAGGAAGGATTCATTACTTGCAGCAAATAAGGAGAACACCGGGGATCTTTTCCCAAAGCAGTGTCTCCCCAAACTGCAAAACTGGGGAAGTTTTAAACTAAGGGTATATGCATAATCGTGAGGGGGCTTAAGCAGAGGAGAACCCAGCGTAGAATTGGGACAAAGGCCCACAGAGTCCAGGCTTTACTTGATTGAAGGAGGGTCAGCAGCAGCATTCCATCCTCCACCTGGGTGGGGGCCTGAGTTCCTGGTGTCAGGACTTTCTGAAGCTCAGGTTCTTTGTGTCTCATCCCAGGAAGGATTCAGTGAGAGACAAAGTGATAGGTAAGAAGTAGATGTATTTATTTAGAGGTACGCATTCCATATATAGAACTTGGTCTGTCTCAAAAGGTGAGAGTGGCCCTGGGAGAAATGCCAGAGTGTGGGCCATCTCAAAGGTCCCAATTAGTTCTTTATATCAGTTTTGTTTATAAGCTAAATATAACGCACATGTGTCATCTTTAGGGTAATATCTCTTATTTTTAAACACAATATTTTAGGACATTTATAAAAATGTGATGTTAATATACATCCTTAGCCAAATCTGTAACTTTTTATTTTCAGCGTATACAGAAGGAGATAAAAAATTTAGTCAAGTTACAGACCAATAATGCTTCCTGGGCGTCCTGTGATAGAAGTTCTTTAAGCAGACAAATATCTTCAGAAAGTCAAATGGGTTTTTTTTCTGAAAACAGTGAGAGAAATGAATCTGTTATCAGTTATCCCAAGTCTAAAGAACCTGAAATGCAGCAAGAAACATCCATGTCACAACCAGACTGCAATGTGGATAGTAGCTCAGTGAGCAGTGGGTATGGTACCTTTTGTGTCTCAGAACTAAATACCTACAAATCTAAGGACGCTCAAGAGTTCATGGAGCACGCAGAGGTTTCTAAAGGACAGTTTGGAGCACCGGTGGTGCAAACGGAGTCACTTGTAGATGGTGTGAAAAACCAGAGTTTTTATATACATACAAATGAAGAGTTTTGTGCATCTTTAAAGGAAGATACTCCCATTTTTCCTGGTGAATTTGAACACAGTTTTCTTGGTGAAAATAAGATTTTGGAAGTATACAGTGGAAAAACAGATAAGTAAGTAGAATTTCTCCATCATTTGAAGGGAGTTTGACTTGTTTATTACATTTATAATAAGCTAAACATGTTTAGTAAATACAGCTCCTTTTAGTTGGAATGAGATGTGTTTGAATGTCTATCAGTTTTATCAAATTGTTTTATTTACTGCCTGTTGAAAACTGAAATTAACAAAGCACACTATATGCTAACGACATCTGTCTTCCCATTTACAATGTTATAAGACTACTAAAACTCTTAAGGTGAGAGGCCTTGCCAGAAAAATACCTTTTATATTTTCTAGTCACTATCGACTTGCTGAAAATTAGAGTATAGGACTGCATCAACAGTGGAATTTTGTCACACATGTTCATATAATTTGAAACAAAAAATTATATACAAGCATACTCAGTTTTATGTTTTTTGTTTATAAGAAGAGATTTTGTAAGTTAAATGACATTTTGATTGACCCAGGTAAAAGAAACTTTTGGTAAAAGAAACTTTGGCTGAATGTTTGTAAAGCAAATAATCACTTAAAATTATGTTCCGTTTTATGTCTCTGAAATATGTCATCCAGTGTAAGGTATTTTGCTGTGGCAACACAAATCTTGGGTACCCATAAGTATAAGTCCATCTAAAAAAGTATGCTTTCACTGTAGAGATGTACTGAGTACTTGAAGGGGCCACTATAGTGGTTTTTGTTCTGTTCCATGGCTACAGACTATAAGTATTGTTAATCACTGCTAGTCAGTCTTTTTCTTCATTTTGCCTTTAATAATAAGATATTGTAAAAAGAAATGTATGTGAATCAATAAAAATCCATCCTCTCTCTGCTATTAGAAAAACAACTCAAAGCATTTTCCACTGACATAGTATCTACTAGTGTTTAGTTTTATTTGTGAAGGACAGCATTTAAAGAGAGGTGTTTTGTTTTTTTCTTTTTAAATAGTAAATCTATAACATCATGGGCTCAAAAGCTGAAGCAGAACCAACCAAAGAGAGCACATAAAGAAGAGGGGTGTTCAAAATCTGTGCAAGGAAATGAGCAAACCAAGAAATCACCAATTGAGAAAGTAGGTGATAAGTCACTTGTCTCTGGCATGCTTCATCTATGGACAATTAGGATAATTATGTTGAGTTTACCACATGTTCATTAACATAAGTTTTTTGCCCTTTGTTTTGTATTGTTAATTTGTTCCATTGACATATCTTTTTTGGTGTCTCAAAGGATGGGAAACAATGCTCCAATTAGTGGTTCTTTAGTAGGCCGGAAATCAAAACTAATGAGGGATAAAGTACTACTAAAAAAAAATGAAACATTTTGTAAAGGTCCTAATTCTCTTTGTACTGCAAATGTCTACATTTAGCCAGAGAGTAATATATTATTTTTTAAAAAAACTCTCAGATAATTTTGTTCTACTGTTAAGTTGTAATAAGTAGTACTCTGTGTGTGAATGCTTTAAGATGCCATTATAAAAACAGTTGAAGCTTGGACAACTCTGAATTTATAATCCAAATTGTAAGAGATTGAATGTTTAAATTCTAAACATTCATTTAAATTCCTTTTGCTCATATAGCAGCTGCTTTTGTTAAAGAGCTATAGCTACTGAGTAAGGTTTAAACATCTTTAAAGACCTTTTGGCCTAAATTGTCATAGAATAACATTGTTTAGTATAATACATTGAGATCGCAAAGTCAAGTCTCTCTACAAACTTGATTCCTTTAGAAACTGGCCATGTCTTGATCATCCTAAACATAGTCTTTCCATCTTCCTTTGAAAAAGATCTATTAAAGAATAGAAGTTGTGGGGACATTCCTGGTGGCGCAGTGGTTAAGAATCCGCCTGCCAATGCAGGGGACACGGGTTCAAGCCCTGGTCCGGGAAGATCCCACATGCCGCGGAGCAACTAAGCCCGTGTGCCACAACTACTAAAGCCTGTGCTCCTAGAGCCCGTGCTCCGCAACAAGAGAAGCCCCCGCAATGAGAAGCACGTGCATTGCAATGAAGAGCAGCCCCTGCTCGCCGCAGCTAGAGAAAGTCCGCACACAGCAACGAAGACCCAACGCAGCCAAAAATAAATTAATTTTTAAAAAAAGAGTAGAAGTCGTAAGAAGGCAGTCCCTCAGCCTTCATAAGGCAATATTTCTCTTGCAGTAAATTTTCTTTCTTCAGCCCATGATACTTAGGCTTCTTGATAGCATCATTTTTTTAACTTACTCAGATTTGTGTTGAGGAGGGAAATGAAGGTAAAGAAGCTCCATGAACCATCAAGCCTTGGGGGCTGGTGCTGTATTGGTAGCTCTGTTCTTTTGAACCTGTGTGCCATCAAGCACGGTATATCCTTATTTGGTGTGGTGGCATAAAAGCATTTGGAGACTGGGGTGAAAGTTGTTTTCTTCATTGGAATAGGTTGGCAGAAATGGAGAATGTTTTCATACATAGTAGCTTCATGTTTTCTGTTTTTACCTTAACTGAAACGCAGTTTGTGGAGACTTTTTCACTTCTGATGAACTTTGGATCTGTGGTGTGTAACTCGGTGGACTCACTGTCTTTTGTGGCTGTGGATCGGTATTTGCTCCATGTAGCCCTGTGGTTTCCAGAATTTGCTGCACATTGGAGTCACCTGAGGAGCCTTAAAAAATCTACTTATGACTGGCCGCCAGCCCCAGGCGGCCTGTCCTCATTGGTGCAGTTGTGACCTATGATCAGGTGGTTTAAAAGCTCCTCGGGTGATTCTTATGTGCTGTAAAGCTTGGAACCAATGATCTAGCCTAATTTTCTCCCTTGATTCAGTCGAGAATCAGACAAACAGCTGAAGGATCAGAGACACTGCCTGAGAAATGCCCTTGGGGGGATAGGTCTACCTAGTAGCCTGTTCTGCCTCTGGGGATGTCAGTTGCGCAGAGGGTAAAGCTGTGATGAGGGCATGATTCCCTTTGAATTTTTCCTTTTCTTTGATCATCTCTGGACAAGTTTTATTTTTCCTATTTTTTAAAGGTGAATTAGATATTTGTGCTATTAAATCATTAGGGGAAATCAAGTTTCTTTGGTGTGTTCAAGTTTTACATGGCCTTCAGGTAATGGTGGTTATTGAATCAAAGACACCACACCTGAAATGCACTTCTTACCTGCATAATTCTGAATCAGATTCTGTGGATTCACAAAAGTTGGAACTTTCTTCTTTAGTTCATCCTTTCTCTTCTCCCATTGTTTTTTTTCCATTTTCAGTCTAAATCCAGGGAATCTTTATGATCAGAATTCTCTTGGGATCCAATTTTCTTTTTATACAAGGTAGTTTATTTTGGGTCCTAGCTATTTTGAAGCATGTCTTGAAACTGGATATTTTTTAGCACAAGGATTTTCCAAAGCTCAAGTCGGTCTTTGTTTCCTTGGTCCTTTGTCTGGGACAGACTGCCTGTTACCATTTCCCCAGGTGTGGGCTCCATGGTGGTTTTTCAGATGCTGCTCGGCTGTTACTGATGAAGATCCTGTGCTAGGCTGAGGCCAGCTTCTTGGGAAGGGCTTTCCTTGCACCATACTTTCGTTGCTCTTTAAAAGCCGGGCCTGTTTTCTTCAGCCGATGCCTGGTGGCCCGGAAGAGTGCAGCAGGCAGCCGTGTGAGGTGAGCCCCCTCCAGCCAAGGGGGCGTGTGTCGACTGAGCGCGTTAAGTTTTACACCAAAGAACCAGGAAAAAGTCAAAATATTTTAATTGGGATTTTTCACTTAGTCTTTTGCAGTCAGCTTCTCTTGGTCTGTTAAGTACAGAGGCGCGACAGAAATTTGAACAGGTAGGCGTTTTAGGAGAGACATTTGATGAAAAGGAGGCTAAAGTGGTGCCTTAGAAGGCTGAGGGGATAACCCCTCCTTGGTATGTAGAATGTCATCAGCTTAGTGCGCTTTTGCTTTTTCAGTGGGTTCACAGGTGCTTGTAAGCAGGTAGAGCTAAATACTTTTTAACAGGAATTAAAAGTTTGATGTTGGTGGAACTGATAAGAAAAATTCCGATGAAAATCACATATCTCTCTGGGGAAACAGATTTCTTGTGACAATACCAGAGATATTGTGAGGAGAGTTTAGCTTGGAATTTTTATTAGAATTGAGGATAAGTAAGCATTTTTAGCCCTTTCTGGTAACCAATTATTTGCATATAAGATGTAGTCTACTATTTAAAGTTCATATTAATTATTGATATGCAGTTTTTAGAGTTGATTTATTGTAGTCTTAATGATAAAAATGAATTGTTATGGCTTTTACACTAATTTTTATACGAAATGACTTTAATTCTAGGCACTTGAAGTTTCTTTTGGAAGTTGATGGCAAATTATAAATACATTTTCTTTTTTTAAAAAAATTAATTAATTTATTTTTGGTCGTGTTGGGTCTTCGTTGCTGTGCGCGGGCTTTCTCTAGTTGTGGTGAGCGGGGGCTACTCTTTGTTGCGTGCACGGGCTTCTCGTTGCGGAGCACGGGCCCTAGGTGCGCAGGCTTCAGTAGTTGTGGCACACGGGCTCCATAGTTGTGGCTCGCGGGCTCTAGAGCACAGGCTCAGTAGTTGTGGCACGTGGGCTTAGTTGTTCCGCGGCATGTGGAATCTTCCCGTACCAGGGCTCGAACCCGTGTCCCCAGCATTGGCAGGCGGATTCTTAACCACTGCGCCACCAGGGAAGTCCATCAATACATTTTCATTCTGAACTCATAACGTCTGCTTCTGGTTTCCTCTTTCATCTCCACAGAGAATCAAAATAAACTTTTGTAAATTACACAGGAATAGAAAATCCTTCATTGTTAATTCCTATCATTTTGCGATTCTTGTAACCATGGGGAAAACCAGGCTTGCTTTCTTTGTGAACCTCTGAAAGTTTCTCTACGCCTGGGTTTGACACCTGGCTCTTACTCCTTGCATCAGCAGTTTGTGCCTAATGATTTTTAGCTGGCAACTAATGGTTTTCTTTCTTGAATTGTAGTCTGATTTCACTGCTGCTACACATTCTCGAGCTTTTTACCTCAACAAACCAGATGAGAGTCCAAATTCTTGGATGTCTGATTCAGGAGCAGGTATGATACTTATATTTCTAGAGTTTTTTTCAAAATAATAACGTGTGCATTTCTCATAGGGTGATAATCATGTATATTAGAGTGGTTTCTATAAAAGTATTATGTGTTGTCTTGTGCCTCTGGTAGCTGTAACTTCCTTACTTGCCTTACTTTGTGTTACAAGTTCTGTAAAGATAGAAAGAAGTACTTTTGCAGTTATTTCAAACAGCTGCGAAAATCATCTCAGCATTTTTCAGATACTCCAAAATGAATTAAGAAATTCAAACTGTCTGTAAGCCATTCTTTACTCTCCACGGTGAGCTTATTTTAGCTTTAATGGCTTTACATACTGACTCCTTTTTCCCACAATCCCACATCCAATTCAGGATGAATTAGCTTTGCCTTGTGAAAATTACCATGATCCGATCACCTGTCGCCACCTTCCTGCTCTCACCCTAGCAGAGCCCCATCACCTGTCCCCTGGGTTCCCGCGAGCTTCCTAACCAGCTTCCCTGCTTTCACCCTTGCAGCTTCCATCTGTTCTCCACACAGTAGCCAATGCGATCCTTTTTAAAGACAGGTCAGATCTTGTGACTCCTCTGCTCAAGCCCTGCGGCGGGTCCACTTCCCGCAGAGTAACAGTCGGGAGGGAGTCTGTCCTCACAGAGGCCTGCAGGCCCGGAGACATCTGGCTCTGCTCTTTGACCTTGCTGTCTGCTGCTCTCTCCCTTTTTCTGCTTCAGTGGAGAGGCTGTTTGCTCAAATATGCCAGATAAGTTCTCATTTTAGGGCTTTTGCTTTGGCTGCTTCCTGTGTGTGGAATGTTCTCCCCCGCCCCTTGCGGGGGAGCTCCCTCATATATGGCTAACACGGCCAACCTTGACCACCCTATTCAAAAAGAGCGCCTGCCCTCCCTTCCCCACGCACTGCATATTCCCTTACACTGATTTTTACATTTTACTAGAGTGCTTACCACCTTCTGACATGCTGTGTGTAGTGCATGATTGACTTACAGTGCACGGCTTGCTCTTCTCGCCTCCTCCTCCCCAGCTGGTACAGTAAACGCTCAATAAGGATTTGAATTATTGAATTCTTTAGATTGCTTCTATGTAAGTCTGTACTGTGCATAAAAGAATTGTCTTTTAAAAAAATATATTTTAAATTGCATGAGTTTATCTTGACTTTTAATAGTATGATAGTTCAGTTTAAAATATTTGGATCATTAAGTTAGGACTCTTACATGGCAAGGCATTTATGTGAATATTTTCCCTTCCAAATTCAATTTCCTCTATCCAGATAGCCAAAAACTTCCCGTATTTAATTTTCTTTAGGTAAAAATAAGTTATTCTAGAACACATACTTCCCATGTTTAATTTTCTTTAGGTAGAAATAAGTTACTCTAGAAAGCATTTTTGTTCTTTTTCCTTACCCTTATCTATTCTGTGTATTTGTTCACATTAGGACTGACTTACTGGAAACTGGAGGAGAAGGACATGTATCACTCTCTGCCTGAGACTTTAGAGAAGACGTTTGTTCCAGCCTCCTCCACGGATGTATCACCAAGCCAGGTAATTTAATAACCCACGATGCACGTGTGTATTTGTGTTATACAGTTGTATACGCTATTTCATTTACAAAGTTCGTATTTTTCAATTTCTGATATACAGAAAGATGCATGGGCTTTAAATCATATCCGCCTGCTTTCAGATTTGGTCTCTGTCATTCACTGCCTATGTGATCGTAGGAACGTTACTTAAAAATGGAATTAAAAATGCCTGGTTAGTGTTTTGTGAAATTAAATGACATGGTTTTGTGCCCACTATTTTAAATACAGTAGGTACACAAATAAACTTCTTCCCCCGTTCCCAGACGTGGTTTTGATTTTCTGTTCTGTTACACCCTCCCACTGATCCGTTTGTATCATAATTATGAGCAATTTAATTTGCTGTTTTGATTTTCTTTGAGCAAGAAATGTAAATATTTTGTTGACTTCAGAGCAAAGAAATAAAAATATCCAGTATGTGTACATCGATGTATATATCTCACTTCTGTGTTTAGATCAGGAGATGAGAGAATAGGTTGGAGGAAAGGAGAGATACAATTAAAGTAACCAGGAGAGCTGTAAACACGAGTGACAGGCATAGACGGACAGGACAACGTGGGACCAGTGTATTTTTGGACATCGGAGTCCCAGAGAGGGTGGGAACCAGCATTCTGTCCTTCAGGAAAGGAGGAAAACAGAGACAGATAAACACTAAGAAGGAAGGGTGGGGGAAGTGAGATTGAGGGGTCTGGGAGACTCAGTAGGCTTTGCAATTACAGGGCTCACTGTGTATGTTTCTTGGTCTTCAACATCAGTAAATTAACCCTATATTTTGTTGACTCAAAATATAAAGTTGCCATCAATTTTAAGACTTCCTGTTTCATATTCTACCAAGAAAAAAAATTCATCAATCAGATGGATACAATGCTTTCTTATCCCTTAGAATTTATATTTTGTAGACGTAAACATATATTTTTATCGTATAATTCTCGTACATACTTATGGATAATATAAATGAAGTAAATTAGTTGAAACTTCTTTACCTACAGGAGCTTACACTCCACACTCCTTTCTTTTTAAGTCAGTGTTGGTTTCTGTGTTTTCCACATGCCATTTCCCTCGGGCCACCAAGAGCATTGGTGACTTGGCATTTCTTTAAAAAAGGATGAAAGGCCTTGGTGCTGAGTTTTTACCTGGCTTAGTAGTTATGTAGGACTGGCCTGCTTTTGACTCTCAGATGGGGAATGTTGCTAAACATGTCTAATTCGCTGTCCCTTAAATACTGCTTCTCAGGGGTTCCAGCGTAGCCTCTAGGATTTTCTTCCAAGCTGCTGACACCTATTTGGCCAATTTTGAAAGCTTTTTTATTTGCTTATGAGCAGGCAGTGACAATTATGTCACAGCTGCTACTTGACCAAAGGCATTTGTAAGATGCTGTTAATTACAAGAGACATCCTCACTTCAGAGATGTTAAAATATGACAAGAAGAGAAATCATAAAAGTGGTGAAAAGGGAACTCCCTAGCAGTCCAGTGGTTGGGACGCTGAGCTCTCACTACCGAGGGCCTGGGTTCAGTCCCTGGTCGGGGAACTAACATCCCACAAGCCACTCGGCACACCAAAAAACAAAGGTGGTGAAAAATATTACCTCGTATTACAATGAGCTCTAAATAGAATAGTTGCAACTGTTCACCCAGGGCAGGATTCCTCAGGCTGTAGCCATAGTCCAAGAGCTGCTGCTTGGCATAGGTTTCAGTGCTTGAAAAGGCTTCCAGGTTGTTGGTATATAAAAAGTAAAATTTCAAAGCAGGATTATAGAAATTGTGGTAAATTTTAAGTGTTTACATTTAACAAATTAATGCCTTTAATGCACACACAAAAAGTATAATTAATTGTCTTTTTCACAAGCTAGTTATAGAGTTTATTAAAAAAAACATTAGTTCATGGTGCTCTGCAGTCTGTCTATGTAGGGTCTGGAAATGGGACGGTTTAAAAGTTTAAAGCTATAGGACGAATGTGTTCTTTCAGTGCTTTCAGTGTATCTCTCGCTGAATCTGTAATCTCATTTGAGAGAATGTCCACGGTTTAAATTTGAGGCCCAGGGTTAAATGGTACCCCTGTCATGCCCTGCAATAAGTCCCACGTTGAAATAATTTAAGCCCAGTGTTCTAATATTTGGAGTTTAGGTTTGTAACACTTCCAGTGTAGCGAAGCCCTGATTTCAGCTGTAGAAGTTAGGATTGTATCTTCTTCTTCTTTTTTTTAAAAAAATATTTATTTGGTTGTATGGGGTCTTAGTTACGGCATGTGGGCTCCTTAGTTGTGGTATGCAAACTCTTAGTTGCAACATGCATGTGGGATCTAGTTCCTCGACCAGGGGTCAAACCCGGGTCCCTTGCATTGGGAGTGAGGAGTCCTATCCACTGTGCCACCAGGGAAGTCCCCGTATCTTCTTATTTTACTAATTAAAAAAGGGTCTTATTTTCATTGGGTAACTTCTTTCTTAACACTTCTTGTTGTCTGCCAACTCTTAAACACGAATATAACTACAGAGCTGGGGAACTCCACCTTTTGGCACCTGTCCCTTTGAGTCACAGGAAATTAATCTGGCCAGAAGTTTTCTTGCTCTGATTCCTTCATTCATTATGAAGTCTTTTCTTACCTCAAAACTTGGTTCTTATTTTGAGTAAGGAGATTACCAAGGATTTTATTCTTTGGAAGTGTTCTTAGGCTGCTAAATATCTTAGGTTTAAATTATCCCCTTAATATTTATTGTTAGAGGGTATGAAAATTTTTTCATTCTGAGGGAGCCTCATAATAGGTAATGACTTCCAAACTCTTATTACAAATCTGGCAGTCTGGCATCTCAGTTTATTTTAAATTTTTCAAAAATCTTTTTATGGTGCTGATCTTGATATCAGGAAAGTAAACTTTTTTCATCATTGATTCGTTGATAATATTTAAATAATTTTGTTTCGTATCTTTAAGTCTAATACTAGTAATGAGATGAAGCTACCATCACTGAAGGATATTTATCATAAAAAACAGAGGGAAAATAAGCAGTTACCTGAGAGGAATCTCCCTTCTGCTTCCAACCCAAATCATCCACCAGAGGTAAAGTTGACAGCACTCTGCTGAGTGACAATGAAAGATGCCTCATGACTCTTAACTCTCATCTTGAGCTTCCTTTTCCCTAGGAGATCTAAAGCCTACTCACTTGAAAAACAAAAACTGAGTACAGAGGGCGAGAGCTTACTGTTGTCTGTCTCATTTCTAGGTACTGACTCTAGACCCAACATTACACATGAAGCCAAGTCAGCAGATTTCAGGGATTCAGCCACATGGCTTTTTGAATGCCCTTGATGACAGAATATCCTTCTCACCGGACTCTGTTCTAGAACCTAGTATGGCTAGTCACTCTGACATAGACTCGTTTTCACAAGCAAGTCATGTTACTTCTCAGTTATCTGGATTCCCAAAATATCCTTCAAATACAAAAGTTTCTCCAGTGGACTCTTGGAAAAATCATGCATTCCGAAATGAAAGTAGGACCAGTTCCACGTTTCCTGCAGTATATACTATTGGTAGTAACGACATCTCAGTCAACAGTGTAGATGAAGAAAACACTGGCCTGGTACCTTTTGCCTCAGTCAGTCAGTCCCAGCTTCCAGGTACAGCCAGTGGTGTCCCAGAATGCATTTCACTGACTTCCTTGGAAGATCCTGTGATATTGTCTAAGTATGTATTTCAGTGAATGGCTTGTAATGTCAATAGGTTTTTTATGATGTCTGTTTGAGTGATGAAAATTGTTTTTATTGAACTTCAGTAATGTATAAAAAATTAAAAAGATAATATGTTTATAAGGTAGACCATCTAAAATATAATGTCTTTTTTTTTTTTTGCTTTATTAGTTGTCATTTTGTGTATTAATCTATTATATTTTCTGTGGGTGTATAAAGGAAAAAGCCTGTATTTTTGTGTATGAGAATCATTATGTTCTTGGTTTTTCTTATCGAGATAGTGAGGAGATGCTTCCTAAATGATGTTTTTTCCTCTCACCAACAGGGTTAGGCAGAACCTGAAGGAAAAGCATGCTCGACACATAGCAGATCTTCGAGCTTATTATGAATCAGAAATAAATAGTTTGAAACAGAAACTGGAGGCAAAAGAAATTTCTGCAGTTGAAGATTGGAAGAAAACCAATCAAATTCTTGTAGACAGGTAAGACTTATAATTTAACTGTAAAGTTAGTGTTTCTCCAACTTGGATATATTATTTTCCCTAAAGTATAATATATTGTGATGTTAAAACACTTTGAAAACGTGTGCTTTAGATTTGAAAATTTTCACACAGAAACATGTTTGCCTAAGTAATTATTTTTAAAGATTTGAGGGAATTCCCTGGCAGTCCAGTGGTTAGGACTCCTTGCTCTCACTGCTTAGGGCCCGGGTTCAATCCCTGGTTGGGGAACTAAAATCCCGCAAGCCGTGGGTGCAGCCAAAAAATAAAGATTTGAGCCATCCTCTTACAAAACACTGATAATTGATGAGGACATTTGTTTTGTGTGGGCGAAATACTGAAATAGTTGAGCAGATTTTGTATATGTAAAGGAATGTCATTTATGGGAGGATTAATGCTCTACGGATTCCCTAATAAGTCTATGATTGATGTCCTGGGGCAGTTCTCAACCTTTCTTCATACCCAGATATGCATAACTTTAACCCAGACACTCTTGAACCTGTGGAAACAGTTATCTCATTCAAAAAAACCATAGACACACAGGGGAGAATGGTCTTTTACTAGGGATAGCTTTCCACTTATTTTAGGGAGAGAATCATTTACAAAATTTGATGCTTTTACTAATATTAATAACAGCATACTTGAGGGACTTCCCTGGCTGTCCAGTGGTTAATTTAAGACTCCATGCTTCCACTGCAGGTGGCTTGGGTTCGATCCTTGGTCAAGGAACTAAGATCCCACATGCCATGAGGCACGGCCAAAAAAAATTAAAAAAATTAAAAAATAACAGCGTACTTGCAACATACTTTACAAATGGAATTAAACAGATTGAAAACTGATGGAGTCTAGGTGACAGCAAAGTCTTCTCTAGGGCAAAAAAGACAAAACCCCTTGAGAAAAGATTGGGAAGGAACTGAAATCTGATCCAGTTAACAGTTTAACTTGGAGAATTCTAGGAAAGCTAGCTTTTATTTATTTATTTATCTATTTATCTCTTTGGCTGTGTTGGGTCTTTGTTGCGGTGCACAGCCTTCTCATTGCAGTGGCTTTTCTTGTTGTGGAGCAAGGGCTCTAGGCACATGGGTTCAGTAGTTGTGGCAAGGGCTCAGTAGTTGTGGCTCGCGGGCTCTAGAGCGCAGGCTCAGTAGTTGTGGAGCGCGGGCTTAGTTGCTCTCTGGCATGTGGGATCTTCCTGGACCAGGGCTCGAACCCGTGTCCCCTGCATTGACAGGTGGATGCTTAACCGCTGCGCCACCAGGGACGCCCGGAAAACTAGCTTTTGTACTAGCGTGTGGTCGCTGTGGTAGTTAACATGCTGTCTTGATCCTGATCCTTTCTGTAGCTTCCATTTTGCTGTTGGTGGTGGCGATGGGGGTACAATGGCAGAGAAGTACTTTGAAAAGAGCCAGGAAAAAAGGCCAGTTTTAGGTTTTCTAGGACAAAAAGAAAAGAGTAGATACCAGGCTGGGAGAAGTTGGTTCTTATTTTTGTTTTGTTTTGTTTTTTAAGAAGGCACAGATGACCACAGGTACTTCCTGTTGGAAAACAGAAGTCTGAAAGAAGCTGACCAGTAGACCTTGTTAGGTCAAAGACAGGGTGCCAAAGAAGGGGAGCTAATTAAAACATCTTTATGTCTAGAAGCTACTAGAGCACACGGAGCAGTGAGAGAATGTAGGAGGAGCAAATTGGAAGTCAGGGTTTTAAATAAGTGGTCGTGTTATAACAGTAACAACAGCAATCTAGGTAGTGGAGTAAATGTACTGATAGCGTGCAAATGAAGAGCAACGCATTATTTTCTCCTACCACTACCCCTAAAGGGCTTGATTTGGCCTACCATATAAAACTGTGTTACAGAAGACAGTAGAAACAAAATGGGAAGTTGCAGTTATTTAGAACTGGAAAAATGATTTACCTAAGACAAAAACCAATATTATGTTGTCAGTATACACAGCAATTTTTTCAGATTTCAGAATTGCAAATTGGGGAATCCCACTGCTATTGCAGATGGGACCATTAACACTTATATTGTCACACAATTGCAACCTGGGGGATGAGATCTCTGGCATACGGGAATCAGTGAGGTAATTACAACAGAAAAATAACAACACAGCAACACTGGACTATTTAGTGATCTTTGTTTCAAGAACAGTTTCATCAGTATTTCATTTCTGCAAGGCATTAATGCATAGTGGGTAGGAGCATGACTCTGGAGCCAGACTGCCTGGCTTAGAATCCCAGTGTGACTCTGGAGAAACTTAACTTCTCTGTCTCTGTATTCTCATCTGTCAAATGGGAATGATGGCAGTCCTAACTCACAGGATTGTGAGGATGAATGCAAAGTGCTTAACATAGACTGAGTGTGTAGTCAGTGCCGAATAAGTATTAGCTTTTATTCGCAACACATCATTGAACACTGATTCAAAATGGTGACCAAATTCTTCCATGTATTTTCTTATTTTGAGGTTCTATGATAATTAACTTTACAAAGAAAGTCTTTAATTATAAGAATAACATTCATGCTGATTTGAAATAGTACAGAAGGATTTAATATGAAGTCTTTCTACCCCATCTTCTATTTTCACATCCTAGACTTAATTTTTTGCATCCCTCCAGAAATTGTAATGCATATACATATATATTTTCTTCATAGATCAAGTTATTTTATGCAGTTTTCTATATCTTGCATATTTAATTTTTATTTTTTAATGTGATAAAATAACAAAATCTACCATTTTAACTATTTTTAAGTTTACAGTTCACTGGCATTGTCCATTCACATTGCTGTGCAACTGTCACCAGTATCCATTTCCGGAACTTTTTTTATCTTGCAAAACTGTCATTCTGTACCCATAAAACAATAACTCCCCATTACCCCCTCCCTCCAGCCCCTGGCAACCATCATTCTACTTTGTCTCTATTGATTTGATGCTTCTGGGTACCTTGTATAAATGGAATCACAGTGTTTGTCCTTTTGTGTCTGGTTTATTTCACTCAGCATAATGTCCTTGAGGTTCTTCCATGTTGTAGCATGTGTCAGAATTTCTTTCCTTTTTAACATTGAATAATACTTCATTGTACACACACCACACACACACACACACACACACACACACACACACACACACACACACACACACACACACACACACACACACACACACTGCATTTTGTTTATATCCATTCATCCCTTGGTGGACACTTAGGTTGCTTCCATCTTTCCATCTTTTGGCTATTGTGAATTTATGCTGCTATGAATGTGAATGTACAAATACCTGCTCATATCTTGCTTTGTTCACCTAATATTTCTTAGGGATCTTTTCATATCATTTTTAATTTTTTCCGGATACTATAATATCAGGTTCACTGGGTATATTTTACTAAAATGGCATCCTTAGTCTTGGCTAAGATTGGAGAATTTGTTTTACGTAATATATTGGAGAATCAGTTAGATTTTTATAATACTTTTAAGAGAAAGGATTTTGTCTTTGATTGTTTTGTTTCAATATATGGTTTCTAGATGTGGCCAGTTAGATAGTGCTCTGAATGAAGCTACTAGTCGTGTGAGAACACTTGAAAATAAGAATAACTTGCTGGAAAAAGAAGTGGTAAGTAAGTACTCTATTTTTTGTTCTAGTGGCTTAATGTTAAAAATGTAAGCTTTTTTATTAATTGAACTTTAGAGACAAATGAATAGTTTTATCAAAACATTGGTTATATGTTGCTTGTCTTCTCCTTTAGGATGTCTTATTGTTACGTTTATATTTTGAATGCTGCTGGCTTCATATGATACTATAAACTTTTACCCTCTAAAAATTTTATTTTTTATTTGGGATATAATTTGCATATCATGAAACTCATCCTTCTAGAGTGTACAATTCAGTGGCCTTTAGTATATTCACAAATCTGTGCGACTATCACCACAATTAATTTTAGAACATTTTCTCACTCAGAAAGAAACCCCAAACCTCTTAGCCACCTCCCCCCAATACATGCTCTTCTCAGCCATTAGCAACCACTACTCTGCCTTCTGCTTCTATGGGTTTACCTATTCTGGGTATTTGATGTCAATAGAATCAAACCATATGTGACCTTGTGTGTCTGGCTGCTTTCACTGAGCATCAGGTTTTCAAGGTTTATCCATAGTGTAGCATGGACCAGGACTTCGCTCTTTTTTATGGCTGAGTGATATTCTGTAGTATGGATACACCACATTTTGTTTATCCATCCATCAGGTGATGGATGTTTGGGTTATTTTCACTTTTTGGCTATTATGAATGATAGTGCTACGAACATTTATATTTTCAAGATTTTATGTGGATGCATTTTCAGCTTTCTTGGGTGTATAACTAGGAATGCTTAACCTTTTCCTCTTAAATAACTTTTCTTTCCCATGCATTACCAAGTTTTATTCTTCTGTGCATAATTTTACAAAGTGTTTTGCTGCAAAATGCCAGTTATATTCTAGACATTGTTTCTTTGTCTTTGATGGGTTTTTTGTTTGTTTGTTGTTTTTTGTTGTTTTTTTGGTGCTGAAACCGGGATAGTTTTGATGTTTTTTTAAGTTATCTTTGTCTCCTCCAAAACTATAAACTTCATGAAGTCAGGGACCTTTCTTGTTGATCTTTTTTTTTTTTTTTTTTTCCAAATTAATTCATTTATTTATTTTTGGCCGTGCTGGCTCTTTCGCTGCCCACGGGCTTTCTCTAGTTGCGGTGAGCAGGGGCTACTCTTCATTGTGGCGTGTGGGCTTCTCATTGAGGTGGAGCATGAGTTCTAGGCGCATGGGCTTTAGTAGTTGTGGCACACAGGTTCAGTAGTTGTGGCTCTAGAGCGCAGGCTCAGTAGTTGTGGTGCACGGGCTTAGTTGCTCCGTGGCATGTGGGATCTTCCCGGACCGGGGCTTGAACCCGTGTCCCCTGCATTGGCAGGTGATTCTTAACCACTGCGCCACCAGGGAAGTCCTCTTGTTAATCTTATATTTCTAGCACCCTAGTGCCTGCCATCTAGTGGATTTGCAATTAATGGTTGTTGAATGAATATTGACATATCAGATGTTTTGAATTTTCTCTTTTATTTTCATTGTAAGTGAGAGAATAGGGTAAGAAATGCTTTTTGTCCCTCTAAATATTAATGTGGGGCAACAAATTCCAGCTATGCTTTTGGAATCATTTCCCTAATAGCCATGGTTATTTTTCCTCATTAAAGTCATCTACAGGTGAGTCCTGGAATCAGAATGCCTCAGACAGTGGTTTTCTGTGTATTATTCTATAGGGTAATCCTTTCTAGTCTCCATCCCAGGATATAACAGAATATCAAATTTGTTCATTTCCATTTATGTGTTTTGTTTTATTACTTTTCTTTTATATTTAATGTCCACAGATTATTAGCTGCTATTAAGACATCTATTTTTTTTAATTATTATTAAAAACAATGTATTATCCTTGTCTTTGTT
Source organism: Eschrichtius robustus (assembly GCF_028021215.1). Classification (NCBI taxonomy): domain Eukaryota; kingdom Metazoa; phylum Chordata; class Mammalia; order Artiodactyla; family Eschrichtiidae; genus Eschrichtius; species Eschrichtius robustus. Next base: position 7,117,805 of record NC_090837.1, read on the forward strand.
TTGTAGAGTGATCTTAGAGAACGCTTCAGTGCAGCCAGCAGTGCCTCCAAAATTTTGCAGGAACGAATTGAGGAAATGAGAACAAGTAATAAAGAAAAAGACAATACCATCATTCGACTGAAATCTAGACTTCAGGATTTAGAAGAGGCATTTGAGAATGCTTACAAACTCTCAGATGATAAAGAAGCAAGACTAAAACAAGAAAATAAAATGTTTCAAGATGTAAGTGACAAGTAACTCAGTGACGTGGTTGGCTAAAAGTAATTTCAGATATTGTAGTCTTACAAGCTATTATGATTTTTTCCATGTTTATTTTCATTTTATGTAACTTTGCTGTAGCTGCAAATATACGTAGACTTTTCTGTTCGAGTTAGTTGGGTCTTATCTTAAAGCAGGAAGTCAGGGCTTTCAGAACTATGGTGTCACTCCCACACCTTTCTGTTTCTAGCAGGGCAGCCTTTGAGCTATCTTAAAGCAACATCTGTGTGTCTGGCAGGTACAGTGGACCAGATTTAGAACAGGCTTGATAAAATTTTTCACTTTGATTTAATTTCACTTAAAATTTAGATTTGTATAACATTGAAACTGGCTTAGGTTTTTTGTTTTTTTTTTTTTTAAGTAAAATCTGAAAGTATTTCGGCTGTTGATATTTTCTTTCTCATAGCTTTAGATTTGATTCTTGCTGCTTTGTTTTTTAAAATTTATTTTCATGAAGGTAATACATGTAAATGGTTTAAATGGTCAAATATCAAATGAGAAACAGCAATCTTCTTCACCTCTCCCTATCTTGGAGTCCTCTACCCTAGAAGCCATTATTTTCAGCTCTTTTAGCCATTCCTTCTAAAGTTTTGCTCCATGTTTCTAAGTAACAAACTTACATTGCTCTTTTTTTTTCCCCGTCAGTTTCAGACATTATATATTGACTGCCCTCTGTGCAAGGTCACAGTGTAGCTTTCTTATACCATTTGCTCCCCAAACAAACACTCCCCCCCTCTTTCCAATGTGATTGATATATTAAATTGATTCTGAGAAGCTTATTCTTTTACATTTGAACAACTCAGAAATTGGAATTCATCTTTATAGTGTCATATTTTAATTGGCAGCACTTTTTCCTCTTAGTATTTTAGTAAATAATATTAAATAGCATGATTTCTGGTTAGTGGTGTCTTAGACTTTAAATATGATATATTATCATTTATAAATGAATCAGAATTCGGTGTTTCTTATGTCTATGCAAATATTTTTCAGAGCTAAGTTGCAGTGTTCAGTGATTGCATTTCCTTTCTCTTAACAATTTTTATTTTTCCTAGACTTAATAATTGCCTTGTCTTTTTATCTGCTTGCTTAGTTTTTTTTACAGGCATAGCACTTCCTTTCCTCCCGCCTCCCCAGTATCTTTGCTTCAGTCTGAACTGATTGCCCTTGAGGTCTGATACACAGATTTCTAGGACTTGCCTTTGTCATCATCCTGGGAATTGTCTTCGCTTCTTTCCTGTATTGAATCTGTCCTTTTGTGTGGATTCTATATCTTCTTTCTTGGTTTAACTCTGTTTTGCTAGAGTACATCTCCTGAGAAAAAGAAGGCATAAGAGACAAATTTTGAGGCCTTCCATATCTGAAAACTTTTATAGTTGCAGTCACACTTTACTTTTAAAAAAATACTTTATTTTTTAGAACAGTTAGAATTACAGAAAAATTGAGGAGATAGTGGAGTGTTCCCATATGCCCCACACCATTTCCCCTGTTATTAACATCTTGCATTAGTATGATACCTTGGCCACAATTAATGAGCCAATTTTTTTTTTTTTTTAATGTTTGTTTATTTTGGCTGCTCCGGGTCTTAGTTGCCACATGCAGCCTTCTAAGTTAAGGCATGTGGACTCTTGGTTGCAGCATGGATGTGGGATCTAGTTCCCCGACCAGGGATCGAACCCCGGCCCCCTGCATTGGGAGCGGGGAGTCTTACCCACTGGACCACCAGGGAAGTCCCAATGAGCCAATATTGATACATTATTATTAAGTAAACACCACAGTTTATTCAGATTTCCTTGCTTTTTTCCTAATGTTCTTTTTCTGCTCCAGGACTCCCTCTAGCAGACCAGATTACATGTGGTCTTCATGTCTTCCTAGGCTCCTCTTGGCTGTGACAGTTTCTCAGACTTTCCCTGTTTTTCATGATCTTGACAGTTTTGAGGAGAACTGGGCAGGTATTTTGCAGTATGTCCCTTGGGATTTGTCTAATATTTTTCTCATGATTAGACTAGGGTTATTAGGAGGAAAATCACAGAGGTAAAGTACCATTTTGGGCATATCATACCAGCAAGCCCTATGTTTTTTATTCCTTTATAGTCATTTTAGTAAAGTTTCAGGAGGGAGTGCATATGAACACTCCATTCAGTGTGCCATATTTGTTTAGAACTTTACATGGTTTGGTTATTACTGTTCTCATTCATACACATTAATTGTATAATTTTAGTGTGTGTGAGTACATGAGCTCCTGGTTTTTAAAACTTGTATTTCTTAACATCAGACCTACAGAAAGTTGCAAAAATTGTGTGAATAATTTTCATATACCCTTCACCTAGATTCTGAAAGTTAACATTTTATAATATGTGCTTTGTCATTCGGTCCACATATAGTCTAAAGATTTTTTCAAAAAAAAAAAAAAAAAATTTTTTTTTCCAAACTTTTTTAGAGTAAGTTAGAGATATAATGCATCTTCATCTCTAAATACTTCAAGGTCTATTTCTTAAAAACAAGGGCAGTCTTTTATATAACCATAGCAAAATTAGGAAATTAACATTAATATAGTAATCTAATTTATACATGCCATTCAATTTTTTGCAAATTATACCACAAGTATTCCTTATACCAAAAGAAACTTTTTTCCCCTTGTTCAGGATCCCATCCAGGACTACATGTTGCATTGAGTTGTCACATCTCTTTTATCTCCTTTAACCTAGAGCAGATCCTCAGTGTTTCTGTCTTTTATAACCTTAAAACTCTTTGAAGATCATAGACTAATTATTTTATAGAACTACGCCCTCTAACATGGTAGCCTCTAGCCACATGTGACTATTTAACTTTACACTGATTACAGTTAAGTAAAACAAACAGTTCAGTTCCCCAGTTGCACTGGCCACATTTCAGGTGCTCAGCGGTCACACGTAGGTAGTGGCTGCGGTGTCGGGCAGCGCGTGGGGACCGCATCTGTCATCACAGAGAGTCCGTTGGCCAGCACATTGTGTAATGGTCCTTAGTTTGGGTGTGTGTTTCTTCGCGGTTAGATTGGGTTGTCGTGATGCACAGGAGCCCCTCTTAGCACTTCCGGTTAGGAGGCCCGTGGGAACTGTGTGAGTGTCAACCCCAGTCACTTGGTGAAGGTGGGGTTTGCCAGGGGTCTCCACTGTAAAGTTATATCCTGCCCCTCCCCCACTGCAGTTAACATGTAACTTATGAGAGGGTAATTTAAGACTCTGTAAATCACCTTTTTCTCATCAAACTTTTACCCACTAGCTGTAGCGTGCCCTGATGTGTCTTGCCTGAAACCACTAATTACTGTGGCGGCTGCCAAAGGGTGTTTTTTCTAATTCTGTGATTCCCTCTACATTTTACTGCAGGGAGTAGTCTTCCTTTCTTCTTTATTTCTGCTTATCAGCGTGGACTCATGGATGCTTATTTTATTCAGTGAGGTAGTCTTTTTTACTCTGTTTATTATTTTGATGCTTTGTCTTAGCTTTGGCCTGAGGGGTACGTGTGAAGCTGGCTTCTGTGGCCTTTTGACAGGTTCCCGTCATTCTTTGAGCACATCTAGACTTCCTGCCACAGCCGGATGTTCCAGGCCCATCTTGTACTTTTCTAGCCCCGGCCCTAAGTCCGTCATTTTTCCCTGGAGCCCTGGTTCCTTTAAGTGGAAGATGGTATTTAGAAACTTAAGATCTAGGTATGTTCATTGCTTCTGGGATGTCATTGTCTTTAATTAAAAACCCATCATTATTTGAGTAGCAGTGAAGCACAAAGGATAGGTAGAATGTTGTTTTCAGCTGAAATTACATGAATATTTCCAGGGATAACACTGACTTTTTCCACATTTATCATGTCAAATATTTTAAGCACACAGAAAGGTATAGAGTAATGCATTACATCCCCATATACTGGCCATCCGTAGATACTGTTGAAAGACACTCTTCTACTCCTCTCCCTCCCACCCTAGAGGTGCCTGCTATGCTAATCGTGCTCTTGGTTATCCCCACTCTGTTCTTTTTACTTCTACTATATATGCACGTTGTTTTAAACAATATATAGTAATGTTTTGTATGTTTGTAAACCATATGTGAATTGTATTGCACTGTATCCTTCTACCACCTGTTTTTCTCTCTCAACATTGTTTCTAAGATTTGCCGTGTTGATACATGTAGTTTTTATTCTTTTTTATTTAAACATTTGTATGTGAAATATTTCTGGTATATACAGAGGTATAAAGAATAATATAACACATACATGTAGACCCACCACCCACCTTAAGAATTAAAATACTGTAGATGCCGTTGAGGCCCTCCATGTACCTTTTCTGATTACCTCTGCCTTCTTAGAAGTAAATGTCTGTCTTTGTATCATCATGTTTGTATGGTTGCTTAGTCAGTGTTGTTTGTTCGGCATATCTTAAAACTATAAATGCTATCATACTGTATTTACTGTTCTGAAACTTTTTTTCCTTTGTAAGACTTATCCAAGCTGATGCATACAGCAGTAATTCACTTGTTTTCATCCCTGTGTAGTATTCCATTGTGTGAGTATTCCACAATTTATTTATCCATTTTCCTGCTTCCAGTTTCTTTTTGTTGCTGCTATGAGCAGCACTCCCATGACCATTCCTGTATGTATCTCCTCTGCCAACGTGTGCAAGTACCTCTAGGGTGTCGTTGCAGTTACCAGAGCTGCAAAACAAATGACCCCCAAACTGGACATATTCTGCTCATGGGCTTGGAGGTCTAGGAACTTGGACTGGGCTTAACAGGGACAGCTTATCTCGGCCCAGCATTATCTGGGACCTTAGCTGGAAACTCAGAAGTTGGGGCCTTTGATGATGGCTGTCGACTAAGGCTGCAGTTCTTTCCATGTTTCCTTCCATGTGGCCTCATTTGGGCTTCTTTGCAGCATAATGGCTGAGTACCAAGGACAGGCGTCCTGAAAGAGCTTCCTGACAGACACAGTGCCTTTCATGACTAGCCTTCTGGACGCTTTCTAGCATCTTCTTTTTATTCCTGGTATTCTGATAGTCCATAACAGTGTTTGGGGCATAGGTTCTTCCAACCTGGAAATTAATGTCTTTTAGTTCTACAAAACTTGCTGATGTTATTTCTCTATTAATTTCCTGCCTCTCTCTCTTCTCTTTCTCTGGAACTTTTATGAGTAGATGTTGTATTGCATGGGTTGATTCTCTAAGACTTATTTATGTTTTAGTGTTCATCATGGCCTCTTTGTCCTTTATCTTCCAGTCTTAGTATTAATTATGTCTTTTCTCATTTTTACTTTCTAAGAGCTCTTTATTCTCTGCTAGTTTTTCAAAGCTTTCTGTTCTTGTTTTGTGAATATAACATTGTTATTTCTCTGAGGATATTAATAATAGCTTTCTTTTTTTTTAAAGATTTATTTATTATTTATTTTTGGCTGCGTTGGGTCTTAGTTGCGGCACACAGGATCTCCGTTGAGGCACGTGGGATCATTTGTTGTGGCGCGTGGGCTTCTCTCTAGCTGTGGCGTGCAGGTTTTCTCTTCTCTAGTTGTGGCGCTTTGGGTTCCAGAGCACGTGGGCTCTGTAGTTTGCGGCATGTGGGCTCTAGTTGAGGCACGCGAGCTCAGTAGTTGTGGCACGTGGGCTTAGTTGCCCCGTGGCATGTGGGACCTTAGTTCCCTGACCAGGGATCGAACCCACATCCCCTGCATTGTAAGGCGGATTCTTTACCACTGGACCACCAAGGAGGTCCCAATAATAGCTTTCTTTTGATACTTTTCTTTAGTTTTGGTTCATTATTTCTTCTAAGTTAACATTTCATTTTGATTTGAAGTCTGTTTCATATGGAATTTTTTTTTTCAAATGTTGGTTCTTTGGTAGGTTCACATTTAAGAGGGAGGCAGTAAAAAGCTATTTGGAGACTCTGTGTGCACAGATGGGACTTACTTCCTGGTACCTTCACTTACAAGCAGTCGTAAGTGATGCACCAGGCATTTGGTTAGGGAACCTCCAGGTGTGAATGTGTCTTTTTTTCTGGGGTTGTTCAGTTTTCCCAAAGAAAAGTCTTCTGGTTTCTTGTCTGGAACCTATCAGCCAGGCTCTGGTGGCAGTGAGGGAGGGGAGAGTCAAGTGGGTTTTTTTTTTTGAAGACTTTTCCTTAGTCATTTTCTCTTTATCTCTTTGCCTCCCCTTCCCACCCTGCTATCATACTTGTGTTTCCAAAGTTGCATTTTTCTCTCACAGTCATGTCTTCTATGCCCTATTGCCTGGCTGAACAGTCCACTGCTGTATGGGATGGGAAAAGGCCCTGGGCTCTAACCCAGGACTTTGAACCAGTTTCCTGTGGTCAGCCTTGTGCTTCAACCCTGCCCACCACTGAACCTGGGGTTCAAGTTGTGAGCCTCTCAGGGTTATGAAGAGATCAACCTACTTGCCGTTAGCATCCTTTATTCAGACTCGAAGCTGTAGCCTTGTTGCATCTTCATTGAAATCTCTCACTCGTTGCTGTTACCTCTCTTGTTTTCTCTTTAATTGCTTCATTGTTAATTTAGTGGGATCTCTGGATAAAAAGAAAATCCTGTGATGAATCTCTCTTCTTTCACCAGAAGTCTCACTTATGTATTTTTAAATAAATTACCTAATTATATTAGACTTTGGGGATTGTACCTTTACTCTGTGGAACTAACTTAACAAAAGGTAGTGTGCGAACAATTCCAAAGAGAACAATGCAAATACATTTTAATCTTTTCAAATACTGCTTACTTAAAGGGCATTGACTGAAATAAATTATTTGTTTTACTTTCTGTTTTGAAATAAATTGAAATTTACAGAAAACTTGCAAGAACTGTCCTACTCCTATATCCTAGGATCACCAGTTGTTAACATTTTGCCATATTTGCTTTATCATGTCACATATATATATTTTTTCACACACATACATTATATATATATATATTTTTTTTCTTGAACCATTTGAGAGTAAGTTGTAGACATTGAGCCCCTTTACTCGTATACTTTTGGTATGTGTTTCCTAAGAAATACATCCATAGTCACAGAAAAATTATCCAAATAAAGAAATCTAATACTGATGCAGTCCATATCCAAATTGTTCCCTTATGTCACCTTTTTCCCCAGTCCAGGATCCATTCACTCATCTCTTTAGTTGCCTTTAATCTGAAACAATGTGTTAACCTTTTTCTTTCATGACACTGGCATCGTTGAAGAGTAAGGGCAGTTATTTTACAGACTGTCCCTCCGTTGATATTATAATATTTAATTTTGTGGTGCAATTCTTTGTTTTTCCTTGTAGCTTTTAGGAGAGTATGAGTCCCTTGGAAAAGAACACGAAAGAGTAAAGGTAACAGTTGATCGTTCATGTTCTGAACTTCCTGTCGGGGCAAAAGCATTAGTTTGGAAGTCGAGAGATCTGACCCTTTCTCCCTTTCTCTTCGCCTCCTCTGTCCCCATCTGGCTATTTGAACTAGACCGCTCACTTATCCTCTCGTGTCAGTTTCCTTATTTTCAAATATCTGCCCATTTAACTCACAAATTTGTTGAATTTGTTAATTTAACAAATATTTATTGAATGGCTATTGCATTTGAGATGAGATGAAATTTTTAGAAGAGGGTAAAATACCATACAAATGCAAATAATTATTTAATACTACTTAAATATAAGGTTTTGTTTTTCAAAACATTAGCTTTTGTGGGGTTGAGTTAATTATGTTTAAATTCTTAATTAAAACTCTGTTTGGGATCTACGTATTTGAATTCAGTGAAACCCCACAATAAGTAAGTGGGGTCCAAGTTGTTGCATAAAATGCAGGGTTGTGATTATTCAAGGTTAGTGAAACGGCCTGCATAGCTAGGTAGCCAAGATGTCTGGGGTTTCAGGGGCCAATTGTTATATCTGAAATCTCATCATTACAGGTATTCGCTTTGCCATTTACTGAGGTTTTAGTCAAGTTTGTGTTTAAAATATGTCCATTTTAACACTGTTTCTAATCAAGCAAAGCATAATAGGCTTTGCTTATTAAACAGGGGGCTTACACACAGCTATTTGTATAAACCAGTGTTTTGCTCTTCATTTTTTCCCTTGAATTATGTATATTGGCTCTGTGGCTGATGCCATACTTGCTGAGTATCTGCATAATTTTCTTTGTAGCTCTCTGGTGTAGTCTTAGGTTAGTTTTATATTATGCATTTTAAAATAAAAGGAATACATCTGAATATTTATTTTCAGTTATCTGAATTTTTCCTTTATTTTCATAGGATACATTAAATAAAACTGAGAACAAATTGCTTGATGCACATACTCAGATTTCTGATTTGAAAAGGTAAAATATATTGTCTTACTAATAAGCAAATGCCTCTATAACTGTTCTTTCAGGCCTTAAATATGTGTCTATATTAAAAGTGATGAAAAAAGCTTTTCTTGGGGATTTTTAAGCACTTTGAGATTCGATTTTAATCCTCATCTTCCCTTCACCTGGAAATACATTTGATTTTAGCCAAAGATTTTTAAATGATTAAAATATATTGGTGGCTGTGCCTGAAAGGTGTGCATGTCCCCAAACATTATGTATTTACTTAGCATAGGTAAAACCTAAGTGATACTAAATCATTGAAAAGAATTTTAAGCAGTAGTCTAATTCACTGAATTATCTTTGTGCTCCAAAAAGAAAATAGCATTCACACCAATTTTGTGGTTATCTACTTTCTTAAAGACCTGGTTTGGGGACTGTATTCATGATCTGATTTGCTTACTTAGGGAAGGAACAGTCGTTAAGTGGTCCCTATGGCAAATGATTAGATATTTCTAATTGGCTTTAGCGTATATTTTTTGTAGTTTTATTTGGAGATAAGTGATGTCCCTGATTTAGAGATTTTATTGCACTCTTAAGGACTTCTTATAGGGAAGAACAGGAACACTGTCTAGCTGTCTTGTCTGCTCAAGTCTTTTCTGTGAAGCATTCAATTCTAGGGATCGTTTGTTATCAGTTTGGTATAAGCATTAGCCCTGTTAGAGCTTTCTCCCTCAAACCTTCCTTGCAACAGAGTAGGTAAGAATTTAAGTTTAAGAGATGAGATGGAGACATATTCAAAGTTCTAAAAGACAGAAAGAATGCCAAGATATCCGCTAAACAATTAACTGGCCAGAGTGCTTATTTTCTCTTGGTAAGCTTGAAGATAAGCTTTTATTCTGAACACAGCACAAATTAGATGAGCTGCCTATAGGTTGAGAGTTGTTCAGAACAGGAAGTTCTTTTTAATAGCTCTGCTTTGGATGGTAAGCCTGCTTCCTCTTTTGTGAGAGCCTTACCCGTGTATATTTCGTATGAATACATACATATTAGAATTAAACATGTTAGAATTGCAATTTATTTGATTACTTGAATTTATTTTATTTTTATTTAATTTATACTGTGTGTTTTTATCTGTAGTAAAATTTCTAAATTTTTTTTTTTACTTTCTGTATTAAATGTATTTGTTGTTCCCTTTTCCTTCACTTGTAGCATATGAAATGCTCCTTTGTAGAGTTTTTTCTATTTGCCTTCCTATTTATTCTCTCTGATTTTTTCCAGCTTTTTAAAGTGTAATGTGGCTTTTTACTATGAAAAAGGTTTATGCATGTGCAGCTCTTTTGTCACCCCTTTCCTAGAAGTGTCTGTTAAATAAGTAATTTGTAGTTGAGCTGTATTTTAAGTTTGTTGAAATGTACTTAATTTATCTTATTGCTTTTGAATTAGAACAATTTCAAAACTTGAAGCTCAGGTCAAGCAAGTAGAGCATGAAAATATGTTAAGTCTTCGTCATAATTCTAAAACTCCTATGAGACCCTCACGTGCCAAGTAAGTTACTTCGTTTAATCTCTCTGTAAAGCTAGTAATAGGTGCACCCTGTAATTGAATTGAGACACTCATCTGTCTAAATCGTGAGGAAGACACAGTTAAATGTCATCACAGAACTTGATGCGTAAAAACATCTAACTGTTAGATATTGTGAAAGCTCATATGCAGAGGCATTTGCCGAAAGGTAATGTAGAATCAGATTGGGAGTGAGGACAATTGGGATGTTTTATGGTTTTTGACTCTGCCCAGCTGTGTGACCTTAGGCAAATCACTTAATTTTTTGGAGCTCAGTTTTATGATCTGTAAAAACAAGGACATTGGGCTAGAACATCTCAAAAGGACTTTTAGCGCTAAACTTCCAGAAATTTTATTCCCATGTTAATGGAAGGAATTATGAAGATGGATCTGCATTACGTTGTGTGGATTTTTCTTTTTAGTTTTTCCAAATTAGCTTTGTTATAATCTAAGAGCATTATCTTGATGATTCATTTATACAGTAAGTTTTTTTCATATTAGAATTGTTTTTATTGTGATTTTGATGTAAATAAAGAGTATTAAATGCGTAGGTCATAACTTCCTAATATTGATGTTTTATCAGAAAAAGATTAACTTGCAAATGTTAACCTAAGTTGTAATTGTCAAATTAGAAACTTTTTCTAGATCTTTACTAATTAATATTAGTAGGACATAATGAATTATTGAAAGATAAGATAATGTAAATAACTGAAATTGGACATTTGAGATTGAACAAAAAGGAGGGCTAAAGCTGGAGTCAGGGAAGGGCCTTTCTGTGGAGGTACGCATTAACGGAGAGGGAAGACGTGCAGAGTCGTTCAGGTGGGAGGTGTGGAGGGAGGGGTGTTCCAGGCAGAGACAGTGCTCTTGCTGAGTCCTGAGGTAGGAAAGGGCTTAGTCTTATGTTTGAAAAACCCAGAGGAGGCTCATGTGGGATAAAGGAGCCCCAGATAAAATCACAGACCCATCATACATAGCTTTCTAAGCCAGGGTCAAGGGTTTGGATTTTACTCTAAGTCCATTGGGACACCTTTGATGGGTTTTATATAGTAAAATTGTGTCACCTGATTTCTATTTTTTTAATGCACCTGCCATGAGGAGGGGAAAAGAGTCGAAGCAGAGAGACTAATTAGGCTCTTGCAGGGCTAGGAGAGAGATGGTGCTAGCTGGGTGGTGGCCATAGAAATGGATAGACGAGAAGGATTTGAGAAGATTCTGGAGGGTAGTACTCACCAAACATGGTTATGAATTGGATGGCAAGGTAAGAAAGGGAGGCATCAGGTAAGTCCTTTGTTTCTGTCTTGAACAGCTAAGGGTGTCACATTGAACCAGGGAGGAGATGGGAAGAGCAGACCATGGGGTAAAGATCAGAATTTCCGTCTTGAAGATTTTAGTTTGAGATTCATGTAAATTCCAAGTGGAAATCAAGCAGGTGATGATAAATTTCCGTTTGGAGTGCAGAAATAAGGCTGGAGTTACAGATATTGGAGTCGTCTTTCCAGATAGGGCTTAAAGCTATTGGATGGATGCGTGTGTTTAGTGAGAAGCAAGCCCAGGACAAAGCTCTGAAGGACCCCAGTGTTTTGGCGTTGGGTAGAGAAGGAGCTGGCAGAGGAACCTGAGAAAGAGCTGCTGGAAACCAGGAGAAAGACTGAAGCAGCTGTTGAGAGAGCCAGTGAGATGAAGGATGAGGGTCTGTTGGATTTGTAAGCTGGAGGTTCCTGATGACCTGGAGAGCAGTTGGCACGGAGTGATAGAAGCGGAAGCCAGTTGTGAATGTTTCGAAGAGTGAATGAACACAACCTAGATGTCTAACAGCCTGAATGTCAGTATATTGTGATACATTTATGCATAATACTGCTCAGCATGACAGTGCACAGACTAGATTGGGGGTTGGCAAACTACAGCTCCCCAGCCAAATCTAGCCTACTGCCTGTGTTTTTTGTTTTTTTTTTTTGCTCCGGGCTGCACAGCTTGTGGGATCTTAGTTCCCTGACCAGGGGTTGAACCCTGGCCCACGGCAGTGAAAGCGCGGAGTCCTAACCACTGGACTGCCAGGGAATTCCCATACCACCTGTTTTTGTAAGGCCTGTGAGCAAAGAATGGTTTTTGTTTTTAAATGTTTGGAAAAAAAAAATCAAAGAATAATATTTCATGACACCTGAAAGCTATATGAAATTCAGCTTTCAGTGTCCAGAAATAAAGTTTTATTGGAACATACCTAAGCTTATTCATTTGTGTATCGTCCATAGGTGCTTTGTGCTGCAGTGACAAAGTTGAGTAGTTGTGACAGAGACTATCTGGCCCATAATACCTAAAATATTTATTATCTGGCTCTTTACTCACAGTTGCCAACCCCATAACTAGCCTGTCAACATGGTTTAATCTTAAGAACATAATATGGAACAACAACAAAAAACTAGTTGCAGAAGAAATTGGGTACTAGTTATATCGACTTTAGCATGTAAATCAGCTCTGCAGATCTTACGGGTCATACAGATGGAGTAAACGTGTAAAAGCACTCATGGGGATGCTGAACACAAATTTAGCATGAATGGTTGCTTTTGGGAAGAATGAGGTTGGAAAGGTACACGGGGGACTTCTGTGGTATCTGTATTGTTCCGCTCCGTAGAATTCTAAAGGATATACAGCAGAGAATCAAGATTTTATAAAGCGGGTTGGTTGGTGCCTGAGTATCATCTGGATGTCTTCATGCTTGAACTATTTTACATTTAAAAAAAATAAATTTATTTATTTATTTTTAGCTGCGTTGGGTCTTCGTTGCTGCGCACAGGCTTTCTCTAGTTGTGGCGAGCGGGGGCTACTCTTCGTTGCGGTGCACAGGCTTCTCATTGCGGTGGCTTCTCGTTGCGGAGCACGGGCTCTAGGCGAGTGGGCTCTAGAGCGCAGGCTCAGTAGTTGTGGCGCACGGGCTTAGTTGCTCTGCGGCATGTGAGATCTTCCTGGACCAGGGCTTGAACCCATGTCCCCTGCGTTGGCAGGCGGATTCTTAACCACTGCGCCACCAGGGAAGTCCTACATTTTTAAAGTGAACAGGAACCGATAAAGGATTAGTATCCAGAATATAAAGAACTTCTACAAGTCAATAAAAAAAGAGAACCTCCTCAATAAAAAAGTGATAAAAGAATATGAACAAGCTGTTCACAGAAAAAGAAACCTAAATGGCTAATGAAAATGAAAAGATGCTCATTTCACTAATAATTAGAAAATTGCAAATAAAAACAGTAATGGGATACCACTCACACCATCAGACAGGCCAGTCATTGTAAAATTTCACAAAGATATGAAGAAATAGGAACTCTCAAACTACTGGTTGGACTGAAAATTGGTACAGCGCATCTGGAGAGTGATTTGTCAGTATCCAGTAATAAGACTGAGGATGTGCACACCCCAAATTCCACAGTTCTAGTGTAAGGTATTTACCTTTGAGAAATTCTGACACATGTTCATTATGGCATTGTTGAAAGGTGATACATTAGAAACTAAACATCCACCAACAGGAGAAAGGATAAATGACTTGTGATGCAGTCATACTGTGGATAAACTATTAAAATGGTAGAGCTATATATATTAACATGGGTAAGTCTCAAACATAATGTTGAGTAGAAAAAGCATTAAAAGGATGTGTACATTATGCCCTTTATGTAATTTTAAAAATGCAAACAACCATATATATGCTATTTATGTCTTACAATTAAAAACACATATGGTAAGATGTTAGCATTTATTAAAACTAAGTATGGGCAAGTGCTTGTTATAGTACTCTTTGTAATTTTCTAAGAATGTTTGAAATGATTCTTAATTTAAAAATTGAGGGGAAAAGGAGTGACTGGGAGCTGAAATGAAAATACTGATAGATAAAAGAGGCAGCTCTTAAAAAGTTTGGTTGTGAAAGGGAGCAGAGAGAGGAAGACAGAAGCTCCTGTCTCGTGGTTTCTATTTTCTCTCTGGAGTGTGATGCAAGGTTATCACCTGACAGTCAAGGCTGGGGCGAGAGGTTTGAGGAGAGTGGAGAGGGTGTCAGATAGTCATATTGGGGAATCGGAGCTCCTTAATTACGGAAAGACGTGTTGGCAGCCAGTGTTGGGCGTCCACTTGAGATAGTGATAGTGATTCTGTGGTGATACCCCAGTCTACACAGCTGGGCAGCTTTTTTTCCAGCAAAGCTCAACTGTAGGAGTACAGACACAGAGGAAAAGTGAGCTCACTGTAGTCAGACAGGCTTAGGTTTTGCTGCCAGTCAGGTGCGATGGAAAGTGAGCAGGGAAGGGGGTCCAGGCGATGAGTACTGATTACCAGGAGTGTGTGCTGGGGTGGCGGTGGGAGTGGGGTGAAGAGGAGCCCGAAGGCTAGGAGGGGCTGGTGCACAGGGAAGGGGAGGCCCAGGGTCGTGGGCGTCGCGGTGAGAGCGCCGTGGGGATGCTCGAGCACGGGAGCCACAGGATCTTTGGAGCTTTGATTTCTGACGGGGCTGTCTTCTCTGGGATGGTGCATCCAGTGAGCGTCCTCTGCAGGGGCGACTGAGGAAGGGAGTTGAGTCGCTGGCCGGAGTTCGGGGCAGCTCCCGTGTGCGCGTGGAGGGCGCGCGGGTGAGGGCAGGAGGCGGTGCGGAGAGGATGAGGCCTCGAGTGACCGGAGTGTACGGTGCGGTGAGCCTCAGTCGGGCCGGGCTTCACAGTCTCAGGGAGGAACGTCATGGTCTAGAAGTGCACTGTTCAGTACAGCAGTGCCGGCCCCCACAGCTGTTTAAAGCTAGCTGCGTTGCAAGCGTTCACGAGCTCGTGTGTATGTGGCCGGTGGCCACGGTATTGGGCTGTGCACATGGAGGGCGTTTTCTGTCTTCACAGAAAATTCTGTCGGCGGTGCTGGTCTGGGAGGAACAGGCAAGGTGCTCTTGCTTCACCTCAGGGCCCTGAGCTCGACGGGGCATAAAGGGTGTGAAGTGCGGTGAGGGGCTGGGCCGGGGTGTTCGGAGCCGGGTACACGTGACGGTACCTGAATCTGGACTGTTCTTCTGAAACCAAGAATAACAATTCAGTTGGAGCTGAAAACTGTAAAATAGAGTTCATCTAGCTAAAATAAGATTGTTTTATGCGGTTCTTAAATTCCTGCGTAAATGTGGAAATACTATTTCAGAGCAGGTTGTTTTCTGTATGTGCTCAGTCTACACTGGAGTGCAGACTGTGCAATGCCTGAGAACACTTTCGTCCTCACAGCACGCTGGCGGGCTCCGACGTCAGCCGGCGGAAGTGGCTGATCCCGGGAGCAGAGCATTCCATCTTCACCGGGCAGCCTCTGGACACGCGGGACAGCAAGGCAGACAGCCACCCTGAGGACACCTGCCTTCCTGGGTGAGACAGCTCCGTTGACGATCATATTTAGAGACTGTTAGGTTTTCTTAGAGATTTCAGTTGCCTTTCAAAGTTCAGGAAGTTGCAAAGAGCCATCTCCTTGTTCCTTTTATGTCTTAATTTTGAGGATCTGATTTTTACTTTATTTTGAAAGGCTAGTGCTTTTCGGAAATTTTCCTTTTGTAGGCCGTGCAGAGCTATCTCCACCTGTGCCGCTGGCGTAGTGGTGTGCCCTGTGCACGGGCTTGCAGTTAGGACACGAGGTTGATCCCTGCCCTCCATATGGCTGGGCCCCCATGAGCAACCTCGTTCCTTTACTCCAGAGTGCCATATAAATATTATACTTCTGTATGCTCTGGGCTGTGGAAAGGATTGGGAAGCACTGGTCTATTCTGTACAGGCTCAATTTTATTGATTTGCCTTGTAAAGCATACATATTCATTGTGGAGTAACTGTCAACCCTCATGTTATTCCCCTAGTAATCCCAGTAAACCATCTTAGTTCAGGCTGCTACAACAAATTACCCTTGACTGGGTGGCTTAAGCAACAAACAGCTATGTCCTACAGTTCTGGAGGTGGGCAGTCTGAAATCAGGGTGCCGGCATGGTTGGGTGCTGGTTCTGTCCTCACATGGCCTTTCTTTGGTGCATGTGTGCAGGGAGAGATCAAGATGTCTCTTCCTTATTTTATAAGGGCACTAATCTCAGCATGGGGGCTTTACCCTCATGATCTCATCAAAACCTAATCACCTCCAAAAGGTGAGGACAAGAATTCGTCATAAGAATCGCATTCAACATAAGAATTTTGGGGAGATGCAGATATTCCATTCGTAGCACCGCGTGTCTTACAATTATTATTTAAGGTACCATTCTCCTCTGGAAAAGGATCCTTCACCTGGAAGTTCACCGACAAGTTTATTGATAAAAAAACAAAGAGACACTTCAGACACACCAATCATGAAAGCTTTGAAAGAATTTGATGAAGAAAAAGTATTTAAAAATTGGGGCACACAGACAGAGAAAGAGGATACCTCAAATAGTAAGTATTTTAGTCCTTGTTTGATAGAAATATAGATATATAGGTCTCTTCCCCTTTCTCCCCCAATTATATTACCTTCTTAAAATGAAATGCCCCAAGTAATAAAAAGTTAAATTTATTTTTATGCTGTTTCGGCCCCATTGCAGACAGTTGAATCCCCTAGTTGTTAATTTTTTTTTAAGTAATTAATTAATTAATTTGGCTATGACGGGTCTTAGTTGCAGCACACGGGATCTTCATTGAGGCATGTGGGATCTTTTGTTGCGACGTGCTGGCTCTTCATTGTGGCGCTCGGGCTTCTCTCTAGTTGTGATGTGCGGGTTTTCTCTCTCTAGTTGTGGCGCTCAGGCTCCAGGGCGTGTGAGCCCAGTAGTTGTGGCACGCCGGCTTAGCTGCCCCGCGGCATGTGGGATCTTAGTTCCCCGCCCGACCAGGGATCAAACCCCCGTCCCCTGCATTGGAAGGTGGATTCTTTACCACTGGACCACCAGGGAAGTCTCCCCCAGTTGTTAATTTATCATTGTGGTCACATACGTACCTTTTCAAATGACATATTATGTTCTGATTATTAAAGATTTACATGGCATTCTTAAGGATATTTGAAAACTTTCCATATCAATTTGTCTTACTTGCACACATCAAAAAGTTATGACAGGCATTTGGCGTTCATAAAGTGAGATGTAACATTTCCTACTCTCCCTTTCTTGGTTACTGAGCATCTATCAGTAGGACAAGAAGTATGTTTAATACTGTTTATTTCACAGGTCCGGGCACTTGTACTTTCTCTGGTGCTTATTTGGTTGGGCCTGCTAATTACGTCATTAACATCTTTGGCATTGCATTTTCAAAGCAGTATCCGCTAGTAAATAAATTAGTGACCTGCTTTCTAAAAATAAACTCTTGAAAAATCACCTTGAGTGCCAGTTGTAAACAGAGAACCAGAATGAATTCATTGAAAACTCCCGCGTTTTTCTTCATCAAGCATTTTTTAGCATTGTACTGTGGTGCATTTTGCAAGAAATCATTATAATCTAGATGGTGAGAAGAATTGCTTGCTTGGTGTAACCATCTGTTAATAAAAAGCAGATAACTGAAGCTAGGTTTGTTTTGTTTTTTTGTTTTTCTTTTTTTACATTTTTCTGTTACAGAACTAGTGACTCCTCGGCAAACTGACACTTCAGTCAATGCAAGTCGGTCCCCAGAGAAAGGTGCCCAGCAAAGACAAAAGAGATTTAATTCTGCTTCACAGAGATCGTCATCTTTACCACCTTCAAATCGTAAATCAAGTACTCCAAGTAAGAGTTAGAGGTTTATGTCTCTCGGGCTTGGAAGAGTGGCATCTGAGCCGTACACGCTGTTTGATGCTTTCTGTTTCCCTTACACTCTTCCTAGCACCTAGTACAGTGCTCTGAACACAGAATCCCTAAATATGATCTTGTTCAATAACACCGTCTGATTGCACAGTTACTATGACTATAACTGAAGAAATTCTCACCATTTATCAAAGTGAGATTTTTGAGTGTGTCCCACAAATGTTTTGCAACTAATACCACTTCACAGTTTTTGAGACAAACTCAACTAGATATTTTGACAGCTATCTAATTAAACATTAGTTCAAACAAATTAAGCTAGCCTGAAAAATGATGTCTTTTTCCATATATTTACCTAAGGTTACTCAGCATTAGTCACCTTTTTCTTTAGCCAATTATACGTATGGTCTTAAAGTTAAGCATTGGGCTTCTGTATCCTTAATTTCCATTTCCATAACTGCTGAGGAGATTTGTGTATGACTGTGTTATTAGGAATGTTCACTAGTGCACTGGTGTTTCCATCTTATTTCCAGTTGACTTCTAAAATCCTGAAAAACCAGTTTTGAGTCAGAGCGCTGCAACTACAGTCTGATACACTAAAATCTTGCCAGTGGTTTCCTCTAGATGTTAGGATTATGAACTATTTTTACTTTGTATACTCTTATTTATCTTTCAGAAAGTTTTACACTGAAAATGTATTCTTAGTTAGAAATAAGGTACTGAAAAAGAAGCTATGCTCTGCCAACCTAGCACATACATAGAAGGAACAGACTGTCTCCTCTTCGTTTTCCTCTGTAGCAAAAAGAGAGATTATGTTAACACCAGTGACTGTGGCTTATAGTCCAAAGCGATCCCCTAAAGAAAATTTGTCCCCAGGATTTAGTCATCTACTTAGCAAAAATGAAAGCAGCCCGATTCGGTAAGTTCTCTAAAATTGTTGAATAAAATATATATAGTATTGATTTTTTTTAAATGTCAACTTATGCCTCTAGCTGTCACTAATTTTTCAGTTGTTAATGGGGATTCTGTGGATTTAAATCATTTAAATAAATGTCATACTAAAAATAAAAAAGTACTATAATACGTGAAAACAGTTTTTAAGTATGTAAACTGGCTACTATAAAATTTAAATACTGCCTCAGAACCTCTTCCAGCTTTTGGATATAGAATGATAATTCTTTGTTCTCCTGAAAAGGTATAAGATACAGGGGAAATTGGGGGCCATTTGTACGAGAAAGTGGGCTGCCCTGGTATGGCCCTGGCACTAAACATAAGTTTACCTGTGCTCCTGAGAAAGTTGTCCCCTCTGAAGTGTGGTTGGAAGTGTGTGCTGTGGTGGGAAGACCACTGACTCTTAAGACATGAGAGCTGGTGGCCCAGCTCCGGCAGGGTCTTGGGGAAAACTACTGAAGCACGTTGAACCTCAGTTTCCTCTTCTATAAAACGGGGATAATAATGCCTACCTGCTTATTTCATATGGTTGTTACAAAGATCGGATGAGATAATGTATTGGTAAACGCTTTACGTCGCCAGTATGTAAATATAATTTTGTGTTAGAAAATATAAATTAAATTTCAGTTTTAAAAAATTATATGACCACCTTTCTCTTTTAAAAATATGTGAATACGTAAGTTAACTGGATGCCAGCTCATCTTTCTAGTGGAGATAGAGAACATCAGTTAACACTTTTTTTCTCACAAGTAACTTGCTTCATTCAATAGATTTGATATACTTTTGGATGATTTAGATACTGTTCCTGTGTCTACAGTACAACGTCCCAATCCAAGGAAACAACTCCAGTTTCTTCCTCTAGATGACTCAGAAGGTATCTTTTCCTAAAAAATTATCAGTTATGGTTTTAGTCTTTCATTTTGTGAGTTTCTGGTATCTTTTCAAGGTTCTAAATGTCATTATATCCTGCACTTAAATCTTTTTTTACCCAAGGGCCTCTAAAAATAAGCATTTGTGACACTCATATTGTGTCAATGTTGTTATCCTCATTGGAAAGTTGGGAAACCGAGGTACAGGGGATGTTAATGTTTAATTACCAGGGCCATACTGTTCAGTTTTTTATATTGTGTAACTTATATGCACCTTCTTTTTCTCATTTATATTTTAAGTTTCTTTTTCTCATTTATCCTATAAAGTTATAAGATAATGTATGTGAAATCACTTGGGTAGGCCCTTAAAATACTAACTCTGTAATGTTGGTATATGTCCACTAAATGTGTTGTTTAGTTTTTAAACTTTTTTTTTGCTTTAAGTTTATTTAGGGAAGTTGTGAAGATTGTCAAACTGAGGGCAGGGCTTTTAGAATTCTGTGGAGGAAAAAACTGAGTATATATGATTGATTACGTATCTCTTTTCATTACATTTTTTTTGGCCGTGTAGCAGCCATTTTCAGAAAGTGAAGTTGGGTAACATATTTAGTATGTACATGCTCTGGCAGAAGAGTTGATAAGAAATAAAAGAAATTTCTTTTCTCTCTGACAGAAAAAAAATACTCAGAAAGAACCACTGACATCCATGTTAATCATAGCTCTTCCCCTGAACCGTTGCCAAGTGGAGTGAAGAAAGTCCCTGTGAGATCAGCCTGGGAGAAGAATAAATCAGTTAGCTATGAACAGTGTAAGCCTGCCTGCGTACCACCACAGGGTAATGATTTTGAGTATACAGCAAAAATTAGGACCCTAGCTGAAACGGAACGGTTTTTTGATGAACTTACAAAAGAAAAAGACCAGGTAAAAACAAACATAAAACAATGTCTTAAATCTTTTTCTGCACTTAATGCTTATGTCTGAGGAATAGTCAGAAGGGAATTATTGAGTCAAACCCAGGAAGTTACTGTGGATGCCACACAAAGCTGCACTAGAAACATGTGTGAGCCAAGCTGTTGTTACTAATTGTGACAGAGGGAACTTATGTGAAGTCGAGATGGACAAGAAAATACTAGGCTGAAGTCTTTTCTTTCCATTCTGTTATAAACCTCCCTGCCACTAATTAGAATTCTTCTATTTTTATTTAAACATTTTTTTGTGTTAACAGATTGAGGCAGCACTAAGCCGAATGCCTTCTACTGGGGGACGAATCACTCTGCAGACAAGGTTGAATCAGGTGAAGTGTCTTACCCTGAGTCTGCTTTGGAGGCTTGACGCTAGTCAGTGCTCCATTTAACCACGATGATTTTTTAATATCACAGTTTTTAGGCACACTGAAACAGTCGATCAAAACTTTTAGCCTTTACAGGAAGTGTTTGGTAGTGATAGCATATTTTATAACTGCATGCTAGCTTTCAGGAACAAAAAGTGATTTTACCTTTATACTTCTAAGAAAAAGGTGTTCATGCCATCATGTTTTCAAGAAACTAACTTGGGAGCAAATGGCAATATGGCTATTAACAGATTTTACATTTTTAAGGCTCTCACATTAAATCTCCCTTTTTTGTGTTTGTTTTTTCCTCCCCAATCTGCAATTTATTTCTGAACCCCTTTCCATTTAGCAGACATATAAAACAGTGGCACTTTGCAACTGGAATAGATGTGAGGTTAAAAAGAGAGATGTGATTCCATTATTGAGCGGGAGATGGTGCAGGCGAAGTGGCCCGTGTACATTTTTTTTAGTTGCTTTTCAAAGAGAATTAAAATGCATGAAACCATGGAACATTTTAAATCTCGTTTTGTAACATTTTAAACATAACAGCGAGGATATGTCTCTTATATAACTGCAAGCTTTGGCTTTTCAATGCCTTAATGTCAGGAAAAGTTCAGTTTCAGATTGATCTGTGAGAAAGACACACAGAAAATAGCAGAGGTCTTTTTCTAGGGCCTGTATCCTTAACTTCTCTTTTTTTCTGACTTTCTTTCATTGTTTTTGTTGTTCTGAACGTTTTTATTCAATAATTTGTAAAAGTCAACACATAAAATTCATTTTAAAATAGTTTAGTGGGGGGACTTCCCTGGCGGTCCAGTGGTTAAGACTCCGTACTTCCAATGCAGGGGGTGCAGGTTTGATCCCTGGTCGGGGAACTAAGATATCCCGCGTGCCGTGAGGTGCAGCCAAAAAAATAAATAAATAAATAAAATAAAATAGTTTACTGGGAAAGCAGAAGGAAAACTTGTTGATACTCTAATTCTAAATGCATCTGAAACTTTTGTTTAATATATTTTTTTACATAATGATGATAAGCTCTTAAAATAAGACTTAAAGGGCCCTAGGTTCTGTTCATATATGTCAAAGCTATTTCAATCCAGTAAGAAGACAAATGGCAGCAAAAAAGGGCTGAGGATGCTTGTATATGATTCATAAGTAAAAAAGGTAAAATTGGGCAAAAAAATTGAAAAATGCTTGGCCTCACCAATGAGTAAAAAACCCCCACACATTTAAACAAAAGCATCATTTTTAAACTATCACATTGGCAGGTATTTAAAAAACAAAAACAAAAAACCACCAGAACCTGGGCTAGGGAAAAGCTTATCCTTGTACACTGCAAGTGGAAGGAGAAAGCGTCACAGACTTTCTGGAGTTCAGCTTGACATGTATCCAAAGCTTTAAAATTTTACATTTCTTTGGACCTAGCGTTTTTACTTTTGGGAATGATTCCTAAGGCAATATTTATAGGTATGTGTAGAGGTATGTTTCAGAATATATATTGCAGCACTATTTGTGATATATGAAATTAGAAGCAACCTAAATTTCTACTAAAAGATTCTTGATTAAATATGGTATATCTGATGCAATATTGCACATTAATTTAAAATGATGTCATAAATAAAGTATATTCCGTAACAAGAAAAGTTGAAAAACATTCTGAAGTAGAGTTTGACTCTGATTTTATTTTTCTTGAAAATGGTGTTCCTATCTGCAGAAAAAACAGGAAAGGGGAACAGTGGTTGTTACTTCTTGCTCGTCTGTCTTCTAAAAATTCTAAAATGAACGTGTAATTTCTTTTACAATTTAAAGTTGTTGAAGAGAAAATTTTTAAGTTTTATTTCAGGATACCATTGGAGTTAATATCTAATAAAGTATCTAAAATGATGAATATATATTCCAGGTACTATTTAACAGTAGTACTATTTATTTAAAAGTAGCATTTGTTACACTGACTCATTGTGAAATATCTTGTTTCTTGGAAAAGTCTCCTCCAGCGTTTTTCCTCTTTTTTAACCTAGAAATTTTTGTCAGAAGAAAGTTATTTGATATACTTGTAAGTGGGATACGGCACCAGTCAAATGTGTCCGTTTCTTCTGGCGAAATGTCTGAAGAACCTTCTAGGTTCCTCTTGTACTGTTCTCAGTTCAACGGAGTCAAATAATTCTCTCCTATTTAATGATAAGCAGTTATCTTGAATGGTTGAAAAGTTGATTTATGTTTAGTTTAAAAGAAATAATGGAAATGACGATTTGTGTAAAAACCAAAATGATTGTGTAATTTTGATGTTTTATACTTGCTCCTTTGCTGAAAGAAAAGTCATTTTGGTGGTAATTATAGAATCGGTGAACTTGATGTAGAATTCTAATTAAGTTTTTTCCATGATTTTCACCCAGGAAGCCTTGGAAGATCGTTTGGAGAAGATTAATCGAGAGCTGGGTTCAGTTCGTATGACATTAAAGAAATTTCATGTTTTGCGCACCTCTGCAAATCTTTGAGATTTGTAGCCATTAAATTTTGAGACAGTTTTGTTTGCACTAATGTGTAATTATGCACTCAGAAGAGGCAAACTATTTTGTACTGTTTATAAGCTTTCAAACAGTAGTTTTACAATCATGCTATTCTTTACACTTGCTATTTTATACTTCAAATGGCCACATATTTTCAAGATATTTTTGTTATTCTCAGGAATCTCTTGTATATTTTACTATTTAAAAAGTATTATTTTTAAATAGTATATGTATCCAATTTATATCAAGAATAAGGAAATGTAAATAGGGGAGACAGCTTTGTTTCTAAACAAATAGTGTTATCCTTTTACCATTAACTTTGCACACCCATTTTATAAACTTGTTCTACATTGTGAATATGATTCTTTTTTTTTTTTAAATAAATGCTTAAGAACAGCTTCCGTAATGATAGACTAATACATGCTGAATGCAAAAAAAAAAAAAAACCAAAAAACAGCACACCCTGGATTTAGTTGTGTTGAAGTTTTTTAAAAATAGTAATGTAATTCGTGTTTGAACCGTGTCTTAGAGTGAATATTGGAATAGTTAATAATGGAAATGTTGGAAATAATGGAATATTGGAAAGCTTTGAAAGTAATAATATCTCAGTTTGTTTCCCTTAAACTTCATTATTTGTAAGAAAGAAAAATGATAGAGATGTAATTCTCTAATTTTGTGATAGATGTAGTACTTTTCAGAAAAGTTTAACAACTGGGGAGTTGTAGCTTTCTGCCCATCATTCTGAATATAATTTGTGTCCCGCCCTTGACAATGAGGTGATAAAGCTTTGATGAAATATAGGCCACCACTCAGTGAGGTTGTAAGAGCAACCCCAGTTTCCTCAGTGTACGTGGCCTCAGCTGTCCGATCGTCGTGAAGACATTTTTAACCCCTCTCCACCCCCGCCAAAAAGAAAAATAAATACTCCCATAGTAGCTGCTGTAAGAACAGTAGGTTGAGATGAGAGCAACCTTCCCTGCTTGTTACTGGACAGGGAACGTGTCTAGATAGAGCTCGGTGCCTTTCACGTGGCCTTGCTGGAGGGCTCCGGCGCGCTGCCTTGGCAATGCCTCCTGGCTCTTAGAAGTAGCACGTGGGCAGGAGGCTGTGCTCTGATCGGGAGCATAGCAGGTAGAGGTCCTGACTGCTGGTCAGGTCCAGGCTGCTTAGCTGCCCACTTTTTGGTGGCCAGTCAGAACCCAGTGCCCACATATTCAAGCTCGGTATGTGTTGACAAACAGACTCATTCCAAACTTTCACCATTGATTCCCACTGATTCCGGTTTTACAGTTTGGTTTACTTTTGAGCTTTTTCTCCTTCTTCTGTGGCTCTTGATAGCATGTAGTTATATTGAGCCAAGCCACCCGTTATTCCATTAGGGTATATGTATGCCTTCGAGCAGGGATCTCAGATAATCTTTGAGCACCCTTCACCAAAGCTTCCCCTGCCTGAGCTCGGGCTTGGTGCCTGCAGCCTCCCTGCTCAGCTCGGGGAATTCTCAGCAAGCGGGGGGTCGCCTGACAGCTGCCTCTCTTTCTCCTTCCTATCCGTGAATCAAACCTTTGCTTCCAACTCCTGCAAACTGTTGAAGACCTCCAGCTAATCAGAGTTACTCATCAGCAGAATCAAGTGCCTTATTCTTGGTGTTTTTTCCTAGTCTTTTTTTCTTTTTAATCTCCTAGTTATAGTGAAGAAAACGTTCTTTTTAATCAAGTTCCAGGAGAGCTTGTGTCAAGACTTAATAACTGGATCGACTTTACCAATGATATTCCCTTTAATGTGTTCCTATACATGACATTAAAAACTAACTTGAAAATTATTAGGATGTTTCATTGTTCCCTACTTTTATTGTAAAGTCTATTACATTCTTAAGAATAGGAAATTGCCATTTCAGAAGAGATGAGAGTTTTCTCTTGTCAGAGAGTTATCTTCTTAGTAGTCTTATTCCAATCTTAAGCCCCATTAAAATGTCTTCTGTACCTCTCAGAAAACATATGCTTTGATTTGTGACGTGTGTAATAGATTGGAAGTATCAGTCACTTATTTAAAATTAAGAAAAAAATTTTTTTTCTTCGTAGCTGTGAAGAGGGACACCAAGGAAAATCCTTTCAGCCGTCTTTCCCTTTGGTAATGCTTAACGTACAAATACTCCATTTAAAAACAACCTGAAAGCTGGAGAGGTGGCAAGCTTAAAAAGTAACTGTTGTTGCTGTCTGGGGCTGAGCTGCAGTTAGTAAAAAACCTAAGTGAATCTTCCACTTTTGGGAAGTGCCTTTTAAAATGCAAGTAGAGTTACTGCTCTCTTTTCCCCTGGACCTACCCCCTTCCTTTCCCTGAAAAGCCTCCTGAGGTGGGGGTAATGTCCTCTGTCCTTCGAGGGTCCCAAGTAGATGTAGCTACTAGGCAGCGCTAGGACTGCAGCAGCTGGGCAGGGGACAGGCGAGCCAGACAGACCTGGGTCACACCCTGCTCAGGGCTGCCTTCCTCCACGTAAAGATAAGAAGCTTCCTTCCATTGTGAGAGCTTATGTAAAGTGCCTGGTGTCTAGTAAGTTTTCAATAAACAGTACATTTCTGATTCATTCTGGGTTATTAAATAGGCTTTTGAAGTAGCGATTTCAATGCTTTCTTAGATAGAAAAGTAGACTGTGTCCCCAGCGATTGACTTAAAAAAACTGCCTTGGGTTGGTTGACATTTGTTAGGTGGTCTAAGCTGTTCTCTCCATCTTTTTGCAAAAAATGAGCTTTCTTAGAGTTTAAATGAGCTTCCCTCTGGTGTGTTTTTTTTAGTGAGTAATTGATAACTTGTCTAGTGTAAGTTCAGAAGCCCTGTGATCTTAAGTAAAGTAGATGATTTTGGGGTTATTTGATACAGGCTGTTTTACCAAAAAAAAAGTATTGCCAATGTAATCAAAATAATTGCACCTTTGAATGTTCCATAATTAGACTTCTAAAGGTGCTGGCCTGTGACACAGGAGCAAATGAAGGAAGTGGCTGCCACTGAACGTTTGGAAGATCTATATGAAGATTATGATTTGCTTTTGGAGTTTGATAAGCAACCAAAATTTGTTCCCCTTTTTAACTCAGAAAAGCCAGGTGCTTTGCTGAATACTATTTGAATTCCGAACTCTGTACTTACAAATGTAGAAAAGTGTTAGACATTTTTGTCATTTTAATTTTTAGATATCTCAAAAGCAGTTTTCACTAAATTTTAATGTGCCATTTGTGCTGTGAGTCTTTAAGAAGCTTTAAAAAATAAATACATGTCTAGAGCCCTTTAGGAATCATAAAGGTAAATCGTATTTACCCATCATAAGTGATTGTACATGGTTATGAGATTTGCAGGTCTGATTAAACCAATTATATTGCACAGATTTTGCAGGAAATAATTTCCTGCCTTGCCAAGAGTTCTGTGGCGGTTTAATAATATATTAAACTACACCAGTATTCTTAGGACCTGTGTTAAGCCTTCCCCTTTTGATCTGTGTTTTATTTCAGCAGACCCCTCTCAAATACGAGGAATCAAGCCATAAATTTGCATTTGCTGGACATTATTTGTCATGTCATCGCTGTGACTACAGACTTCAAAGATAATGTTTTATTCACAATTTCACTGGAACAGTGACCAATATAATGTGAGAAATTTGCTTCCTGTAGTGCTGCTGACATTAGACAAAGACCAGTGCTTGTTGCAGTTTTTAAATCTAGTCAAATGCTGGAGTAATGAAATTGTAAGCTCCATGAGAGCAGGGACCATCTCCTCTTCATTCTTGAATACAGGCACTTAATAAATATTTGTGGATACGAATAATTGTGATATTAGTGTATTTATTCCTACCGGCTAACTGTGGGATCTGGTTTTTAATGATGTTAAGTCTTCCGAGTTACTGGTCTGAGGGCAGTCATTGCAGGGTTACAATGGCAGCCGTCCAGGTGCTCCGTTCCGACTGGGCTACAGGCAGAGCCTCACTCGAGATCTGTATGCTCTGAAACCCTTTTTTTTTTTTTTTTTTTTGCTTTTTACTTCTATTATTAGGTCAAAGCAGAAGTACAGGGAGAAGTAGCAGCAAAAGGGTCTGTCATCCAATCCGGTTTCCACGGGCCCTCAGGCAAGGAGGACGGGTGTACAGGAGACAGATGATGACTCAGTCCCTGGCCGACTCAGAACAGCATTGGGGCTGAAAACCTTTAATGGGTCTTAGGGCACCCCTTGGTGGAGGGAAGGAGTTGAGGGTTTAGTATTTATGGGGACCCCTTCAGTTGTCTCCGTGTGATCATAAGGCAGGTGTTTTGAGGCAAGCTGTGTTACAGTGGCTCTCCTGGCCCATTCAATGTCCAAGGAGATGGGACAGCCTTTGGTCAGGGTTGTTCTCTCTCTGACTTGATCTGAACTCATCTTGGAGCGCTTTAACTTGAGCTTGCCCTTGCCCTTCCAGGGGAAAGCACTCCCCCCCGGCTCCTCTCGACCTTATAAGGCGGTGGTACTTAGTGATAGGTAAACTACCCATAGGTTTTGGGTGTGCCCTGTTTAATTCAGTTACTTCAGATCTTGACAAAGAAGGCCATCCTTGCTCAGTCTAAATACACGCTTTGTGATTTCCTTTAAATTTCACTCAGTACCCTCTTGGTCCAACTGGAGCGTCCAGTCGGGAGGGAACATCAAGATGAAGCTCTTTCTGATCCTCTGCCGGTTCCCTGAGGTCAGGGACTAGAACTTACCCTCTGGCTACTATTACTCTCACGACTTCTGATGACCAAAGAGCATTTTCATTTTTTGGTCCAGGCCATATTTGGGATCCTGAGGAGAGAACTCCTTGATGCCTATTTCTGCAAATCGGGTCCGTAACTGATGCAAGTACCCGGCATCAAGGTTTGGACTTAAATTAACTACTTTTGGTTTGTCCACACATTCCAAATGCCTTCCGAAGTCTTCCGCACGCAGTTCGTTCCCCTTGATTTGTCATTTTACTCCCGAAAGACTTGTTTGTTTTTTTTTTTCCCAATTTCTGCAGATCTGCTCGTTCCCTTCCCCTCTTAGTGTTCGCGAGTCTCCCTATAGGCGAGGCCAATGGTGTTAAAAGGGCCGAGAGGTCGTGAGCCGGGTCCAGCGCCTGGGGCCTCCCGCGCGGAAGCGAGCCCCGGGCTTTCGGGGGTCGCCGGGGCGACAGCACGACCGGCGCCGGAGCGGGGCCACCAAGTTTGCCGGGTTGCTCCGGGCGGAGGCCGGCCCTCGGGGCGGGCGGAGGCGGCGGGCGGCTCCCCGCGTGGCCTGACGGAGGCGCAGGCCTGCCGCCGAGTGAGGGAATGCGAGGCGGGCCCGGCGCGCACGGGCAGCAGCGGCCGCTGGGGCGCGCGGGGCACGGCGGCGCCGCGGCGTAGAGCTGTCAGGCCGGTCCGCGGGCGCGTCCGGCCCCGCGCCCCGCCGGCCGCCGCCTCCTCGTCGGCCCGCGGCCCGCGCTCCGAGCGCCCAGACCCGCGGCGGCCCGCACGTGCGCCCGCCCGCCGCCCGCCAGCCGACGGCCGGGGAGCATGCCCGCGGGGGCCCGGCCGCTCGCCCGGGGCCAGCTGGCGGCGGCGGCGGCGGCGGCGGCGCGCGGAGCCGCGGGGCGCAGCCGGCCGGGCCGGGGCCGCGGGGCCGGGGCCTCCCGGGCGGCGTGAGGCGGCGGCGGCCCAGCGCGGCCGAAGAGGACGAAGCCGCGCCGCGCGGAGTGGGGTGAGTGTTTCGGCGGCCCGGCCGGAAGGCGGCGCGGCCGGGCCCCCTCCTCAGGCCCGCGCGGAGCCCCCGGGGAGGGGGAGGCGGGGGCCGGGCGCGGGGCGGGGACCCCGGTCTGGCGGCTGCTCCCGGAGGCCCAGGCCCGCCTGCCCGCCCGCCTGCCCGCCCGCTGGCCCGCGCGCTTGGCGGGAGGGAAAAGTAGGAGACCCGGGCCCCGCCGCCCCGCGCGGGGAGGAGGGTCTGGCGCGCGGGGATCCCGGGCTCAGGGAATCGCCCCCAGCCCGGCCCCCCGGGAGGCGCTGGCCCTCGGGATTCAGGGGGGGCCCCCGACGCTAATGCCGAATTTCCGTCGGTTCCGGCCGGGGCGCGGAGGACTCCCCTCCCCCAGTGACAAGTGTCACGGCGGCCAAGGGGCAGGTGTGTGTGCAGTGCTGGGAAGGGGCCGGGAGGAAGTGGTGGCCACAGCTCTCGGTCTAGCCTTCTGGGCTTCCCGCCTCCACCTGGACAGCCCTCCAGCGCTGGCCTGGCTGGGTGGGTGTCCGGGGCCTGCGCCCCCGGGGTGCGGCCCTCAGAGAGGGGGCCAGGACTTGGAAGAAGTGCTGCCGGTGTCCCCCTCGCTGGAGGAAAATCTGGCCCCTCTCCATCCCGTGAGTCTCCCTTTGCTGTTGTAACCTGAGGGGCCGGCGCTGTGTCAGAGCGGCGAGCTTCCTCCCTAACCCCTCAGCCTTGCTTGTCAGGGGCAGGGCTGATGGGGGACGTGGGGAGAGGGAAGCTCTAGTGCCCGCCTCCCCCATAACGTGTAGCTAATTCCGCCGGGAAACCTCAAACGGACATTCTAAATAAATAGCGTGTGTTTGCTAGGCAAATGTCATTTCAAGGCAAATCTTTAGCTCTCTTTTCAACGCATTTGCTGCCCCTGCGTAAATTCCAAATTCCTCATCCTACACTCCTCTCCCTGCCTCTGAAATATGGGCTGGGGCAGTTCTCCAAAGTCTCAGGCCTACCTGCGTCTTCCTCTTCAGAATCAGGGTTCTTCAAA
Organism: Eschrichtius robustus; assembly: GCF_028021215.1. Taxonomy (NCBI): domain Eukaryota; kingdom Metazoa; phylum Chordata; class Mammalia; order Artiodactyla; family Eschrichtiidae; genus Eschrichtius; species Eschrichtius robustus. The sequence goes on from NC_090837.1 coordinate 7,148,034, forward strand.
GGGGACCTCCTCTGAGCATCTTTCTTGGTCCCCTCCTAGCTCTCTCCCCAGCCCCTACCTGGGAGCCACTGGGGCTATAGGCTAGAGCACCCCCCTCCTTTCTGAAGGGAATGTGGTAAATGCTCCCCTTCATCTGAATCTCCCCTGCGGCCAAGCCCCCAGCGTGACTCATCTCTGCTCTGAGCTCCCACTGCACCTTATCTGTGTCTCTTGTGTGACTCTTATCACCGCCTGCCTTATTTTATAGTTACTTTTGGGCCTGGCTTATCTCCCCGGCTGGATTGTGAGCTCCTGGAGGATGGAGGACAGGGGTGGAGTTTGATTCATCCCTGGTCCCCAGCCCTGGGTCAGCACCCTGTGTACCGTCAGCGTCAGTGTCTGGACGGGCTAGAAGCCCCCTCCCCAGCTTGCCTCTGGGGACCTAGCTTATCTGACTCCTGGACAGTCCCTGTTAAACTCTTCTTCTTCCTCTGTGATCGGAGGAGATTCCCAGCCCTCTCCCTTTGCGGAGAGAAACACAGTGAGTTAGGAAGGGCTGTTTTTCTTACAGGGAGGGACTTGCCAGATGACTAGGACAGTACATGCTCTGCTATGACGATGGCCAGGCACAGACTCTGGGCTCTCTGGGCGCTGGGTGTAGAATGGGCTTCTCTCTTTGGCCTTCTGCACTCGCCGTGCAGGGGATGCAGCAGGGTAACTGAACTGTGAGAGTCAAGGCTCCAGGCCTGGTCGTCCCATAAGGTCGTACGAGCTTCACTGAGTCACTTGGTTTCTCTTGATCTTGGCTGGTCCTTCCTTACGGAATCTGAAAGAAAATTCCTCTGCTTATATGAGGCCCTGTAGGATTTGGGCCTTGCGTCCTCTGCCTTAATGACTGTTCATTACCGAGACCCAGGCTTGTTGTCTTCATTGGCCTTCCCAGGTGGAGTCCATCACCTCCACCTTTGTGCCACCCTAATCTAACTTACGCAGAACGGCAGTTAAATGTTACTCTGTGCCTCCCTGCTAGACTGAGCTCCTGTGAGATCAGCGCTGAATCTCATTTCTCTTCATCCCCCATGCCTGGCACATGGGAGGCTCTAGGGAAAATGTCTGTCGGTTAAGTGGTGAGGAGCTAAGAGCCCTTGTCCCAAGTTGACTGTACATCCTCTCTCACTGGAGCCCAGCTTTGCCTGCCTCCATATCTAGAGGCCTCTTTTAAAACCAGGCAGATGTTCTCTTAACCATTGCATCCCGTTAAGGCTTTTCGGCTTGGTCCCTGAGAAGAGCCAGTCGTGGAGAACGTACAGTTCATTTGTAGAGATTAGAAGAGGAAAATTCTGGTGATGGACTTCCCTGGTGGCGCAGTGGTTAAGAATCCGCCTGCCAATGCAGGGGCACGGGTTCGATCCCTGCTCCGGGAAGATCCCACATGCCGCGGAGCAACTAAGCCCGTGCGCCACAACTACTGAGCCTGCGCTCTAGAGCCCGCGAGCCACAACTACTGAAGCCCGCACGCCACAACTACTGAAGCCCGCGTGCCTAGAGCCCGTGCTCCGCAATGAGAAGCCACCACAACGAGAAGCCTGCGCACTGCAACAAAGAGTAGCCCTCGCTTGCCGTAACTAGAGAAAGCCCACACAGCGACGAAGACCCAACGCAGCCAAAAATAAATAAATAAATTTATTTAAAAAAAAAAAAAGAAGAAGAGGAAACTTCTGGTGCTTCATGATCGCTGCGTTGCTGCTTTTGGAGAAGACAGTGGGGGGGGGGGGGGCGGGCATGTGCTCTGTCATGGAAGGACGGTGATCTTACGCCTGCGTCCTCAGCCATGGGCGGGAGAGGTGGTCAGCCTTGCAGACAGCCCTCCTGAAACCTGCTCACCAGGACCCCCTGCCACTAAGTGGTCTTCAGGTAGCTTCTCTGTAGGTCCTTCCGTCGATGTTTATTAGGCTTTCACTGGGTACCCGGGATGTGATCCAATAGAGCCATGGCGGCCATGGCAAATCCTAGTCTGGCTTTGCTCTAAAACCAGGGCTGACTGTAACGCGGGGCGTTGCCCCCTCTCTGCTCAAGTCTTCTTACAGAGTCTCGTATGAAAAATTTCTTTTAGAATTTACGGCCAGGAAAGATTTGCCCCCGTGTGCGGGGAATGTAGGTTGCTTCCTCCTTTGACAATGAGAAGGAAGGTGGGGAAGGAAAACATGTATGGTTTGTGTACTGCACGCGCACAGCGTGCACGAGGCTTCCCCATGAACCCTGCGTGTTAGATGGTGTTCTTCCTCCATTTTCCCAGAGAAAGAAGTCAACTGATTTGCCCTAAGGCACTCCGGGTTTGTACCCAGTTCTGCCAGACGCTTCCCATTCCACCCACACTGTCTTTCCAACTGATTATGGTCACCTCCTCTTCCCTGGCTTCCAGGATGCTGGGAGCACAATGCGATATTTTCATGTAGCGACTGTATTCACTTACCCTTGTGGTCAGCATACTTATTTCTACTTTACTGTCTGTCTATGTGCACGTGTATATGTAAGTGTATCTGTATTCTTCTATCTGTATTCTTTATAACTCATCACAAAAGGTTTCTGGAAAACTGGACAGATAAGAGTTGAATACAATATGTAACATTGCACCTAAAACTTAGGCCGACTCACGGTGTGGTTAGGGAGATGTGCCCTAACGGGTTACCTAACGGGTAACACCGGGCATGTGAGATAAGTGTTGCTTAAACAGCAGACAGGCTTCAGAGGAGGAGACACCCTTTCTGGGTAAGGCGGTCAGGGTTGACTTCCTGGAAGAGGTGGGATTTGAAGGAGGCCTTGAAGAATGGGTGGAGTTTTGATAGTCACAGCACCTGGAAAGGTGTGTAGGATTTAGAGTCAAATTTGTGGTTATCACCACAGCCCTACCGGAAAAGGTTCCTGCGTGAAAGGATAGAATCGGTCTGGAGGGAAAGTGGGGAGCCCGGTGGTGCCTTTTCAAGTCTTCTCCGGCCTTGCTGGAGGGTCTGGGAACACTGGAGCTGGGAGGGCTGTACCCCATTAAGGATGAGAGGGCGAGGCTGACAGAAGAGCAGTGCCCAAGACCTGCCCTGCAGCCTGGAACCCAGGTCCCTAATTACCAGCTTGGTGCTGGCTCTTGATACTGGCAAAGTTGAAGTCGGACAGCAGCCCTGTACATCAGCCCTTTTTTCCTGTCAAACGGGTACAGGGGTACTGTCTTCCTCACGCCCAGCCCAGCAAACACCAAGAAAAACCCCTGCTAAACCTTTATGACCAAAGGCAGAAAGAGCACTGTTGGGGAGGAGAGCTGGCATTCACTTCAATTACTCATATTAACAACTGCCCTTGGGACTTCCCTTGTGGTCCAGACTCTGCGCTCCCAATTCACGGGGCCTGGGTTCCATCCCTGGTCAGGGAACTAGATCCCTCATGCAGCAACTAAAGATCCCGCATGCTGCAACTAAGACCTGGCACAGCCAAATAAATAAGCATTAAAAAAACAAACGTAGAGACGTGGATGGATCTAGAGACTGTCATACAGAGTGAAGTAAGTCAGAAAGAGAAAAACAAATATCGTATATTAACGCATATATGTGGAACCTAGAAAAATGGTACAGATGAACCGGTTTGGAGGGTAGAAATAGAGACACAGATGTAGAGAACAAACGTATGGACACCAAGGGGGGAAAGTGGCGGGGGGGGGGTGGTGGTGGTGGGATGAATTGGGAGATTGGGATTGACATGTATACACGAATATGTATAAAATAGATAACTAATAAGAACCTGCTGTATAAAAAAATAAAATTCAAAAATTCAAAAAAAAGTAAAATAAAATTGCTTTAATCGTTTAAAAACAAACAAAAAATATAGTTACTGTTGAAATAAAGTTCGTCAGAATAATAATTAAATTTGAAAAAAACAAAAAAACAAAAAACTGCCCTTGCCAGAGGATAGAAACAAAATGAACCAACAGGCAGGGTTCCAGCAACAGACAAATCAAACCCAAGCAAGAGCTTTGGGGAAGAGCATCAAGAAGGCAGTTTCGCACCCTCTCCTCGCTGAAGCCCAGAAGTCCCAGTCCCGTTTCCCTCTTGTGGGAAGGTGTTAGGAGTTGGGAGTGCGGGGGAAAGGCAGAGAGTTACTAAAAGAAGCCGCAGGACTCGGGGACCCCGAGGCTGATTTCCATCTCGGAGTGATGCTGATAGGCCAGGTGTGGATACGTCAGCTGCAGGAGCGATGGCCTCACAGAGCGGAAGCCCTCGAATATAATACATCCTAGGTCACGTGTGCACACAGTCCAGGCCCATTCCTGGCAGTTCTGTAAAGTGCCCTGAACCACTGCTCTTAGGGGAAATACGGAGTTAGGTTCCTGCCAGCCTCTGGTCACAATGTGTTTGTCCACTGATCATAACTCTCTTATGTGTGTTTCTCTTTAAAGATGCCTTATTTAATATATATTATTGATTCATTAATTGAACTCAGCCAACAGCACTATCACTCACGCCTGAGCGAAGCTCATCTAACACACGAGTTTTCTCCATAAGGCACATCACAGCCTTCTCGACTCTGAGCACTAGACCGTGCTTCAGCTTCATGCTCAGGGCCATGTTAAATCACTAACAAAAAAAGCACAAAAGTGTGAAAACTGTGGCAGTAAATGGATCACGGAAAGGACACTTGTTGACAGTTTGAACTGAAACGAAAGGCAGAGGGCCACCTTGTTTGACCTGTGCTGCACGTTGGGTGACTCAGTACCCGCCGCCCCCCCACCCCCACCCCCACCCCCGCCGGCCGTGCATGTCTGCAAATGACTTCATAAGCACCGCGATCGTCAGTTTCTGGGTTACAAGTAAACTGTAGCAAGTGGGCGGATTCGTAAATACCGGAATCCGTGAATAACGAGTACTGAGTACCAACAGTTTATACAAAGTAGTTCCACAACACAGCATTCCGGAGAGATAAGGAGGGACTGTTGCCACATTTTACAGAAAGGAAACAGGCTCAGAGAGGTAGGTGACTTGTTGGAGCTTGCACAGATAGCTGGGGCCGAGCCAAGACTTGCACCCACTCCTGGCTGATCCCAAGTGTGGTTCTTTCCTCTCAGCTCCTGCAGCATTCGCGATGAGATTCTTTCTTCCTCGTGCTACCCCCCCACCCCCACCGCAGCGACCCATCTGCCGTCTTTGTCATTGTGTTTGCCCCCATGGTAACTCCAGCGTACAGAACGGGGCCCCTCGTGGACGCTCAGTAATTACTTGGTGAATGAAGGCTGGGGCCACAGTTTCTTGTGTTTGCTCTATCTTGGGTGCCAGAGGAAGGAGAAATATCCGGGCATAGGCTCCCCACCTCGCCCTCCTATATCCCTTCCAGAAGGGCGCCCATCTCCCCTTTCCACAGCCCGCAGGCAGGAGGTCCTGTGTTCTCGCACACAAGGGGGTGTCGGCAGCCCCACGTCTAACAGAACTAACTGGTCTTTGCTGGGAGGCGCCAAGGGCAGCCCTTCGCCCAAAGGAATGATCCTTTTTTTTTTTTTTTAAGCTTTTACCATTTAAAAAATACATATATATTTATTTATTTGGCTGCACCGGGTCTTAGTTGCAACACGGAGATCTTTGTTGCCGTGTGCAGGATCTTCCTTGCAGCATGCAGGGTCTTTAGTTGCAGCCTGCGGGATCTAGTTCCCTGACCTGGGATCAAACCGCAGCCCCCTGCATTGGGAGCATGGAGTCTTAACTGCTGGACCACCAGGGAAGTCCCAGAAATGATTCTCTTGAGGCATTTCGGGCCAGCATGGGGCTTCCCGGGGCCCCAACCCTCAAATCCTGGCTTTCTTACTCCTTCTTACTCCTGGAAACCTTTCCAAAAATGTTCTGCCTTGTGTGCCCTGTGAAGAGTTGGTACATAAGTAATAGGGATTATTGCTCTTTCTTCTCTCCGAGGATCTTTATTTCCCTTTTTGGAAATGGTTCCCCACGAAGGATGGAATTTTCTCTCTCTGCATCTGGGGGGCATTTGCCCCAGGTCTCTGTAGGGTCTGGCTGACTCATCAGCTGTGCTGTGGAGCAGGGCGAGAGCTCTCTCCCGCTGCTGCCCTGCTGGACTGAGTCAGGCCCTGCAGCCTCCTGGCCTCACCTGGCCACGGTCCACGAAGGAGTCAGGCCCCAGGGAGCGCCCACCAGGCGCCAGGGCCCTGCGTGAGGCGGGTGCAGGGAGGGCTACTCCGTGGGTGCTGCCAGCTGTCCCTCTGCTATCTCTTTACGGACCCTTGAAAACCCACCTTGAAGGGTGGGGGGCGGGGGTAGGCATCGGGGTAGAAATAGGTGGCCATTCCCATTTCCAACAGCTTCCATCCGGGCGCGGGGCTGCCGGGGAGGCGGGGCTTCCCGCAGATGGGGAGGCGCGGTCAAGGCCGGTTTATCGCTGGCTGGCCCATTGCGCTCTTCTGTCCTGCTGGGCACTTCGTGAGAGTTGACTTTTCACTTGCAGGTTTTGGGTTTTTTTTTCCCATAAGAGGGAGAAAAACCAAACATTTTCTGCAATTAGAATTTTTCCCTCTTGGGTAGTCACAATGGACAAAAAGCATTTAAGCCTTTTGAAAACCACACGGAAGCAGGAGCCCGGGGACCGTTCAGTTGGCAGGGACGGCCAGCCATGGAGGCAGTTCGGCGGGCGGGCTCTTGCATAAGGAAGCAGCTATTTCACATTTATTTGGGGTTTGCTTCTTGCAGCATATTTCAATTAGTTCATCAGTGCTGTGCATCTGACAGGCCACACGTTCACTGTGGTTGAGCCATCTGGGAGGTGGGCGGCCTGCAGCCTTCCCCATGGCAGTCGGTAACTACCAGTTAGAAGGAAATTTGTTTGATGTGTTTAAGAACCCAACACTAAAACACCATTAATAACAAAAGCTTCAAGAGTTCTGAAAGCATTCCCCCTTGTTGAGCCATCAAATGGACATGCATAACTTAAGACCTCATTTCTTCCCCTACTCCTGTGACATTTTCCAACCCAGTGAAGCAGAGTTCTGAAGTGGCTTGTTTCATTGGTCCAGAGCACGATTTGCATTAACCTGGTGTGGAAAGGAGCTCATTAATTTATACTTGGGGGCCACGCAGCCTGGGCATTTGCTGCCAGGAGTAGCAAGGGAGGTGGTGAACAGATCCCCACATCAGTATTCAGCTGAGCTCCCAAGCTGCTCATTTCATTTCGGGTCCCAGCCTCACTCGGGTGACTCACCCGCGCATCGTGAGGTCGTGGTGATGCATGCTGACCAGCGCATCTGCCTTGCACTCCTTGGGTACCAAGGTTTAGAGCACCAATTACACCCATTTCTCTCTCTTTTTACCTCTGTTATTTCTCCTGGCAAACTGTCCCCTTTCCTGAGGAATGTTCTGTCTGACTTTCCAGCAGGGAGGAAAAGAGGAATTCAGCATCTTAGGAGAATAGGGGAGCAGGAAGGAGCATGGGAAAAAACCAAGTCCAAGGGTTTGACCTTTCAGGAGGAATGACTTTCTGTTTCCCTGAAACTTTACCACCCCAGGCTGGGCGTGGAGCAGGATTGAGACTCACCACACGGTTGTAAACTGGAGGCCGGCTTGTGAAATCTGGGATGTTCGGTTCACTCAGGTTTGTCCTGGTGGCCTGGGAGCTGCAGGACTGGTGTTTGGAGGGTTTAGGCTGATAATGGCACCCGTCCTGTACCCAACCAGGTTGATGCTTCATGATAGACTTCTGGATACTGAGATTCCTGCCCAAGGAGAAGGCAGCAGCCCTTGCCTCTCCAAACCATAGGGATCCCTGGTCTAGCCCAGCTGCTCTGCAGGCTGAGGGACCTTGGCTTATTTGTCTTTGAGCCCCTGGTGCCCAGCATAGTGGCCTGGTGGTGACTCAGGGCCTGATGACCATTTGCGGGGAGGCGGTGGCTAGAGGTCCAGAGGCAAAGCGGCCTTTCTCATTCATCCACCTTTTGTGTAACACCCTCCATGGTATGGAGTGCTTCTGCCCGTTTTGCTTCATTTGATACCCAGAAGTGCTGCTGTGCCCATTTTACAGGTGAGGAAACTGAGGCTCGAAAAGGTCATGATTTGGCACCCAGTGCTTTCAGCTGTCGTGTTTCATACACGGGCACACTACAGCTCAGGGAGGTCATGATTTGGGCCAATCACAGAGGAGGTTACCTGCTGGCCAGGATTCTTGTCCTAATCGGGGTCCTCGATTCTTCAAGTTCATGTTGTCACGTCCGTTACATGGCCCGTGCCATGTTGTTACATTGTTGTTTTTAAAATCCATCAGGGGAAGTCCCTGGTGGCCCAGTGGTTAGGACTCTGCACTTTCACTGCTGAGGGCCCGGGTTCGATCCCTGGTCTGGGAACTAAGATCCCGCAAGCCACGTGGTGTGGCAAAAAAGAAAAAAAAAAAAAATCCATCAGTATTTCCTGATCTAGTTCAGTCTGAACAGTGCCCAGAAGCTTTCAGTTTGGGTTTGTGTGAGTTTTTTGTTTCTTTTCTTTTTTTCCAGAGAGGAAAACAGAATTTCTCTTCTTTTGTTCTGTAGCTTTTGCTCTTCAAAGAGGCCAAAAGGCACCATGGATTTAGAGCGGGATTAGATTCCCCAAGATAAGGTTGCATGCTCTGGGGTCACGGCCATGTACATACATGAGTTGGAGGCCCCATTGGCATCCCGTTGTCAAGTCTTGTAGCCACACGCCTAGGAGGCTGTGGTCAGAGGCTCCACCAGTTGTGTGTCTTTGAGGTCTTGAGAAGTGGTGCCTTTTCCTTCCCTCAGGTCAGAGCCGCTTTCAGACTGGCTGAGTTAGGAACCCCGTTTATGGGGGTAGGACAGGCATGTTTTTAAAAGGGCACAGTTCAGAGTGGGCTGGGGCTTGTCCATGAGGGTGGGCCCTGCTCACCACCCACTCTGGGTTCTCAGCTGGGGCTGGGTCAGTTTGCTCTGGGTTTTTCCCCTCTTCCTGCCCCACTTCTGACCTTTTCCTTGCTCATTAGAGAAAGAGCAGGGACCCAAAGTGGCCTGGTCAGGACGCAGCAGCAGGTAGGGGAGGAGGTGGAGGCCAACGCTTTGTCTCTCCCACCTGCACCGCAGTTGGCTGCCTTGCTATGTCCTCTGAGCTGGGAGAGCTGAAGGGCCTGTGGCCGCCAGGTGGAGAAGAGACACAGGTGGGTCCCCGTGGGAGCCTCTGGCTCAGGCCGGGGTCCCTTCAGCAAGAGTTAGAGGGTCTGCTTTTCCCTGGGGCTCCCCACACTGTATGAGCCACTCCCCGGACTGTCGTTATCTTGGTGTAGCTCCCGGGGCCCAGGCGTCCCAGCTGGGCGGGGCAGGGGCTCCCAGAGGCAGGGCAGAGTTATACCTTTTTGGCTTCCTCGGAGCACCTTGCCTTGTTCTGAAATTGGAAGAGGGTTTAATGAAGCCTCTGACGAAAAAAAACTTGGGGAAGGTGGTCTGGCCCACCTGCTCTCCCAGGAGGCTGCCTTCCAGATTTCTCCTACTCTCAGTAGAATCCTAACCTGCTCGGAAGGACACACACACAGAAGGATTCCAGTCCCCTGGCTGTGCTCAGGCCTGGACGCAGAGGGAAAATGGAGGTTCCAGTGTGTGCAGCGCACGGAAGGGGCAGGAAGGGCCGCTGGACAGATGCCCAGCAGAAAAAGAGGGCACCGGGTGAGGCTTTGGATGCAGGAGGAGAGAAGGCCAGAGAACGGGAGAGTTTCTTTCCTTTCCTTCTTTTTTTTTAAATTGAAGTGAAATTCATGTAACATAGAACTGACCATTTCTAAATGTGCAATTCAGTGTCATATAGCGCATTCACAATGCTGTGCGGCCACCACCTCTGTCTAATTCTAGAGCATTCTCACCACCCCAAAAGGAAACCCCAGGCCCATTAGCAATCATCCTCCATTCTCTCTCCTCCCCTGGCCCTTGGCCGCCACTAATCTACTTTCTGTCTCTATAGATTTACCTATTCTGGATATTTCACATAAATGGAATCGTACAACGTGTGACCTTTTGTGTCTGGCTTCTTTCATGTAACAATGTTTTCGAGGTTTATCCATGTTGTAGCATGTATCAGTACTTCATTCTTTTTTTTTGAGTGGTGAAATACACATAACATCAAATTTACCATCTTAACCATTTTTCAGCATACAGTTCAGTGACATTAAGTACATTCACATCGTTGTGCAACCGTCACTGCCATCCATGTCCGGAACTTCTTCGTCTTCCCAAACTGAAGTTTTGTCCCCATTAAACAACAACTTCCCATTTCCTCTTCCCTCCAGCCCCTGGCACCCACCATTCTACTTTCTGTCTCTGTGAATTTGACTCCTCTGGGTACCTCGTATAAGTAGAATCATACAGTGTGTGTCCTTTCACGTCTGGTTTATTTCACTGAGCAGAATGTCCTTCAGGTTCATCCATGCTGGAGCCTGTGTTAGAATTTCCTTTCTTTTCAGGGCTGAGTAATATTCCACTGTATAGACAGACCACCTTTTGTTTATCTGTTCATCTGTTGATGGACACTTGGGCCATTTCTGGGCCAGCGAGATGTTGACTTTGGCTTGCCCCTGGATGGGGAACAGTGAAAGACAGCTGAACTAGGAGGGCCTAGGGGTCTGGGAGGCAAGAGCTGCACCATTTCCAAGATGAATGGCCTTTGATGATCGCGCCTTTCTGTGCCTCGGTTTCTGTATCCATCCAACAGGGGCAGTGATGGTCCCGCGCAGGGGAGGATGCAGTGAGAGTCTGGATGAGAGGGTGGTTTTGTGGGCTGTCAGTTGTCCTGCACACGTGAGCTGCTGTCTTCCTGGACAGGGACAGCCCTGATCTTCATCAGTCATAGGCTGTGAGGGTTGGCGGTGCCTGGCCCTCCACCCTCCTGGGGCTCACTTGTGACTGCCACTTGCTGGGAAGTTCCCTCCCTTGCAGAGGTTCCAGAGCCAGCCCCACAAGAAGGTGTGTCCTGCCTCTTAGTGGCCTTCTGAGCACTTGCTGACTCCCAGCTGATAGTAGTAGGGGAGCCGGGAACACATGGTTCCCTGCAGCACTGTCTCCTGGGCCCCTTCCTTGGAGCTCCAGGAAATCGAAGCCAGGAGGATGACATTGGCAGCCTCCTGGGGTGGCTGAGTCAGAGCAGAAAGTCAGGCTGGAATTCACTAAGTCACACTTGCCTTCATTAGGCTAATTAACTTCCGACGTGAATTAGCTCTGTGAGCTGATTTAGGAAATCCATTACCGGGCCGGGCCAATTCCATGTGCAGTGGTGCCTAGGAGGCTGTGCCGTACATTTCCATACCCACCAATTAAGGCTGCTTAATTATTAACTTAGGGCTACGTGACTAACGAGGAGTTGCACTTGTTGTGTGCTATTTGAGAATTTTAAGGCCGTTTAAAATTAGCCGTAATATAGTTAATAATCATACTAGGAATCATACGTTGTGATCCGTGTTATAGTTTATTCGGAAGATAAGCTGAGGCTGAGGGTTGATTTGTGGAAGGTCATGTAGATGGAGAGTGGGGCGGGGGGCATTCAGTGTGTGCAAAGTGCTGGCTAATACAGAGAGTTTCCAGCTGATGCACAGCTGGCACCTTGAAAGACTGCTTTCAGTTGGGATGTCCATTCACTATTGGGTTCTCAGGCTGGCCCGCCAACAAGAACATGACCCACTGGGCCACTGAATGATTGAGCTCTTGGGACACTTACTCTACTAGCTAGGTCCTCAATGGACCTCTGCAGTTAACCCCATTGTACAGATGAGAAAACTGAGGCCCAGAGGGGAAAGCTGGCTTCCCCAAGGTCACATGGCTGGTAGATTCAAATCCAGGCAGTCTGGCTCTGAAGTTCTCGGCTAAACGGCTACTTTAGACCATTTACCACACGCTGCACCCATTTTGGAGTTAAGTAGGTTTTTGAGAGCCTACCTGGGGAGCTAAGCGTTTTGTAAATCTTCTTCTTTTTTTAAGTGAGGAAACTTAAAAACCCTTGGTGCCTTTGGAAAAGGAACACTTCTTACTTTGAAGGCTTAAGAGGTACCTCCGGAGGCCTGCCATGGATGGGGTGCTTGTGCGTGTGTGGGAACGTTTGTGCCCAGAGGTCAGGGTGCCTTTTGCTTGCTGGCGTGACTCACACGGAGCCGGTTTGTCTGGGAACCCGTGGGTGACGACCGTGGAAAACTCTTTCGTGGGAGCACAGATGGTCTGTCGTTCCTGGTGTCCCAGGTGTGCTGTCCCCTGTTCTCAGGGCGGAGGGGCCTTCCTTACTGTTTAGGTGTTGTCCACTGAGCATCACCGAGCTCTCCTGCAGCTGCAGCTGAGCAGATGGGGGTTTCAGAAGGTGGAGGCTTTATTTTTAGCCCCACATCTTCTGTGATTCTGTCACTATGGAGATGCCGGCTGGGGGCCCATGAGGCTCCGTGCTTTTCCTGCCAGCGAGGAAAGAGGGTCCTCTTTCTTTTCTGGAACGTGGCCTGGGCTGCTCGGTGGAGACCTCAGTCACTGTGTGTGTGTGTGTGTGTGTGTGTGTGTGTGTGTGTGTGTGTGAGAGAGAGAGAGAGACAGACAGACAGACAGATGTTGCTGCTGCTGTAGAAGAACTAGCCCTGGGCCCGCACCCTGCGTGGAGCCCGGTGTCCACAGCCATCTTGTGCTTTGGCTGAACTGCACTGGAGTCCGGAGGCTCCACTTCAGCTGTGCTGTGTGACCTTGGGCAGGGTTGCCTCATTTCCCCGGGTCTTCATTTCCTCCCCTGAAAATTTGAGATGCTAATTCCTGCCATATACCTGCTTCTCTGGATCTGGTGACATAATTGATTTGGGCAAACTTTGAATCCACAGTGAGGTTCAAGTGCTGTGTGTGTATGTGTATTTGTGTGTACACTGGTGCGTGTGTGTGTATGTGTGTGTGTGTCCAGTAATTATTCTGATGCCAAGGCTGCCCTCAAAAGGTCATCTAGAATTTTTTCTACTCCTTCTTTGTCTTTCTACTTTTTCCTGTATTTTGGCTTCTCCATTCAAAGGCTGAGAAAGAAGAGGTTGAAGCGGAAAGTATTCTAGTCCTGCCCATACATTATCATAAAAGATCTATCAAGGGAGGTTGAAACCACCCCCCTTTCTACCACCTATGTGTCTCCCCTGTAGAGTTTCTGAAAATACTCTTTCTTCTGTTGCTGTCACAGATTCACAGCCCCGCCTCCTGCGGGAAGTGCACTGGGCTTGTTAGCTCTGTTCCCACAGAGGACAGACCTGAGGCTCAGAGTGGTTAAAGTATTTGACCAGCGCTGCACAGCCATAAGCACCGGTGCTGGAACTGGAACGGGATTCTCTTGACTCCCCAGCCCGTGCTCCTGCAGCTCTGCACAGAACGGTGGGCCGAAAGCACACGGACACCAGCGGGCTGTGTCTGGGGCTCCTGCGGCACTAGCCTCCTCCCTTCTTCTGAAATCTCCGGCTTGGCTATAATCCCAAAGCAGAAAATAACAAGTGTTGACGAGGATGTGGAGAAATGGGAATCCTTGTGCCCTGCTGGCGGGAATGTGAAATGGTGCAGCCGCTGTGGAACAGTTTGGTGGGTCCGCAAACAGTTAAGCGCAGTTACTGGAAATTCCCTGGCAGTCCAGTGGTTAGGACTCCGTGCTTTCACTGCTGAAGGTGCGGGCTCCATCCCTGGTCGGGGAACTAAGATCCTGCAAGCGTGCGTGGTGCGGCCAAAAAGAAAAAAAAAAAAACCACAGAGTTACCAACTGATGAATGGATAAACAGAATGTGGTCTATCCCTACAATACAATATTACTAGCAGTGCTACTCCTGGTTTATTATACTCCAAAACATTGAAAGCAGGGACTCAAACAGGTACTTATACACCTATGTTCACAGCAGTATTATTCACAATAGCCAGAAGGTGAAAACAACCCAACCTATCAGCTGATGAATGGATAAACAAAATGGGGTATATCCATACGATGGAACATTACATGGCCACGAAAAGGAATGAAGCACTGACACAGGCTACCGCACAGATGAACCTCAAAAACAGAATGCTGAGTGAAATAAACCAGACACGAAAGGACAATATTGTATGATTCCACTTGTGTGAGGTGCCGAGAAGAGGCAAATTCAGAGACAGAACGGAGAATGGTGCTCACCAGGGACTGGGGGTCGGGGGGGGGAGCGGGGTGTTAGTGGGGACAGAGCTTCTGTTTGGGGTGATGAAAATGTTCTGGAAATAGCAATAGTGGTTGCACAACACTGGGAATATCATCGATGCCACTGAACTGTACACTTAAAAATGATTAAAATGGGAGACCTCCCTGGCAGTCCAGTGGTTAAGACTCTGCGCTTCCACTGCAGGGGGGCACGCGTTCGATCCCTCGTTGGGGAACTAAGATCCCACATGCCCGAGCTGTGCGGCCAAAAGAAAGAAAAAAAAAAAGATTAAAATGGTACCCAAACAAAACTCTCAGGCTTGTGCTAGAACCTCAGGTGGGCCTTGGGCTGGACCACACCTTGCTTTTGCCTATGAGACGCCCACACCTGTGGCCTGGCCAAGGCCCCCCAGCTCAGCGGCGAGTCTGCACCCCAGGCTCTCGTGCCCCCCGGGGGAGGCACCCTGGCAGCCACTGGCCGGGCCCAATCGCTGTGTGTGAACGACATCTGTCTCTATGGAACGCTTGTGCACCTGACGTCGGGCATGGCCTTTTATGGCTCTCTCTCGCTCTCAGGGAGTGGAAAGATAAATACCTTTTCAAAGACCAGATGCCAACTGCCTGGGGTCCCCACAGCTGCAGAGCGAGTGGGAGATGGGCCTGCCGGGGGCAGGTGCTGCAGCCCCGGGGGAGCTGGGAAGTATGCCAGAGAATCACCCATGCCCCCCCATGCAGACAGCCAGGCAGATTTGGAGTGTGATTCTGCCGCAGACCTGCTCTCTCTTGGAGCTGCTGTGTCCTCACCTGCCTTTTGGCTGATCCTGATGTTTAAAGGACAATGTGTGTGGAAGTGCCTAGCGTGGTACCTGGTGCCTCGCAGCTTAATGAAGCTTGGGTTCCTGTGTCTGGCCCGGGGAGGTACGGCGATGCTCGGTCACAGGCTATGGGCGGCATGGCGGCTGGGAGGACGAGGCCTGTTGATTGGGGCGGGGGAGGATGATGTGATTTGAGGGATTCCAGGCCAAACACTCCCTCTGCCTCCCAGGGCCCCCTGTTCCGTGGGGAAAGCCCTGGGGCTCCTAACCCAGGGCTGTGTAACCCAGCACCACAAACTGGGTGGCTTAAAACGATAGGAATTATTCGTTCTCAGTCCAGGAGACCCCAAGTCCAAATTTAGGATTGGTTCCTCCTGTGGGCGTGGGGGGAGAATCTGTCCCATCCCTCGCTCCCAGCTTCTGGTGGTGGCCGGCCATCCTCAGTGTTCCTTGGCTTATAGCTGCATCCCTCCCATCTCTGTCTCTGTCTTCACATGGTTGTCTTCCCTCTGTGCGTGTGTCTCTGTGTCTCCTCTCTTTTTATAAGAACGCCAGTCATACTGGATCCAGCGCCCCCCCTCCCCCCGCCAATCCAGTTTGACCTCACATTAATTATATCTGCGAAGATCCTATTTCCACATAAGGTCACATTTTCAGGTTCTAAGAAGGACATGAATTGGGGGGGACACTCTTCAGTATAGTCCCTACACTTGTTGAATGAATAGGTGAGTGAATGAATAACTGTGAAAGCCATCCTTGTATGTCTGTGCAGGTATGTTGATGCAGAAGACCTGGGGCTGCTGCGGGGGTTGGGGAGGGGTGGCTCCAGAATCTTCCCCTCTTCCCGGCCAGGCTCCTCTGACCGCTGGCCTCTGCACCCTGAGTCTAGCCCTCTGGCCGCCTCCTGACTCAGCCAACTTTCAAGGTGGCAACAATAACGTTTATTACAGGGAAAGAGTCCCGACACACTGGGTGTTCTCTGCTTCCTTTCTGCCCAAGATCTAAAAGCTTTCTTTGTTTCTCCCCCCGCCCCTTGGAACCAAGAAAGACGGTAGGGATGGCTCGGTGATCTTGGACAAATCAGCTCTCCTCTTTGAACCCCGGCCTCTAGAGTTTGCAAATGAAGGAGGCTAAACTGGGTGCCTCCAAAGGTCTCTTGGTCTGTGATTATTACTGTTTTATTGCTGAGAAAATTATAGGCGAGGAAATCATGCCCTTGGACTCCATGTGGGGCAAGACTCAAATCCAGATGCCCTCATTTCCAGCCTGTCTCTAAATCCCCCCTGCCACCTCCTGCAGGAAGCCCTCCGTGATTACCCTGACTCATGTGTGGTTCCTGGGGTCCTCACTGTGCCTTGTGTGTGATACATGAATTCACAAATACTAGCCTACCATTCAGATGGGGTGTGTGTGTGTGTGTGTGTGTGTGTGTGTTCTTCATGTTCTTTTCCCCTCCCTTTCCTCTGTAGGCAAGAGCTATTTGCTGGGTGTCTCTCTCCGTGCTCCCCCATTCTGGCACCCAGCAAAGGGCTCGTTACATTGGGTTGTGGACCAGCCTCAAAGTCATAAGCAGATGATTAAAGACTAGGAGACCTACCAAAAGAAAAAAAAAGAAGAAGAAAAGAACTTAGATGCTTTCAATAGATGTCAGAAAAGCATTTGATAAAGTTCAACATCCATTACTCTTAAAAACATAGCGACTGAGGGGTAGACAGAGATTCAGCATGATAACATCTACAACACTCTACAGCATTACCCAAAGTGTGTTTGAGGAGCACAGAATGCTATTGGAGATTGTGTCAAAAAGAGATTTTGGGGCCAAACAGCATTTAGAAGATGCTGCTCTAAGAGGCCTTCCCTTAACGTCAGTTGCCAAGCAAACCCTCTCCCACTAATAATCATCACTCCGGAGTGAAGCCAGTGCCAGGGGCTAGGAAAGAAGCAGAACAGAACTCTTAGAAACAAAGTTGCACAATTGATGTTTTGAGATGGATACAGCTTAGGTGTTCAAAGTAGATACACTGAAAAATAATTCCAAGTAATAAGATGGTATGATGGCCAAGTCAAAAAATAAAAATGAAACCGCCATCACTTTCCCAGGTGGGCACTGGTTGGTCAACGTTACCAGAAGGGACACCTCTGGCACCTGTTTGCTCGGGTGTCCACAAGCCAGTGACCTTATTTTCTGGTTAGAAATGACAGTAACACCCTGGCAGCCTCAGGCAACTGCCAGGATCTCCTTTGCCTCCTGGAGCCCAGATTCCCGGGAAATGCAGGAATAATGGTGCATGGCTCAGTATCCCGGATCACCTTAGAGCTTAGCCTCCCATTTAGCGTTTCGGTCACGGAGGTGTGACCGGGAGTCAGGAGACCCGGTCCCTAGCCTGGCTGTGCCGCTTGCTGGCTGCGGGGTTTCGGATGAGTTGCTTAGCCTCTCGGGACCAGAATGTCCTCATCTGTGAGGGAGGGATCACAACCTCATCCTCGCAGGGTCCTTCTGCAGAATCTCCGAGAAGTCTTGAACATGTTTGCACACCACTGAGCTGTTGTTACAAGGGCTGGGACCCCGTTATTTCAGCTCAGCACCAATCCTGGACGATGGAAGCCACTTGAGGAGGGTCGGACCTTCCTCATTCTCGGGGACGGGGCTGTCGGAGTCCTCCCCGGGGTTTGTCACAGGTCCCAGCTCTGGTCTCCCCAAGGCCACCGTGTTGAGTGGGAAGGAGATGCTGGTGAGAAGAGTCCGCTTGTTGGAAGGAAACCATGAACTCCTGTTAGAAATCAGCACGAGGACACCTTCCGAGCCAGCTTGGTGGGGACTGAGGCATCCTTCACATTTCCCTGGTAATGATCCTGCTGCTTCTCAAAGACATGTCTTGCCTCTCTTTGAATAAACAGCGAGCCCTTGGTATAATTCAGTCTTTTAGGGATGGCTGAGTCATCTGGCTGGCTGGGGCTACCCAGATGCAGATGAAGTTCTGGTGTCACGAACAAACCGGGCCGTCCTGGGAGGCCTTGGAAGGGCTGGACGGGGTTGCGTCTGCCAGACATCCCTCTGGCTGAACCCCGGGCTCCCTTAATTCCTTTGAAGGTAGCCTTCCCTCCTCCTTATTTCTTTTCCTGTCCTCTCCTCAGTGTGGCTTTGCTTCTGTTCATTTTTTGCCTGATTTTAGCCACCGTTGTTTGTATGGGTGGCCAAGGGGGCCGGTATAACTCTCCGAGGGCTGAAGTCCTCGGGCTTTGCGGAAGCTTTTTCCTTGAAGCCTGGCGGCCTTGCTCTGCTAGTCAGCCCATTTCTCAGTGGTCAGGGTTGCTGCCAGCTTGCGGGCTGGCTCGTGGAGGATCACAGGCAAGCGCTCCCAAGCTGGGTATGTGTGCTCAAACCTTGTAACCAACTCACTGGAGAGTGGTGGTTTTTCGATCTACTTTCTGATTCTTTAGGAATAGGTGGCTCATGGAATTAAAAGGTAGATGTAATGTGGTTTCAAAAAATGTATTTTAAAATCGTTTGGGCCACCCATTATTATTTTTATTATTTTTGCATTCTGCTGTTTCAAAAGAAACATTAAATGTTGGCTTTTTAAAAAAAATCTAAAATAGTTATTAAAATTTAAAAGCTCTTTTTCAGGGAAATTCCCTGGTGGTCCAGTGGTTAGGACTCTGCGCTTTCACTGCCGAGGACCCAGGTTCAATTCCTGGTCAGGGAACTAAGATCCCACAAGCTGCGAAGCGTGGCCAAAAAAACCCAAAAACCAAAAAACACTTGTTCAGTTAAACTTTTAACATGAACATCACTGTCCTGTGAGTGGTGTATACCTTCCTTCAATATTACTGCGTCTGATTTTTCTACCTAGATCTCCACGATCAATCAGTTCCTGCATCCCCTCAACCTTTTCTTTCCCTGGCCACTCAAGACTCACAGTTTTCTAGTATTTAAAGAACATTACTTATTTTTCCAATGCCTTTCTTCACTCATCATTCACTTAATCATTCACTCACTCAATTCTTTCATGGCTTCAAAAAATTACTAAAACACCCAAAAAGTTGTATGTGACGTTATACGGGACATTGACAAGGTTTTAAAGATAAATTAGATCAAATCATTATGCTGTACACCTTAAACACATACACAGTGCTGTCAACTGTAGCTCAATAAAACTGGGAGAAGGAAAAAGATAAATAAGATACATTTCTCGCTTTATGGAACTTACAAGTTCATAGGTTACAATAAAGTAGTCAAAAACCAAAGGAGTTAGTAAAGACCATATTTGGTATGAAAAACATTGTTTGGATAAGTAATACATTACACTTGGTACCAAATGGCAAGTGGCTGAGAGTTAAATGTAAGACTTCTTTGTTCCCTGCCTGCAGTCTCCCAGTGTGTATACTCTTCAGAGAGATTCTCTGCATACATGAATATATGTTACATAAGAAAGAACCCCACAAATGGCTGCTTCCCTATTCACCTGCTGTTTTGACTTACCAATTCGTAAATCTGGAGGTGGTCCTCTGTTAGTTCATTTGGGCTGCCCAGGCTTTTTAACGATGGGCTTAGTGTTTGGCTGATGGATGCAGCACCATTTTTTTTTTTTTCTTTTTAAAATTTTTATTGGAGTAGAGTTGATTTACAATGTTGTGTTAGTTTCAGATGTATAGCGAAGTGAATCAGTTATACATATACGTCTATCCACTCTTTTTTTAGGTTCTTTTCCCATATAGCCCACTACAGAGTACTGAGTAGAGTTCCCTGTGCTATATACAGTAGGTCCTTATTATGCACCATCATTTCTTAAGCCAGCTCCCTTTCCATGGAGTTTTGCATTCTAATCGTGGAAGACTGGGAGCAAACAGTACCTCAGTGAGTCTCCCGGTATGTAGGTTTTCATGCAAATAGGCTTTCAAATCTGCGGAATAAATTTCCCCAAAGCAGAACTGCCAGGTCAAGGAGTGTTTTCCTTTTATTGTCGGTAGCTACTGCTCAATTGCTCTCCCTGAAGGTAGGACCAATCGACACTCCCACTTAGAACGTGGGAGCACGAGGCAGTGGTTTTTAACCTTAAAACCCCAGGCAAGGAAGAGCTTTTAAGTAAGATGAAAATCTGGAGAAAACCGGGTGAGAGCCTTTCTACTGCAAAGGGCAGCTCTAGCAGAGTTCCTGGCCAGCCGTCTCCCATTAGGTGCCCACTCGAACACGACCGAGGGGGCCGCCCCTGATCCCTCCAGACTGGTTGTGGCCTGGAAGGTTCCTTCCTGGTGGGGATGGGGGACAGCAGCTGCCTGCCCCCTCCTGTGTCAGCTTGTTTATCACTGAGTATCTGAGAAGCACCAGGAGCTTTAAAATGACACCAGGACTTATAAGATTACAAAATAATTTTGCCAAGTAAGGACATTATTTTTAAAGAGGTACCATTCTGGGACTTCCCTGGCGGGCCAGTGGTTAAGACTCTGCGCTTCCAATGCAGGGGGCGCGGGTTCGATCCCTGGTCAGGGAACTGAGATCCCACACGCCACGCGGCCAAAAATAAAAATAAAATAAAAACATAAAGAGGTACCATTCACAGACATTACCGGGGGTTGGGGGAAAAGAGGGATGGGGAGTTAGTGTTGAGTGTTTGGGGTGATGAGGAAGCTCTGGAAACGGGTGGTGGTGCCGGTTGCATAGCACTGTGCGTACACTGAAGGCCGACGAAGTACACTTACGAGGAATTAAAATGGTAAAACTTATGTTATAAATAACTAACCACACACAGAGAAAAGCTACAATTCCCCATAGCCATCCTCTCATGAACCAAAGGACAGTAAGAAATAGGAAAGGTCTAATCTAAGAATAAAAAGAGAATAAACAGAGCTTGTAGAACGACTTGCTCCATTAACCGTGTGGTTCTCGTTTCGCCGTGAACTGGCGGGGGCCTGGCGGTGCATGGTGCTGAGCAGCCCACTGGGACGCGGGAGCCAGGGCAGGAGGCATTGAAGGCTGGAGACGGTAGGAGCTCGGGTTGGGCCTGCAGGGGCTCCATGGTCTGGAAAAGATCCTGGCTCCGACTCAGGAGGCCCGGGGCTAAGCTACTCCACGTCCCGAGGCGCTGGGCCCACACTTAGCTGTCTTATATCTCTGTGTTTAAACAAGAAGCCTGTCCCTGGCTTGCTGCTGGATGTTTTTGGAGCCTGGTATGAGTGAAGCAAGCAGTGACCTGGGTGTGGTCTTCATCACGATATTCCTGTGTCCCCAGCAGTTCACTTTGCTAAAAGGGCATTTGCCCACCCCTGTCTAGAAGCCGGTGAGCAGAGCAGGTATCTGTTTGAAACTACTTGGTGGCTCCTAGCAGCTGTCTCTCCTGGGGCTTGAGGGATCTGAAATGCCGCCCAGAGATGTCGCCTGGGCCTCTGCATGGCCACCCGGCCTCACTGGGGTGCTAGGTGTGTTACCAGTGCAAACTGTCGTCCCAAACTATGTATTGTCAGGCAACCCGTGCTGCTGGTCTCAGTGCTTTTAGAGCATGTGGATGTGCACACGTGCTTGCTCTCCTGGGCCAGGGTTGCAAACTCCTGAGCCTTGGGCTATGTCCGGCCTCAGGCTCTGACTTTTTTCACGGGCCTTTCTCCCTGTGTGGGGTTTGTGGTCCTCACCCTACTTGCAGAGAGAGAAGAGCCAGTCCTGGGAAAGACTGTGACCCTCGATTGAGTCCATGGCCACAGAGACCCCTGACCTGGGCCAGTGCATCCCAGCCACCTGATGACTAGAGAACCAGCTGGTGACTATCAGGGCAGGAAGCTGCTTCGAGCTGTGTCACTCACCCTCACTTCACAGTCAAAATCCAGATTCCAGGAGGCAAGGTGGCCAGCTGGCACTTGAACCTGGTCCGTGTGCTCCCACAGGCCCTAAACGCTCTGGCTGGCGCATTTTAAATCTTCGAGGGTGTTTGTTATGAAAAGACTCTAAAGCTGTGGGTTCATAGTGGACGGAAACACCGCCGACCTTCCCCACAGACGTGCCTCTCTGAAAGCCCTCATCAGAGCTTCAAGCCAGGCCCCTGGCCTCCCAGCCACCTGTGATGAGTTTCCATTTGACTCACGGTTGTCAGGAAGGTGACACGACTCACCATATTCACTGGGCGCTGTGATTGCCGAGCTGACACAGCTCCTTGTGTGGGCGGCGAGCGTATGCTTCCCATTAAGAAAATTGCTAATTTTGAAACGAGCTCCGAATGGAATTTTTTTTGCTTTTACTAAAATTAAGAAAATAATAATAAAACCACCCGCCCAAACACCCCAAGTTTAAAAGAAGAAAGAAAGAAAGAAAAAGGAAAAAAAATTTAACGTCAACCCAGAAAAAAACTCTGTTATTCAGCCTGGTCTCAGAACTCAGCAGAGCCACACGGACAGAAGGAAGAAGCAGCTCTCAATGAGGCGAGGTTAAGCTCACCCTCCTCCATCCTTCTGGAGCGGTGGTGCCTCATCCTTGTCTCTGCCTCCCTAGCGAGAGAAAGCTCAGGCAGAAGCGGCTTCAGACACAAGCGAACGGTGCTGTTTGCCTCTGAGAATTCCCAGCAGCCCCATGAGATCCCTGGAGAAATCCCGCGGTGGCTGCAGAATCGGGGCTGCCTTGCCGAGTGAGTCTTGTTTGGAGCACTTGAGTCCTAGAGAGATTCTTGATAGTGTCAGGAGGTTATCATCGGTGCTCACCCAGACGGAGCAGGGGTGGGACTTTGAGGGCCCTGCTCCCGACCTGCAGGGGCCTGAGGCCGATGGCGGGTCCAGGCCGGCCAAGACGTGAGATGGCCTCTCGGGTCCCCCGTGGTCCAGTGTATGATGCGGATGGGACCTGGGATGCCGCCTGAACCCCGGAGCCCGGCCTCCATCAGTGCTGAGGCACAGCATTCGTGGACAGGCCGTGTGTTTGACAATACTTTTACCGCATCCAGTAGCCAGATGGTCTAAACAACCCGTCGTGGTACGGGCATGTAAATATTTTCCGTCATTATCATGGTGCTGCCGTGTTGACATTAATGAGGATGAAGAATTATGCTCGCCGCAGTCAAGCGCCACTCAGGCCACAGGAGGGCCTGAAAAGCTGGCCCTCTGCCGTGGAGGGGACAGACTTCGGGGCAAGCTTGGTCTCCTCTTGCTGCCTCCTGCCAGACACCGATTCCCTCACCCAGAGACCCTGGGGAGACTTCCTCTCAGAGCTTTCGGCCAGAACAAAGAATGATTCTCATCATGAACAGTATGTTTTTCCCTGTTAGCAGAGCTCTGTGGCCAGCGTATTTCCCTCTTTGCTTTGCCTACTAGGAAGCCCAAAACTAAGATTTGTTGTTGTTGTTGTTGTTGTTTACTCATTTGCATGTAGATTGTCCTCAGTTAGGAGTTTCTGCCTAGAGGATCATGTGAGGTGTCTTAGGGGCCAGGCCGGAAAGCGGGGTGTACATCCCTCTACGCACAGAACTAATCACACAGTCCCACTAAGAATCCAGGGGCCAAAAGTGTAATTTAGGAAGAGGAAATTGGACCACGCTGGATTTCCACAGGGAATGTTGTGGAAGGAACAAATTCAAATGAAGGACACAGAGATAAGAGTGAGGTTCCAAGGGGACAGAGGTAAGGATTCCAGTGTGTGTGTGTCTGCCTTGTAAACTAGATGCAAGTCATTTGGACTTTGTTCAGTGTTTTGGATTCTGTTTCAGTGCTGCCTTCCCTTCTGCCAAAACTACGGCATTGCAGAATGTTGGAGCTGAATGGATAGGCCTTTTATTATTGTTTTTTTAATTTTTAAGAAATTTTATTGGAGTATAGTTGATTTACAATGTTATGTTAGTTTCAGGTGTATAGCAAAGTGATTCAGTTATACATATACATATATTCATTCTTTTTCAGATTCTTTTTCCATATAGGTGATTACAGAATATCGAGTAGAGTTCCCTGTGCTATATAGTACGTCCTTGTTGGTTATCTATTTTATATCTAGTAGTGTGTGTATGTTAATCCCAAGCTCCTAATTTATCCCTCTCCATCATGTTTCCCCTTTGATAACCACAAGTTTGTTTTCGAAATCTGTGAGTCTGTTTCTGTTTTCTAAATAAGTTCATTTATATCATTTTAAAAAAATTAGATTCTACACAAGTGATATCATATGAGATTTGTCTTTCTCTGTTTGACTTACTTCACTTAGTATGATAATTGCGAGGTCCATCCGTGTTGCTGCAAATGGCATGATTTCGTTCTTTTTTATGGCTGAGCAATATTCCATTGTATATATGTACCAGATCTTCTTTATCCATTCCTCTGTCAGTGGACATTTAGGTTGCGTCCATGTCTTGGCTATTGTAAATAGTGCTGCAACGAACATTGGAGTGCATGCATCCTTTCCAATTATGGTTTTCTCTGGATATATGCCCAGGAGTGGGATTGCTGGGTCCTATGGTAGTTCTATTTTTAGTTTTTTAAGGAACCTCCATACTGTTCTCCATAGTGGCTGCACCAATTTACATTCCCACCAACAGTGCAGGAGGGTTCCCTTTTCTCCACACCTGGGGAGGCCTTTTAAACATCAGCCTCTCACTGTACAGATGGGAAAGTGAGGCCCAGAGAGGGGAACTGACTTACCAAGAGTCGGCCAGCTAGAGCTTTGCTGTCAGCCCTCACACCTGGAATTGTGACACCACACACAGGGAGTTCCGTCAGTACCTCTGTCCACACTGTACAAGCCCCTGCTCTGGAGAGGACGAGTGAAAGTCACGTCATTAAGTGACAGCTTGAATTGATCCACTGACGGCCTGGTTAGTCTATTGGATCATTGGAGAAATCCCACAGCCTTCCCAGCAGCTCTTTGAAACTCAGCGCAAGGCTTGACTTCAGCATTTATTCCATTGGGATTTGGGGAGTGGAAAATTAGTCTCTTCCTCAGACTCATTCAAGCACTGACTTCTCTTAGTGACTCATATGTGAGAGTGTGAAAAATCTTCACAAGTCTCACATTAGGAATAGAAATTTCCCCAAAACCCAGTAGAGAGCTTGACCACTGCGTCAGTGTTCTGTTGCTGCAACGAAGTGCTCCCCAACTTAGTGGCTGAAAGCACCATTTTTTTTGTTCATGACGCGGCAGTTTGGACAGGGCTTGGCGGGGATGGCTCATCTCTGCTCCGCTGGTGTCAGCTGGGACGGCTTGACGGGGGGTGGAAGATGCATTTCCACCACGGCCCGGCTCCCGTGGCAGGTGGCTGGGTACAGGAGCTTGGCTGTATCAGCTGAGGCACTGGTTCCCCTCCGAGTCTGTGTCTTCAGTGGTTAGCCAGGCCTTCCTAAGGCTCGGGTCCTAAGCCGGCACAGTGTCACTCCCTGCCTCTCTACCCCTCGCCGTTCTGTTGGTTAAAACAGGTCATCGGGCCGGACTGGATTCGAAGGACAGGGACTCCACGGGGCCCTGGCCCACTGGAGGCCACCCAAGTAACCATCCGGCACAGATACCCTGGGAAGAGCTCTTTGCAGAAGAGGCTGGGTGATCCACTCACGCTAACCTGCCAAGGCCCGGCTCCACTCTTGGATGCCTCCGGAACGCCCAGGCTTCCGTTCTGTGGGAGAAGCTCCAGCCAGACCTCAGCGGTCCCCTCCCTCCAAGAGGCTGCAGCGCTTGCCGTCTGCTTTGTATTGCTAATGGCTGCGCCTCTTATTACATAATCTGTTATTCTGGGCCGCACCAGGCCCTGGTTACTTGTCAAAAGTTTCTAAAAACCAGCTGTATCAGCTCCAGGCAACTGGGGGTGCCGCCCCTCCCTCGTAGTATTAGTCACTCTGTACTTAGCTAAATTTAACTTTTTATCATCCAAATGATATTTTTGTGGGTTTGGGATTTTACATAATGCTACCACTGCCGCAGGCTAAGAATTTCTCCTTTTTGTTAGGCGCGTGTGAGTGTGTGCGCGTGCGCGCGCGAACGCGTATGTGTGCATGTGTGTGTGCGTGTGTGTGTGCGCGCATGTGTGTGTGCGTGTGTGTGTGTTGGGTGTTTTCCCCCCATGAACTTTTACACGCTCAAGGCAACACTGTTCAGCTCCTCTCCCTGCTCTGCCCTCCCAGGCCTGGGTGTGTTCTGCAGGCCCTGTTTTGCCTTTTGCCAGCTGGGGGAAAATCGCTCCTAACAGCTTTCTAATGGCCCCCGCTAAGGCTTCCTTCCTCACTTGAGGTCTCTCCACTTTGAAGGTCTCTGAGGGTTTCCCTGCTGCCTTCAGAGACAGAAGCTCAGGTTCAGAACCGAGTGTGTTGAGAAAGCAGAGAGAAGGACCCGGAGGGGGGGTGGCTGGAAACGGACAAGAAAGAAGAAACCCAGCCACCCCACCCAGGGGTGGGGTCCAGGTTGCAGGCTCTTCCTCTGGGCTTGGGGGCGGGGGGCGGAGAACTCAGGGCTGCGGAGGCTGAGCCGGGAGACCTGGCCTCTCCTTTGGGGAGGTTCTGGAGCAGGACACGGGGATGTGGGGATGCAGCGTGGCCATCCTAACTTTCCCGGAGCTCCCACTACTCAGAAACGGTGGCGCACCAGGGGTCTCGTGTGTTCCACACCGTGACCGTGCATGGGAGGTGCCTACCACCATTTTCCAGGTGGGGAAACCGAGGATCGGGTCACAGGGTAGCAAACAGTAGCAGCAGTAATTACAGCGGCAGCAAACACTGGGTGCTTACTGTGTGCCAGGCACAGTGCTAAGCACTTGCTTTCCTGAGCTCATGGGTCCTTTGTGGCGGTCCCGTGAACTAGGTAGTCGTGTTAGCGCTCTCTTACAGATAAGGGAACGGAGTCCAGAAGGGTTAAGCAGCGGGCTTGAGGCCACAGAGCCAAGAGACGGCAGAGCCAGACGTCAAAACCCGTCCACCTAGGGCGCCTCCCTCCGCTAAGCCGCTTTCCAGGGGCAGGCTGCCGACAGACGGCAGAGATGGGACTTGGACTGGGCCCTGTGCTCTTTCCAAAGCATCACTAAGCTGATTCCGGCCTCATCTAGTTGTCAGGTTTCCTCCTGCCAGCTGTCTGTAAAATGCAGCAGGGTGTACATTATGTCTAGGCGTCTCTGGGAGAATTAACCTGACACTGGAGAGAGGAACCAGGTGCTGGGGAACAGGGACGAGAGAGAAACTCACTCTCATGCTTTTTAAATCTTTTCAGAAATACAGATGTATTACTTGTTTTAAATTATTTTATTAAAAATTAGGAACTCCTGGAGACTTCCCTGGCGGTCTAGTGATTAAGACTCTGCACTTCCACTGCAGGGGGCACAGTTTCAATCCCCCTGGTCAGGGAACTAAGATCCCGCCTGCCGGGTGGTGTGGCAAAAAAAAAAATAAAAAATTAGGAACTCCCAGGTATATACCTAAATCAAACACATACATCCACACAAAAACTTGTACACGAATGTTCCTAGCAGCACAATTCTTAATAGCCCCAAAGTGGAAACAACCCAAGTGTCTGTTAACAAATGAATGGATAAACAAAACACAGTTGATCCACACAATGCAGTGTTGTTCAGCCACAAAAAACAATGAAGTACTGACGCATGCTACAATGTGGATGAACCTTGAAAACATGATGAGAAGCGCAAGAAGTCCGACACAATAGGCCACGTACTGTATGATCCCATTTATGCGAAATGTCCAGAATAGACAAATCTGTAGAGACAGAAAGCAGATGGTGTTGGCCAGGGGCTGGAGGGAGGGGGTGTGGGGAGTGACTGCTAATAGGTACGGGATTTCTTTTGGGGGGGTGGTGATGAAGACATTCTGGAACTAGAGAGATGTGATGGTTGTACGACTTTGTGAATGTACTGAAGGCCGCTGAATTGTACACTTTCAAAGGGTGAATTTTGTGGCATGAGAATCACATCTTAATAAATCAAAAAATTAGTAGCCAAGCCTTCAGATGGAATCGAAAGCTGGGCTGCCCCCGCCTGTTGCCAGCAACCTGGACAACTTGCTTGGGTACCACTGCCATTTGCATCCGTCCTTCTCTGCCCACTCTTTAGCCACCTGCCTCATGGTCTCCATGTCAACGGGGGTTGGAAACAAGAGTGTTCAACTCCAGCCGTGCTCCCCACTCGTTTGGAACTTATGCTTTCAACCAGGGCCAGCCTGAAACATGTGGATGTCTGGGCAAGCTAGTAATTTGGCACCCCCATCAAACCAGTATTCTTTAAGTGTTTGTTTGACATTTATTTAGTGGGGATGAGGAGAGACTGATATTCTATTAATAGAAATTGTGTAGAGAAACAGATTCACTTACTAATTCATGTCCATTGACTAAAACAGTTAGGGATCCGAAATTTTTTCAGGAAAGCAATTCTGACTTCTCTGGTTCTTATCTTCAAAGGTTGGGTTTTTTTTTTCTTTTCTTCTTTTTTTTTTTTTTTTTTTACCCTCCTGCAATTTTGCAAATCATTCAGGTTGCATATTGAAGATTTAGATTTAAAACTGAAAGGAGAGATCTAATGTATAAAATGATGACTACAGTTGGCAACACTGTATTGTATAAGGGAGATTTACTAAAAGAGTAGAACTTGGGGCTTCCCTGGTGGCGCAGTGGTTGAGAGTCTGCCTGCCAATGCAGGGGACACGGGTTCGAGCCCTGGTCTGGGAAGATCCCACATGCCGCAGAGCAGCTAGGCCAGAGAGCCACAATTGCTGAGCCTGCGCGTCTGGAGCCTGTGCTCCGCAACGAGAGGCCGCGACAGTGAGAGGCCCGCGCACCGCGATGAGGAGTGGCCCCCACTTGCCACAACTAGGTAAGGCCCTCGCACAGAAACGAAGACCCAACACAGCCATAAATAAAATAAATAAATAAATAAATAAAATTAAAAAAAAAAAAAAAAGAGTAGAACTTAAGTGTTCTCACCACAAAAAAACAAAAAACAAATATGCAGTGATAGGGTAATAAACTCAATGGTGGGAATCCTTTCACAGTGCATACGTCTTTCAAGTCATCACGCTATACACTTTATTTTTTTTTATTGAAGTATGATTGATTTACAATGTTGTCTTAGTTTCAGGTGTACAGCAAAGTGATTCAGTTATACATATACATATACATTATTTTTCAGATTCTTTTCCATCATTGGTTATTATAAGATATTGAGTTTAGTTCCCTGTGCTGTACAGTAGGTCCTTGTTGTTTATCTCTGTTATATATAGTCACGTGTATATGTTAATCCCAAACTCCTAATTTATCCCTCCCCCCCTTCCCCTTTGATAATCATAGGTTTGTTTTCTATATCTGTGGGTCCAATTCTGTTTTATAATTAAGTTCATTCATATCATTTTTTTTAGATTCCACATATAAGCAATGTCATGATATTTGTCTTTCTCTGTCTGACTTACTTCACTTAGTATGATCATCTCTAGGTCCATCTGTGTTGCTGCAAGTGGCATTATTTCATTCTTTTTATGGCTATACACTTTAAGTATATCAAGATTTTATTTGTTGATTATACTTCAGTAAAAATGGGGGAAGAACTCAAAGGAATAAAATGTTTTTGTTCCTGGTAAACAGCAACACACTGTGCATTATTTACTTCCAGAGCCTCATCCCACCCCGCAGCCCCCCATGACCACAGCTACAGGTGTGCATGGAACACGTCTACAGCAAATCTCAGCACAGACTTGTGTTCTATTTTGATTTTTCATTCCCTTAAAGGGAGTGGGTTGATTTGCTTTTCGCCTTTTGTGTGAGAGGTCACGGGAGGAAACCTGAGTCCTCTGGCAGCATCTTCCTACTTTATTCCAGCGTTGTTTTGCCCCCCTGCCCCTAGAGCTCTGTCCCCCGAGGAGCTGCCTCGATCCTTAAGTTGACCCTGCATTCACTTTTTGGATTTTAAATGCTTTTGTGTCAGAAGAATCATTTCCCCGCCGTGCACCCCTGTGTGAAGAGTGCGCTTCTTTTCTTGCAGCCACTGCTGATCTCATTCTGCCGGGTGTGAGTCACTGTTGACCTTCTCACCCCGGGGGAGGCGGCACAGTGGAGGGGAGTGGGGCGGGTGTGTAGAAGCCAGCTCGCCTTTGACTGGCGTGTTGCCGTGGCAGACCCCTAACCCTCTCGGTGGGTTTCCTGACCCCTCAAATGGGGAGATTGCCACTGACCTCACAGAGGGGTTGGAGGTGTCGTGATGAAAGCTAAGGAACAGAACAGAGGAGAAGCTGTGCAGAGGCAGGGCGTGTGAGGGCCAGCTGGGGGTTCTGGTGGGATGGAGCGGGGAAGCCGGTGGGGCTCACGTGCCGGGCGGGGACCTGGAACCTGGGACACCTGGGGTGTTTTGTTCTTTGGGGGTCAAGCATGTCGGTGCAGGGCAGAGATGGAGCTTCAGCCCCTGCAGCTCCATCCCAAAGAGGAATTTGCAGAATTGGCTACGGCTTCCCCGGAGGGAGCGTGGGACTGCGCTGGGGTGGGCGGTGTGCGTGTGAGAAGCCAGTCTCTGTCGCTTGCAGCCACACCTCCCACTGCTGTGCCGTCACTGGTTATCTTTTCACCTCCCTAGTTCGCTTCTCTTCCTCCTCTGAACTCTCACCGTCTGTGCCCTCACTCTGCAGTTTATCACTTTTGTTCTTCCGAGCCACCATGAAATGCTCCTCTTCTTTTACTTCTACCTCTAGTGTCCCTAGTTGCCCCGGTGCCTGGCCTCAGCCCCTGGGGTAACTGTTGCTCCGGAGTTGGGAATCGGTTCCTGGAACAATTAGGGCTTCTATAGCAGCAGGGGGCTGCCTTCCAATCATGGTCACTGGAAGGCCTCCTGGGCTGCTGTCTGCCTCCTGGGCACCGTACGGGGGTGCACATGTGTCAGACAAACAAGAATGTGTGTTGAGCGGTACACATGGCTCACGGGAGCATGTCGGGTCCTGATGGGGGCCCTGGATTGGGTGGCGGCTTTCGTGGTGCCTGTGCATGTTCTGTCCTCTTGTAGTCTGATTGCACCTGGGACTCCCTGGAAATCTATTTCTCCACCTTTTTCATTTTGTTGTGAGTGCTTGTCTCTGGCCTCTGGGAATCTGGTGGAGGTGGGCCTCCAGTCCCGTATTGCCCAAGTTCAGGGGCTTGATTGGAAGGTGAGAGTCACCTGCATCGCCCCGCTGACCGTGCCCCTGCCCCAGGCATCAAGATGCTGGTGGCTGCTTACCGAGAACTCTGGGCTGATGTGTCAGGCCCCCCCGCCCGCCCCCCACCTCCCACCTGCCTCCCCTCTGCAGCCTGAGGTCCTGAGGTCCCGCAGTCCCAAAGGTTGATGGGTGAACACCTCAGGTTTGAGGCTGAGAGCTCCCAGCTGGACTTCTGAGATAAGAAAGCTTCCCGCGTGTGCTGGGGCTATGGGTTCCGGTTCCTTGAGCAGTCTTCCTAAGCAGAGGGAGCCCTGGGCAGTGTCAGGTGTATCAGCCTCCAGGAGTGCAAATGAAGACTCCTTTAGCCAGACACCCCCGGTCCTGCCAGGACCCCGGTCCAGATGTGCCCAGAGGTCCTGCCCTCTGGGCACATCTGGATTGCTTTGGCGTTGCTCAGGAGGAGGCCTGGCTTCGTCGATTTCCCAGTGGGCGCTGAGTGATCAGAGCGACCAGGTGTCTCACCCCTCCCCCGCTGAGCTTCTCCCTGCAGGATGCTGGCACGGGCGCCCTGGTCCCCGGCTCCCTTCTGTGGGCCTTGAGAGCAGGACATCGGCGGTGCCTTCCCACGCAGACCTGCAGGTTAGGACCGCCCACCAGCGTTGGAGCTTGGGGTGGGGCAGGGGCTCAGTTGCCATTTTCTCTTCCTTAAACATCTGACTTTATCTGATGTACGTGGGGTAAATCGTATTAATCGATCCTGCTTCTTGCAAGTATTGACTCCTTCTTGCAAATATTGACTCCTCTTCACCAAGTCGGAAGGACTGACGTTCTTTCCCTGGTAGCTTTGGATTCCCCGGGTGGCCTGTGTTTCTCTCCTCTGTATAGGGCGCCCTGGGGTGCCTCTCTTCTCTGGGCTCCCCTGGGTCAGCCTGGCCCTCCCCACCCCAGTCAACAGGACAGAACAAGAGTTTGGGGGCTCCCCAGCCTGGGTGCTGCCTTGCCGTTTCCCACAAGTCATGGTCAGTGACACGGAAACAACCGTGTGTGTGTTTTCAGGTAACCACCTCCCTGGATGAAACTGAGGCCTGTGGCTGTGGTGTGCTGGGGTCCTCTGTGGAGTCAGGATGAGTGGCTGAATCTCCCAGAGCCTGCCTCTTTCTCTCCTTCTGCCCTGAGTTAGAGCAGGAGCCCAGGTGCCGGGCTTCCTGTCTGTCCCATTCCATTGCATATCCTGAGTCTTAGGCACAGGTCTCGCTCTCTCCCCTTTTTGTCACACCAAGGCCTTCGGTGGGCAGAGCAGTTGAAGCGATGTTGCCTTTTCCTTTCCTAAATTTCAATGAACCCTTCTCCCTGTGTACCAATCGGCTAGTTTGAGTTTTCGGGGCATGGAGGGTGGGCATTCCATCCCAGGAAACTAACCTGGGCAGGGAGGGAGCACTGGGGTCCGTAGTTGTGGCGTCTCGGCCAGGCTGTGAGTTGTAAAAGCACTGGCTCTGCTAAGCACACAATAACCTGTGCAGAAGCCCTGACAATCGCTGTTTCACACGAGGAAGCCGAGGCTCAGAGATGGCAGGTATCTGGCTCAAGGTCACACAGCTAGTCAGTGCTGGGCTTGGAACTGGACCCCAAGTCTAGATCCCGAAGCACACGACATGATTTTCCAGATAGAGCTGGACTTCCCCATGGGCTGGGGGCCCTGTCTCCAGGTGAGTCCCCGGGCCTCCTCTCCTCCCTGGGAAAACGGGGTGCAACAGACAAGGCCTCAGCCATGGGCGCCCTCACTGCTGTGTTTCCACATCGGCACCATGGACCGGCTCCTCTAATTGCTCGTTCTTTTTAGTTGCCGTGAAAAGGCCTCCAAGTGCTAAGAAGGGAGAGTGCTATGTTGTATTTTTTGTCCCGTTGTTTTGCGTCAGTTCTTTCCCAGGTGTCTCAGCTGGGTATTGGGGGTGGGGCTGGCATGGGAACACGGGCCCCGACTCTCAGCCTCTCCGTGGTCACTCGCTGTCCTGCTGGCCGGGGGGCCTGGTGGGCCCTCCTCTGAGCTCTGACATCAGCTCACGTTGGTTGGAGGGGCCCCGCCCCAACAGAGCCTTCGTTTCCTGTTTCTTCTTCTACAGGAAGGGGGTTCTTGTCCTTCCCGACGACCTCATGCCCAAGTTCCGTGGTGTTAGAGGTGGTGGCCTTTCAGGCCACCTTATCTGCGCGTCCTCACTCAGAACTCCTCAGCTTCACTCGCTTACCCAGCGAACATTTACTCAGTACCTAGTGTGGACCGGGTACCATCCCAGGTGCCCGAGTTGCAGCTGTGTGACTCCGCCTGTGTGGAGTTTATGCCCTGGTGTTGGCCCAGCACCCGCTCTGCACTCTCACCTCTGCGCTTTGCGTATGCCGTTCCAGCGTCCTGAGGTTCCCTGTTCTC
Organism: Eschrichtius robustus; assembly: GCF_028021215.1. Taxonomy (NCBI): domain Eukaryota; kingdom Metazoa; phylum Chordata; class Mammalia; order Artiodactyla; family Eschrichtiidae; genus Eschrichtius; species Eschrichtius robustus. The sequence continues at coordinate 7,181,459 of NC_090837.1, forward strand.
GCCTCTGCTCTACGTCCCATGGTGGGGACGATCTCAGTCGCCCCCTACCTACCTCTGAGCTCTTCCTAGGAGGTTGTGGCCGCGTGGGACATCGAGACCACTGGGCCCTGGATGGCAAGAGTTGAGGGTGGCGTGGAGAGAGGCGGCCCTTCTGAGATGTGAAATCACCTCCTCATCTCCTTCGCAGGGGGCTGGGGAGGAAAAGGGTGAAGGAGCAAGGTTTATTTTTAGAGAAGCTCCTTGCTCCAGAGGAGCATGGAGCCCTTCCTTCCAGGAGGTGTGGGGCCGTGGAGGGCGGGCAGGGGGCAGCTGGAGTTGTTGTCTCAGCTCAGCCTGGCTGTCTTCTGCATCCGCTCAACGTGACGCAGGAGCTGCCCATCCGCAGAGGGTTTGCCTCTAAGGGGGGGTCCCAGGCCGGAGAACATCTGTCCTCAGCGCCTCCTCCCCAAAGCTGAGGACCTTTGCCATCCTGAGCAGGTGAGCAGATCTTCTAGCACGTCCTTGGGGTAGGGGCTCGGCGGGAAGGGTCCCGGGCCCAGGCTCAGAGTCGGTCGCTTCCTTCCTGACTCCCTGGCTCGTGGGGAGGGGCGCTTCCTGCCATTGTCTCCGCTGAGGCGTCGGCAAGGTCACTGTCTCCTGAGGGGGAAGAGAGCTGAAGACAAGGGCAGGACCTCAGACCACAGTGGCAACTGACACACTTTTCGTCCCCACCACCGCGCTGGCTTCCCCTCCTCCGCTCGGGCCCCTGGATGGAGACTGAGGTTGGGGTGAGGCTTCTTTCCTTCACCTGTGGGAGCTTCACCCCTCTCAGCACCGCAGCCCCACGTGGGAGGGTCGGCCGGCCGCCCCCTGGGCTGTAGGTCTGATGGGTGGCCCATTAGGGGCCTCGGCCAGCGAGGGAGGCCGTGTGCGCCCGTACAGAGGGCAGGAGCAAAGACTGGGGCTTGTCCTGTGTTCCTTCGAGGTCCCCCCATGGCGCTTGGGAGGCAGCTGGGCGGGATCTGACGTCCCCCGTGTCCCCTCCTGACCTCTTGCATCCATAGTCCGTTTCCTAACATGGTGCCTTGGCACCCGGCCAGCCCTGCCCAGGACTCAGGTAGAACACGGAGGGGGCTTCCACCCGGATTGCTCGACCCTCCCCTTCTTTCTAGGCTCTTAGGCCCTCTCTCGCGGCCCGTGAGCGATGCCCGCTGAAGTCTGGTCCTTCCACCTCCCAGTTCTTCCTCTTCTCAAGAGCCCCAGATCCCCACTCCTTGAGTTTGCCCTCTTGGCCTCAGTGGCGCACATCTTCCCGAGAGCGTACGTCATCTTCATCCAAGTGGCAGGAGCCGCATCTCTCTGGCTTTGTTTCTGGTCTCTGCTCCCAGTCACTTGTGGACGTTCGCCCAGGCACCTTTCAGAGAGCCAGGCTTGAGGGCCCTCAGTTCGAGCGCTCTGGGGTCGGCAGGGCAGGGCAAGCAGCTGCCTTGGCCTTGGTGGTCCGGGCCAGGGCTCCTCTGGAGCTCTGTCCGCAGGCCCCCGGCACTGCAGCCCCCTTCTGGCTGCCTTTTGCTAACTCTTTCCCCATGTCTGCCTTTCCCTGGTTCTAAGGAAGGGCCCACCGCTTGCGTTTTCCTTCTTGTGCTTCCCTCACGACCGGTGTCCAGTGCACTAACCGACCTGTGTTTATAACCTCATCTTGCCCGGCAAGGAGGCGCCTGGAAGCATCTGCTTATGAACTGACCCCACAACCTCCCAGGGACCAGACCAGGTCTGTGTCATTTCCTTGCTTTGGTCCTCCACATACTTCCTAAGCCGCGAACCTGCCTAGAACAATCACTCTGATTCCCGGAGACAGTGTCCAGAGCTTGGGATTCTCAGAGGGACTCCTGGGATGACGTCTTTCAAGCTGGAGGGTTGTATGGCCTGAGACTGTTCGTCTTAGCAGCGTGATCGAACCCACAAAGAATCAAAATGTATTCATTCAACATGCATTTAGTGAGTAGCTGCTATTCCGGGAGCTGGGTATAAAGGAGTGATAAAACATTTAAAATTCTGGCCCTCCTGGGCTTATAGTCTAGCGGGGGTAAACATACAATATGCAAGTATGCAGTAAAATACATAAGTACGTCAGATGGTGATCAAAGCTAAATAAACAAGGGAAGAGAAGGCCTCCCAAGGCAGGAGCATTTAAGCAAAGGCCTGAAGGAGGCGAGGGAGAGAATGGGGAAGTTATCCCAGGCAGAGGAGACAGCCTGTGCAAAGGCCCTGAGGCAGGAGCTCGTCCGGGAGGCTCAAGAAATCTGAGTGAGTGGAAGAATGGCAGGGGAGGAGGTTGGAGAAATAGGAGAGCCCACATCTATCAGGACCTTGCACTCCTGTCTGGACTTTCACCTTGACTCTGAGTGAGATGTGATGCTACTCTGGAGTCTGACCAGAGAGAAGGGCCAGGATCCGACCTGTGCTTTAAAAGGATGGTTTCTGGCTACTGTGTTGAGAACAGACTGGATGGGGTGAAGGGAGGAAGCAGGGATACCCGCAGGGGCACGGATGCAGCATGTGAGGTGGCAGGCGCTGAACCAGGGTGCCAGCGGTGTAGGTGATGAGGGAGTTGGGCTCCAGGTACGTTTTAAAGGTAGAGCTGGAAGGAGTCACTGAGGAATTAGGCAATCCTTGTTGTGTGTGTGTGACTTTTAAAAACAGGTTCTCACGAGCTTGGAAGGACCTAAGAGATCATCTAGTCCAACCTTTTCACTTAACCTATGGGGTAACTGAGGCCCAGTAAAGGAAGTTACTTGTCCAAAGTCACACAGCAAGCTGGTTAGTGGCAGAGCCAAGACTTGAGTTTTTGACCCCGCGTTTTTGTAGCTGAACTGATGGACGGCTGTGGGAGGAGACCTGCAGAGGTCTGAGGTCCCGAGGGAAGCAGGGCTGGCCCCCAACACTGCAGCTGAGCATGGGATTCTGGCAGATTCCCTTGGCTGGCAGGAACCCGGGACATTGTAAACTGACATTTATGGGTGCTGTGTGCCTTTAACGGCTTTCTCCGGGCTGACGTTTTGACCTCAGTTGGGCAGAGGTCTCGATGGTCATGTCTGAGCTCTTGAGCAGATCAGAGACAATGCTCCTGTGCATGTTTTTGAAGATTTTATTGAGCTTCTATTAAGTGCCAGCCCAGAGACAAGACGCCCTTGCTCTGGAGGACCTAACAGTTTGGGGAGACGGACAGGTGAACCAAGGATGCCCCCGTGATCGTGGGCAATCGTGCCTGTGCAGGAGCTGTCCACGCTTGGGATCTCTGTCCGAGGACGGGCACTAAACAGCCGCTGCAGCCACCAGATACCCCAGGGAACGCAAGCCAGAGGCCTTCTGTACACCAAGGTGGTCTGCTTAAACCCATGATTCATCTCTTATAATAAAGGGGGCAAGGAGAGTCGGTGGGGGCTGGGATCTCACTGCCCTACAGCCGTGTCACCAAGCACAGGCTTCACTTAAACTGTGAGGACCCAGGTGCACCCCCTGAGAGGCAACCTTTCAATGCCGGCATTTCCCATGTGCTTTTTTGTGCAGGGCGATGGGCTGGTAACTTTTCTTTAGTCTGCAAGCCAGCTCTAATGGCCAGCTTTAAGGTCACTGGTGACCCTTGAGATACAGAACGAGGCCTGTGAAGCTCCCAGCTCAGCTTGGAAAGAGCTGGGTATCATCCTCAGGCTCTTCCGTGTGAGGGTTGCCCCGGGGAAGATAAAGAGAGATGTTGCTTTCACTCTCTATGGAGAAGCTGGATCTATAGGCCAAAGGGGGGAAAACTCCAGTTTGATTTTTCTTTTAGCCTTTTAACTTGATCTGTCCCATCACAACAGCGGTACTCTTGAGGCCAACTTGGAATTGCTTCCACGGGGTGATTTACGGGCTGTCTCCAGAAGTGGTTCTTGTGCCCTTGGGTCTGATTAGCGCCCTGGCGGCCACAGGTGATCCCAGGACAGGGCTGATGAGAACATGGTGCCCAGACTTGGGAGATCCGGCCAGACCACTGAAGTGAGGCTTGAGTCTCAGTGGCTGGTATCAGGCCAGCCCCTGTCCTTTTGTTGGCATCTTCCTCGGAGGCTAGAGGAGTGGGGAGATGGCAAGGAAAAAACAAGCACCCAGACAGGCTCCCTCCAGGGCACAAGCCGTTTAGTCCCCGCCTGCCCTGGGCTGCAGCACCTGGAGGTGACGGAGGGGAACCCTTCCTAGCATCCCTGGGGTGACTCTCAGGATCGGCCCCATTCTCCAGGACGGCCGAGGTTGGCCACCGTGCTCAGGGTGTGCCCACATCGGTGCGGTGGTGGATTTCAGGATCCACATCTCCTCTCCTGGCGCCAGTTTCCCTGAGAAAAGGGAGTCCGTTGGCTTGTCCCCCGCAGCATGCTTCCCAGGATGTGGGTTCCCAGACGGGAGGAGCTGCCTTAAGTCGGGTGATCATTTGACTAACACGTGTTAAGCACCTTCTGTGTGCGCGAGCTGTGCCACATGCTGGAGGTGAAAATAAAGCAGAGTTGTGCTTTGAGGAGCTCGGAAGGAGAGCCACGCCTCCTTCTCCTTCCCTCAGTCACTTCTTGCCTCTAGTTCGCCTACAAGTTATAAATACTCTGGGGAAGTATGTTGCACTCACTCCCTGGTACCTCCCTGTGCATAAGCTTATTCAGTGGACCCAAGAAGCAGGCCAGGGCGGCGAGGATGAGAGGAGGTGGCAGTGGGGAGCCGGCATTCCAGCAGGAGGACTCCTCCAACATCGCAGATTGCCCCGGGGCCAGCCCTGTCCCCGTGACACGTGCTTCACTCCCATCGCAAGGGGACATCTGAGGTCACGGGCATGTTTTCTTGAACCGTTAAAGCATCTTGCAAAGATGGCCTAGATTTGAAAAGACTGTGACCAGAAGAAAGAGAGACAATGAGAAAAGCGGTGTAGAGCACCCCGCCTGGCTCCTGGCACTTAGTAGTTGCTCAGTAAATCAGTGTTCCTTTCCTAACATGAGGAAACAAATCCGTCAGAGTCGGCCAAGGATCCCAGGGCCTGCGCTGCCTTGGGAAGATGGCTGTGCCCTGGCCAGCAGAGCTGTCTGATCAGTGTCTGCGTGGGGCGCGGGGTATGCGGGAGAGTGGCTCCTTCCATCTGTGGGATCGGGAAAGGCTTCTGGAACCGAGCCCTTTAGAGTTATGGCAGCACAGCGCAAAGGAGGGTGTTTGAGGACATAGCTGCCCAAGATGAGGCAGCCTGGGCCTCAGTCTTCTCCCACACAGAAGACTGGCCAGTGCTAGGCCAGCTCCTAAGTCTCGTGTGTGACACAGGAGGTAGGGGACAGACCTGGCTTGCAGAACCTGAAAGCCAGCAGAATGCCAGGTGCGGCGACCCTGGTGCCCAGACTGCCCTTCCAGCAGGCAGAGGGGACTCCCTTGCTCTGGCTCTCCGAGCACCTGGGCTTACACACCTCTGTGCAAACTGGGTTTGCACAGTTTTCTTTTTAAACAGCTCAATGGAGATATAATTCATATAGCGTATAATTCATCCATTAGAAGTGTACAATTCAATGGTATTTTGTATATTCACAGACTTGTGCAGCCATCACTACGGTCAAGTTTAGAGCATGTCCATCACCCCCCCCAAAGAAACCCCACGCCCTCTTAGCTATCAGTTCCCTCCCCCAGCCTCGGGCAACCACTCATCCGCTTTCTGTCACTATGGATTTGCCTATTCCGGACATTTCGTATAAATGGAATCCTACAACATGTGGCCTTCAGTGACTGGCTTCTTTCACTCATGATAATGTTTTCAAGGCTCAACCACGTGGTAGCCTGGATCGGTACTTCACTCCCTTTTACCGCAGAATAACATTCCATTGTGTGGATGGACCCTCATTCATCTATCCATTCATCAGTTGATAGGCATTTACATTTTCCCCACTTTTTTCTTTTTAGCTGCACCTTGCGGCATGCGGGATCTTAGTTCCCCGACCAGGGATCGAACCCGTGTCCCCCTGCAGTGGAGGCGCGTAGTCCTAACCACTGGACTGCCAGGGAATTCCCCCCACTTTTTGATTATTGTGAATAATGCTACTGTGAACATTCACGTAGACGTCTTTGTGTGGACCTACGTTTCATTTCCCTTGAGTATATCCCTAGGAGGAGAATTGCTGGGTCATATGCTAACTCTATGCTTAACATTTTGAGGAACTGCCAGACTTTTCCAAGGCGGCTGTCCCATTTTTCAGTGCACACTGTTTTATAATGATTGTTGTGCAGAACTGTGTAGTGTGGTGGTTAATGCAGGCTCCAGAACCAAGCTGCCTGGGTTTAGAACCTGGCTGGGAGACTTGGGACTGGTCCCTTCACCTTTCTCAGCCTCAGTTTCCTTATCTGTAAAACGGGGACAAGATTAGTGCTCACTGCATGTTGTCATGGGGATTAAATGAGAATATCTACAAAGTGCTTGGTGAGGGCTGTGTCGGTGTTTGCTGTCATAAGTATTTCCCTCTAGATTGCAGGTGCTGGGCACATAGTAGGTACTCTGTGATGTTTTAAAGGCTGCAGAATTTGCTTTTTGGGGGGTGCCCCCTTTTTCAGTGCTGTTGATTCTTCTGATCACCCCTGGGAAAGCCGTCTAGGCTGTCAGTGTCTTGCACCCTGGGAATCTCTCTTCACCTGGAGGGTCTGGCACAGGACTTTGTGAGGTTGGGCGTGGCCCCTGGACTGGCTTCAACTCCAAGAGGCACTTAAACCTTAAAGCCAGGGACACAGGGAGCATTCGGAGCCAGGTCTCTGGGATCGGGAGCAGTTTGGTTAATTCAGAAGCTGGGGAGGCAAGACCCAACCCCATGACAGCAGCCGCTGTTCCTCGGCACCCCGGCTCCTGCTCTGTGATCAGCCACTGGGAAGGAGGGTGCATCCCTGGCGGGAGCCCCACAGAGAATCAGCTCAGTGACTGGCAAGTGTCGTCGGAGCTCCCGTGCTGCAGATGTGGCCTGGAGTCCCCAGTGCCTCGCCAGCTCCCAGGTGCGAAGACGGGCCTGCTGCCTCGCCTGGTTGTGGTCCTGCTGTCAGAGCCCTGGCAGAGCGGCAGCTCCTCAATCTGGCAGCACTGGGTATTCTCCGAGGACTAGGAGTGCCTGGCAGCCTGCGTGCTGTCCAGATGGGGAGGCAGAGCCCGAGAGCACCCGGGCTTATCATTTGCCTGGATTGCTGAAGGGGGTCCTGCTATAGGGTTCCATACTTTAGAAAAAAGCTGGGGTGGGTGGCGCAAAAATGACAGCTCTGGGTGAGCGCGAAGGAGGGAATCAGGTTACTCTCTCATCTGGCAGATGTTTACTGTGCCAGGCAGTGGGTCACAGTGAGGGACGAGAACTCTCCATCTGGGGTCAGACACGTATCAGAGCGTGTAATACATCAGTAAAGGGAGGCACAGAGTGCAGCCGGAGCAGAGAGCAGGCAGTGGCTGACTGCCTGATGGGGAAGACTTCATAGAAAATGGGACATTTCTGTTGGGTTTTGAAGGATGCACAGGAGTTTACCAGGAGAGAAGGGGGAAGGGCACAGAGAACAGCAGGAGCCAGTGCCTTTAGTACTCAAAGTGCGTGGTATGTTTGGGGAATGGGAGAAGTCCTAAGTGTCAGAAATGCGGGTCAAGGGTGGTGAGTTGGAGATCAGGCCGGGAAAGGGGCTGGACCCTGTAAAAGTCCAGCCGACACACACACCAAGGACCTCCCAGCAGGGAAGGAAGCAGCTGGGAAGCTCTACCTACAGAGTTGAGACAAACCTCGTTTTAGACCCAGCTCCATCACTAACTGCGAAGTGGTCTTGAGAAGATTGGGGGTTCAGCTTCCCAGAGACTTCATGTCGTCATCTGTGGAATGGTCAGGTCGAATCTACCTTGCTCAGCAGCCAGGATTAAATGGCACCTATGTGGGGCACTCTGTGATCACTCCACAACCGGGGGTTCTTTCCCTCCTTGCGGGGAGGTGCTTCTAGAGCCCTGGCCCTGCCCCGGAGAGACCTGGGATGGGCCGGGGCTCACAGGAGGGAGGGACGGACAGGGAGTCAGATGTAAGTCAGGACTGGGGGCTAGAGATCCAGGCAGGGAGGGGGTGTCAGGGACCAGCCCAGAGGCCCCGTCATAGAAGCAGGGACAGCACGAGATCAGAAAGCTCCTCCCTGTTGGGAGCAGTGACAGGTCAGAGAACACCCCAGGCAGGCCACAGCCACAGCCACAAGGATGGTGAGTGAGTCTTCTGAATCCCATGTGCTCAAAAGCTCTGCCCTTCAGATGTGTGATTGGGTCCAGCCCCTTTCCCAGTCTGATGTCCAGCTCACCACCCTTGACCCCGCACTTCTGCCACCTGGAACTTCTCCCATTCCCCAAACATACCATGCACTTTGAGTACTAAAGGCACTGGCTCCTGCTGTTCTCTGTGCCCTTCCCCCTTCTCTCCTGGTAAACTCCTGTGCATCCTTCAAAGCCCAACTGAAATGCCCCCTCTTCAATGAAATCTTCCCCATCAGGCAGTTATCCACTGCCTTCTCTCTGCTCTAGCTGCACTCTGTGCCTCCCTCTATTGATGCACTATGCGCTGTTAATGTGTCTGTCCCCCATCCCAGGTGGTGAGTTCTTCCAGAACTCTGAAGCTGGGGAGGAGGAGCCACCCACTGGTTCCCCCACAGTCCCAGCTTCTCCCCTGACCAGCCAGGTTGTCTTTGAGTCATCCTCCCTTCCAGGAGGTGAAAAGTGGCCGGGTCAGCAGGAGATGGTGCATACACTTCCATGGTGAGCCCTGTACCTGTGTCCAGGAGCGAGGGGGTGAGCCAGGAGGGAGATGCCCTGCAACCTTGATGTGGCGGGTGACCTGCTTTTTGTGAGTGTGTGCCCAGGAACGAGCAGAGCCCTCGGGCCTGCTCCCTTTGACTCTCCATTCTTCTCTGAGCTGATTAACATGCTGACGTCCATCAGGAAACCGTGTCACCTTCATTCTCCCCGTAGCCCGGCAGCTGTGAGGTATTATTTTGGGCTTGTCCACCGCATCACTACAGAGGACCGCGGCCAGCAGGGAAAGAGGGATTATGTTGTTCCCATCTGGCTTCGGCTGCCTTCCCGGCCCCATCCAGCTGTTCCCTGTTACCCACGGCCAAGCGGCAGATGTGGGGAGCGAGGTCAGCCGGGAGCTGGAGACCTGTCTGTCATCTTCACGTGAATGTCTTCAAGGCTATTTCTGGCCTCGCCATTATCCCCACGGCTTTGGGGGATAAATATAGACACGGATTGAAAAGCCCCAGTGGCAGGCAGGCAGCGCTGGAGAGCATGCGGACGGGGTGCTTGGCTATAAATAAGTCTGCTAGAACACCTCCCGAGCCACGCTGTGCTGTGCGGAAAGACAGATTTCCTTGCCGGCTCCCTCCCAAAGCACACTTGTGCCTGGACGCGGGAGGGAGGGTCTGTGGGAGGAGAGGGAAGGAGGGTGCTGGTCTGTGGGGACCTTGCAGAGCGGGGCGGCCTGCTGGGGGTAGTTCTCCCTTAGCGCTCGCTAGTAGCTTATAAAGGGGACCGGCTGGTGGCCCCAGCAAGAGCCCTAGGACAGTCGCACGCTGGGGGGCAGTGTGTTGTACCCGGAACAGCATCCTCAGCCCCCGCTTCCCCAGCATCCTCAGGCCTGGTTCCTGCTGCAGTCCGGCCAGCAGACAAGGGCTGGGCCTGGGTGGTTCCGGGGCCCCTGCCTGCGGGGTGGCTCCACTGCTTTCTCAAGCTGCCGTCTGTCTCCTTTTTCTGCTTCCCCCCTGCTTTCCCCTCCTGACAAGAGCCCAGCGTTGTTTATCTTCTGCTTCCCCGGTGCTCAGCCAAGGCCGGCTGCCTAGTGACCCCGTTTAGGCTCGAGTGGCAAGGGGTGGGAGTCGGTGGTCCCTGGCCCCTCCCCCCTCCCCCCTCCTCATGCCCGCCTTCCTGCATCTGCCTCCTCCCCGTCTCCGACCGCCCCCTCCGAGGCTGCAGCAGATACCTGGGCTGGTGCTGAGCAAGGACCAGGATGCGTGCCCAAGTGACACTTTTCATGCGAAAGGATAGGAGTCAGTACGCTGGCGAGAATCCTGTGACATCCCCGTGAATAAAATATCGTTGCTGTGCAGTCACCAGTCGTGGGAAATGATTTCCTCGAGCCCATTCCCCTCCGCGGCCTCAGTGAACAAAGACCCCCTATCCCCGCCCCGGAGCGTGTGTGCAGTCCCGGTGCAAGGACGGGACGGTTATTAATCCTGTGAACATCACCCCTGCGGATGGGGTGTGGGCAGCCCTGCCTGTCCCGCGGACGAGGGGTCTGCACCCCTGCCCCACGGTCATTCCTGGTGCTTTAGGGCTTCGAGGACAAAGGGAACCACAGGGCCACTTTGGCTTCTCGAGTGGGCAGCATGTGTGTGGACCCGTCATTCAGCCCGGAGTGTGGGCTCGGAGCAGGGGTTGCAGAGATGAATCGGGTCTGGTCCCCACTCTCAGGAGCTCATTGGCCAGCGGACGAGACTGATTCAGCAGGCAGTTGTGGTGCTGGTGATATGAGCCTGATGGGATGGGGGGGGCTACTCCTGGGGCTCGGAGCCCACCGAGGAAGCTCTCAGGGGCTCCGACACGTAGGCTGGACTTTGTAGAATGCCAGGTTCACCCAACCCGGGAGGTGGGGGAGGGCCTTCCCAGCAGAGGGAACAGCCTGTGAAAGACACAGAGGCCAGAGGATGCCCTGTGGGGATGGGGGCTCTGCTGGGAGCACAGGCTGAGCCCAGGGAAGGAGCCAGAGGGTTAAGGAGAGTGGATGTTGTCTTGGAAGCCAAGGGGGGGCACTGAGGGGCTCAAATCAGAGGGCTGTCACCCTCTGATGTGTGTATTAGAAAAGGCTTCATCTGACTTCAGGGAGATGACAGGTTGGAGGCGGAGGGGAGGAGGGGACAGGCTGGTGGCAGCATCACGGTGTCTTGGTTTGTTGAGTACCTGAAAGATTTGTTTTTTTAAGCCTTGTATTTTCTTTTCTTCCTTTTAAAAAATTTATTTATTTATTTTCGGCCACGTTGGGTCTTCGTTGCTGCGTGCGGGCTTCTCTTGCTGTGGAGCACGGGCTCTAGGCACCCGGGCTTCAGTAGTTGTGGCTCGCGGGCTCTAGAGCGCAGGCTCACTAGTTGTGGCGCACGGGCTTAGTTGCTCTGCGGCGTGTGGGATCTTCCCGGACCAGGGCTCGAACCTGTGTCCCCTGAATTGGCAGGTGGATTCTTAACCACTGCGCCACCAGGGAAGTCCAATTTTTTTGTTTTTAAACGAGCCTGTAAAATCCGGGATGTACGTATGTGGGTGCGTGCCTGAGAAACTCGGGTTTCGAAAGATGGCAGGGCCAGGCAAGGAGCCATCCATTGGTTGACTTGCTCAGGTCCCCTTGTCACCAGAGGGGTGACTTTGTCCAGCAAGCTTGGCCACTGCCAGTAGCCCAGGTCTGGAGCCGAGATAACTGCTTCCCTAGGGCCTTAGCCCATGACCCCGGTTTCCCTCTCCAGCCTCCAACCCCGAATCAGCCGGTTGTAAGAGGATGTTGGTGTGTGGCTCTCAGCATCCCCGCCCTGCCAGCCACGTTCCCCTCCTCACCCTAATACTCCAGCACCCTGAAAAAGAAGTGACTTAAAAAGTGCCGTGTGATGGAAAGATAAACATGTTTGCTTAAGTGAACCACAGAGCCCAGAAGTTAATCTGGTCATGTAAATGTTTTCATGTATTTATGATTCTGCGGGTATACATTGGTAAATAGAAGAAAAGGAGAGATTGTGTGGCCTTGACCTTGCCTTCGGAGAAAGATGTGGTATTTGTTAAGAACCGTGTGAGTCCGAAGTCCAACACTGCCGCAAAGCCCCAGCCTTCATGGATTGAGAAGGTCAGAGCCACGAGCCTCCTAAAGGGCATTCGGGTCCAAGCCCTTCATTTCTCAGACGGGGAATAAAGAAAAACTGTTTCTCTGCTCAACACTTCCGACACCAAATGTGTGGGTTTTCCACACCAAGCAATTTTCCGGTTCTCTGTGGGCACCAGCTGGGTGTCCTTCCAGTCAATTCAGTTCTGACGTTAACTTCCCGGGGTTAGTGAAGAGCCCTTGGGTTAAAGGCTCAGTCCCACTAGACTGCCCCCTCAGACTCCAGTCACATGTAGTGGGTCCCCAGTTACCCACCCCTGACTGGGCTACAAATTGGGGGTTCCCACCCTCCCCCACCTCAGGTTCGGTGGTTTGCTGGAAGTTCACAGAACTCAGGGGACATTTACTTATGTTTACTGGCTTATTATAAAGGATGTGGTAAAGGATACAGATGAACGGCCAGAGGAAGAGGTATATAGGGTGAGGTCCGGAAGGGTCCCAAGCACAGGAGCCTCTGTCCCCGTGGAGTTGGGTGCACCACCCTCCCTGATGTGTTCATCAACCCGGAAGCTCTCAGAACCCGTGGTTGAGATGTCATCATACAGGCATTAGCTCAACCTCCAGCCCCTCTCCCCTCCTGGAGGCTGGGGGGTCGGGCGAAAGTTCCAACCCCCCAATCATGTTTTGGTCTTCCTGGCTTCCAGCCCCTGACGCTCCCTAGGGGCTCCCAGCCACCTGTCATCTCATTAGCATAACACTCATCACCCAGGAAATTACAAGGGTTTCAGGACTCTTTAGAACTCTTTAGTTCCTCTGTGCCACGAACCAGGAGATGAAGACCAAATGTATTTCTTTTTTAAAAAAATTTATTTATTTATGTATTTATTTTTGGCTGCCTTGGGTCTGCATTGCTGCACGCGGGCTTTCTCTAGTTGCGGCGAGTGAGGGCTACTCTTCGTTGCGGTGCGCGGGCTTCTCATTGCAGTGGCTTCTCTTGTTGCAGAGCACGGGCTCTAGGTGCGCAGGCTGCAGTAGTTGTGGCTCGCGGGCTCCAGAGTGCAGGCTCAGTAGCTGTGGCGCACGGGCTTAGTTGCTGCACGGCATGTGGGATCTTCCCGGACCAGGGCTCGAACCGGTGTCCCCTGCATTGGCAGGCTGATTCTTAACTACTGCACCACTAGGGAAGTCCCTATATTTCTTATTATATCACAGTATCTCAGGGAAACTGATCCCCGTGGAGCTGGGTGAGGGGACATGTGTCCCGAGGCACACAGAGGACTTGGTGGCAGAGCCTGGTCCTTGGGCCCCCTCTAAGGTCTGTCCTGGGGCCCATGGAAGTCACTCCCTTCCCTGCCCAGGAAGATGGAAAGCTGACAGCTTGGTCTGCAGGGACCCCAGAGGCGTTCCCTTGCCCTCTCTGTCTTGCCTTGTCCCCTGCCCCCTGCCCCCTGATGGACCAGCGTTGCAGGCCGACCTGGCTCCCACATTGGTTCCTCACCCACCTGCTTCCCTTCGTACCTCTTTTATTTATTTATTTATTTTTTAAATTTTCTGTCTTACACAACTTTATTCTATTGTTTGACTGCAGCATTTGGGTAAGGAGCACACTTTTCTTCTTGGCTAGCGTTTCTCTTTGAGCTCTCGCATGGCACGCGGGATCTTAGTTCCCCAACCAGGGATAGAACCCACGCCCCCTGAAGTGGAAGCTCGGAGTCCTAACCACTGGACCACCAGGGAAGTGTCCCCTTCGTACCTCTTGAACCCAGCGGGACAGGTGGTCTGTGCCTGACGGGTGTGGCTCGGAAAGCAGGTCGGTGCCCGGTGGAGTTCCTGAGCCTTGGGGGTCCGACGGGTACGAGCCCTGTGGCCTTGGACAGGTGCCACATCAGTCACTCTCTGCAAAATGGAAATCATAAAATATCACCTCCTAGGGGTGGTGTGAGGATGAAATAAAATGAGCTCCAGCAGGTGGGGGTCCTTTCTGGCCTGTTTCTGCTGTCTTTTGAAGGAAGTGTTTCGAATCGCTCTGCACCGACAGGGAGACTGAGGCTCAGGAAGGCTGTGACTTGGGAGGGTCACAGAGCCAGTGCCTGCTTGGGGCCTCTGTTGTCCCTTAAGCGCGGGGACTTCTCTCCCGTGCCACAGGGGGTGTGCTGCAGGAGGCCTGGGCCAATGGCAGGGTCTCTGGTCAGAGGTCAGGGTCTAGCCAACGACCTTGAACGAGCCACTCAGGGTTCCAGTGTCCTTGTTTGCCCAAACACTTGCACACATGATCCAGGCCAGTGTTTACCAGGGTCTAATGGCTGGCTCTGGGCTGGCACCCGGCGATTTGGGGAGATTTTTAGGAACCTTCCATTTCTTCTTCCCTTCCTTCCTTTGGTCTGCAGGCCCCCTTCTTCCGCCCTGTCTGGAAGGGCCTTTGGAAGGCTGACCCTATGATCCCACGCTGTCGCCTGGGCATGGTTTTGGAGAGCCACTGGGCCTTTGATGTGTGTGTGCAGAGGGCTGCCCATGATTTATGGTCCTGCGGGGGAAGGGGGAGCTCCTCTGATTACCAGCTTCCCAAATTCCTTGCTTTATGGCTGGAGCTGGAGGGCTGCTGTTTGGATAACATCCCCAGAGGGCTTGGCCTGCTTTCCGGGCGCAGAGCAGATAACAGAGACCGCAGGACAGTTGCACCGCTCCTGGGAAGCCCCCTCTGAGCTCTTGGAGGGGCCAGAAGCTCTCTGAGCTTCTCTGTACTCCAGCCACCCCCCCCCCCCAAACCCACACCCGTGCCCCTCAACTCCATCCCCCTGACTGGTCACCTGAGCTGAGATGGCCTGACCCCCTGCCCCGAAATGTATGGTCAGCCCTAGGTTGGTGAGGCTCAAACAAGATAGATGCTTCGGAAATAAGTTACCTGGCTTGGTAGGAAGTTTGTGACCCCGAAGCGTGGGCAGGAGCAGCTGCCCACGTGGCCCGGCGAAGTCTGTCTGCTCTAGGCCAGCTGCGGCCTTGGACGCCAGCCTGCATGTGGTGGTCCCTGGCTCAGGTGATGGGCTTCGTCCCTGAGGTGACAGGGGATGCCTCTGCCAGAGGGTCTGACGGGTCCGGCTCTGGGCCCGCAAACCTCAGGTTCCTCACCGCTGACCTGGTCTCCTCTGGCGACCGTCACCCAGCTCATGGGATTCTGGGACGCCCAGTGCTGGGAGTGAGGGGGCTCGCAGAGGGTGCCGCTGGGACCTGCCCGGGAGTTGCAAATACTCTGGGCTCCTCTCTGCTGCCAGTGTCATTGCTCTTGTTCGTTCGTGGCTGTTGTTTTAGCAGAGAGAAGATGGTAGACCCACAAACCAGCTGGATGGTGGTGTGTTGTCGGTTTCCGTCTCGGGGTTGGAGGGTTTGGAGATGTGAAGATGTCTCCGCCCGGCCGTCACCTGTCTCCTGGGTCCTCTGGCTCCACAGGTGTGGCTCGGGGGGAGCTGCGTGCCCTTTTCCTCCCTCCCGGCGCTGGCCCTGGCACTGGGGCTTTGGGGATGAGAGAGTGAGCTGCAACAGCGTCCAGCCAGGGCGCTGCCGAGTAGCAGGGGGGATGGGACTCAGTAGCAGAGGGAAACTCTACCTCAGGACCTTCTTCAGCAGCCTTACGTGGTTGTTTACAAATGGTTGCTTTCTGTGGTCGTTTTTTGTTTTTTTTTTTGCCGCACCGCCGGGCATGTGGGATCTTAGTTCCCCGACCAGGGATCAAACCTGTGCCCCCTGCAGTGGAAATGTGGAGTCTTAACCACTGGACCACCAGGGAAGTCCCTCTGTGGGATTTTTTTTGCACTTTTTTTTTTTTTTTACAAAAGGCTTTTGGGATTATAATTCACATCCTATACAATTCACTCATTTAAAGTGTACAATTCAGTGGTTTTTAGTATATCCTCAGAGTTGAGCAGCCATCACCACTATCAGTTTTAGAACATTTTCATTTCTCCAAAAATGAACCCCTAGACATCCTCCCCCTGCCCGCCCTCCCCATTGCTTCCTAAACCCCCGGTCCCTGGCAACCACTAATCTGCTTCCTGTCTCTATGGATTTACCTCTTCTGGACATTCGTGTAAGTGGAATCCTACAGTCTGTGGCCTTTTGTACCAGGCTTCTTTCACCCAGCATGGCGTCTTCAGGTTGATTCATGTTGTAGCCTGTGTCAGTACTTCATTCCTTTTCGTGGCTGAATCATGTGTCACTGGCCATGTTTTGTTTTCCTTTCATCGGTTGATAAGTGCATTTTTAAAAAAGATTTATTATTTATTTATTTATTAAAAATTTTTTTAAATTTTTGGCTGTGTTGGGTCTTAGCCGCAGTACGCGGGATCCTTCATCGCGGTGCACGGGCTTCTCTCTAATCGTGCGTGGCGTGCAGCTTTTCTCTCTCTAGTTGTGGCGTGTGGGCTTTGTAGTTTGCAGCACGCAGGCTCTCTAGTTGAGGCACGCAATCTCAGTAGTTGTGGTACGCAGGCTTTGTTGCCCCACGGTATGTGGGATCTTAGTTCCCTGACCAGGGATCGAACCCTCGTCCCCTGCATTGTAAGGCGGATTCTTTAGCACTGGACCACCAGGGAAGTCCCAATGAGTGAATTTTTAAAGAGTGATTTTTTTTTCCATCTCAAACAGAGTTCTGAGCTACTGCGTGGGTATGAGAATGCAAATAGCAGAAACGGCGGCTTCCAAGAGGGGCTCGCAGGAGTGGGACGGGGACGTTCTTTCTCTGAGCAGCCCCTCGAGAGGGAGAAGGGAGAGATGGGGGGACCCAGAAGGAGAGGGTCCGTTTCGGGTTTTCTTTTCCGGGAGATGGGCAGACAAGGAGAGCGCCAGGCCTCAGCAGAGGCAGCGGACCCTGCTGACGGAGGCCTTGGGCCAAGGCTGGAACCCCGGGCCGCGTATGTCCCGAGGCTCTGTGTTGAGGCCAACATCTAAGGCCTCCAGGAGCCTTGCAGGCAGGTCTGGAAGGAACCCAGATTAGAGTCGGCCTGATTGACTATAACCCAGGGATTAGGGGAGGGCAGTTAAGCGTTTGTTTAATCTTGCTCTAATTGTCTCGTCTTTCCTAACAGAGTGACTAGTAATCCTGTTTGAGCCTGAGTGCGGCACTCCTTTCTGGAGGACAGAGTTTTTTGTTTTTTGTATTTTTTTAAATTTATTTATTTAATTTACTTTTGGCTGCGTTGGGTCTTCGTTGCTGCGCGCAGGCTTTCTCTAGTTGAGGTGAGCGGGGGCTACTCTTCGTTGTGGTGCGCGGGCTTCTCCTTGCGGTGGCTTCTCTTGTTGCAGAGCACGGGCTCTAGGCACGCGGGCTTCAGTAGTTTGGCACGTGGGCTCAGTAGTTGTGGCTTGCAGACTCTAGAGCGCAAGCTCAGTAGTTGTGGCGCACGGGCTTAGTTGCTCCGCGGCACGTGGGATCTTCCCCGACCAGGACTCGAACCGGTGTCCCCTGCATTGGCAGGCGGATTCTTAAGCGCTGCGCCACCAGGGAAGCCCGAGGACAGAGCTTTTATTGAAAGGCACCACCCTCTTAGCTCTCCACAGGCCATGCCTGAGCCACAGCTGGTTCTTAGGTGGGGAGGCCGCAGCCAGGGATCACAGGGAAGATTCTGCAGCCTCCAGGTGGGGCTGGCCTCACCCATCCCAGAGTGTAATTGCAGAACACTGGGTGGGGGGGTTTCTCCACTGAGCTGTCTTACTTGCAAGGACCCCTCAGGTTCCAGAACCAAACAAAAGGGCCAGGAGGCGCGGAGAAACAGCTCCTGCGTTGACTGTCTCCGAAGTCAGGCGTCCACAGGAGGCTTTGTCCACTTTACTTAATACGAGCCCTGCATCAGCCCTGCCAGGCGGGGGTGACGGATGAGGACACATCGGTGCAGGGGGGCCTCCCAGCTTACGAGTGGATCGGGGTGGCTCTTACTGTCCAAGACGCTGTGGGTGGCCCAGAGAGGAGGGCTGATCTTCTTCATAGGAACCGCCGGCTGGCGCAGATGGGGTCTCCAGGACAGTGTGCGGACGGGGCTTTCTGGGTTTGACAGCCAGCTCCCGTAGGCTCTGGGTGATGGCAGGAAGGTGTCTGAATCGGAGTGGCCCACCCGGGTATTCCAGTGTTTTAAAAAACATCAGCCAAGCTGACCCTCGTGCTTGTTTTGCATTTGGGCCTCAGGCACTGGTGATACTGGCTCCTCGCTCCCCCACCCCCAGCTCCCAGCCCCCTGCCCCCAGCCTGTGCCGGGGAGGAGTCACCAGCATCAAGAACCACTGACCCGCAGTGGAGAAGTTAGATGGATGGACTTAATAAACCCCCACCATCTGTGGTGGTGAGAGCCAAGTGGGGGAAGATTGATCAGCCTCTGTCGGATTGTCCTGCGAGACAGAGGGCGGCTCTCGCCGCTGGAGGGACCGCTGTTTTTCACCCGTGTGAGCGGCTGGAAATCATGTGCCCCACGAGGCTGCTCCTGGGGCCGCACAGCACTTGGGGGGTTTCCGGAAGTCTGTCTCCTAAGGAAGGGGCTGCAGGACGGCGATCCTGCCGTGAAGCCAGGCGAAGCCAGGCACCCTGGAGAGAGGAAACCCTCCGTGCTGTTTCTGCAAGGTCACCGGGGGCAGGTGGCCTGGCCCCGTCAGCAAGGGTGTGACGGTGTGAGTGGCCCAACCCCTGCTGCTTCTCCTGGATGCTACAGCCACATGCTCATTACAGAGCTTCCAGCTTGTCCTCCTTGCTCGAGGAAGCAGGGCAGGTGGGCCTGCGGGGACCTCCCTGTCTGTAACAGTCAGGAAATGTTAGAACAGCAGCTGACATTTACTGGGTGCTCGCCCTGTGCCAGGCCCTGTGCTGGATACTTCCCTCACGTTATCTCATTTCATCTTTGCGACACTTCCAGCGTAGCGCTGATGTTAACCTCCTTTTACAGATGAGGAGATGCCGAGAGACTAGGTAACTGGGCTGGGCATTGCCGGCCTGGCTTTTGACTCCTTTTGCAGGCCCAGCTGCCCAGTTGGTGGTCACTGGGAGCTAGATGGGCAGGACAGAGTGCTGGCTGGGTCTGTAACTCCTGGTGGGACTTGAGGCAGTTACCTTCTCGAGCTTTCGTTTCTACAGCTGTAAAGTGAAGATAGAAATGCCTGCCTCTGAGGACTGTTGTGAGGATGGAAGGAGATGGTCTGGATCAAGGGTCAGGAGCTTCCAAGATGGTCCTCTGTGCTCCTGCCTCCTGGTACACGGCCCTGGACAGTCACCTCCCACGCTGGACAGGGCTGACCCGTGTGACCCATGGATGTGGTGGGAATGACAGAGTGTAAGTGCCAAGGCACAGTGTGTTTTCTGCTGTCCTCTCTCTTGGGTCGCTCCCTCTGGGAAGCCAGCCGACACCCATGAGCTCAGAAGTGGCTCTTCCGGCCCTAGCTGAGCCTCCTGATGACCATAGTTCTGGTCAGCCTCTTGACTGTGACCTCCTGAAGGATCTGGAGCCAGAACCACCTTGCTAAGCCCCTTTCGGATTCTGGATGCCCAGAAACAGCATGAAATTATAAACGTTCATTGTTTTAAACCGCTAAGATTTGGGGTGATTTGTTACACAGCCGTAGATGACTAATACAAAGTGCCATAAATGCTCATTTCCTTTCTCCTGTTTCACTGACTCATCTTTGTTCCACTGGCTGCAGAGATGCCTGTTTTCTGCTCTCCCTCATAACTGCAGGTCTTGATGGCTCACATCAAGGCCTTTGCACAGAGCACCGGGGTTGGTCCCGTCCAGAGCCCGCAAGGTCACATCTGCTTTGCTGGTCCCTGGAACCTTCTGTCTTTGGCCTGAGCTTGAGGGCTGGTAGGGAGGTGATGGGTGAGGGAGAGGCAGGTGAAGAGTAGTCTCTAATCCATGGGTTTCTCTGGCTTTGTTTGCAGGAGTTGTTTTAGTTGAGAGTGAGGCAGGGATGTTCCAGCCTTTGAGTATGGGAGGAAAATTCATGTTCTTTCTTTCTCCTCTTTCTTCATCTTCCTCTTCCCCTGGCTCAGCATTACAGACCACCTGAGACAAAGACTTGTTCCCTTTTGTGGGGGTCAGTCTGCAGAGAGCCGGTCCTAGGGCCCAGAAGGGAGCCGGGGGCAGCCAGATGGTCTTCCCAAGAGAGGGTTCTGGGCCAGCAGCGAGGGTAGGAGGGTCCCCTTTAGAAGCAGGCCAGGCAGGTGGGAGGCCATAGGAAAAAGGCAGGGAGGGTATAGGCCAGGCAGCCAGGCCAGGCACAGTCTGTCGCCTTTGAGGGAGCCAATCTGGCTGGTGGGAAGAGGCACTTACAGCCTCTGCCAGTGATGTCCCTGCTGTTGGCCTCAAACAGACTGATGTCACTGGCCAGTTGCAAGAAAGTGCATTTCAGACCAATGGCTTGATCTCTAGTGCCCAGTGGGGATGGAGTTTTACAACCTCAAGCTTCTTCAAATTTGCATAGAATGGCCGTAGATGTCGCCTGTAAGATGCCTCACCAAAGTCCTTGTGGCTACCCTGTCCTGAAGGACCTGTCCCTTACCTTCATCATTCTCCATAAAAAGCAAGATGACTTTATATGGTTCACGGAGAGAGAGGGCTGTGTCCCACTTAGCTTGATCTGCTCGGCGGGTACGAGTGGTCTTGTTAAACCTGTACGTGCTTTTATTTATTTATTTACTTATTTCTGATTGAAGTATAGCTGACTTATAATATTATATCAGATTCATAGTGAGTCAGTATTTTTGCAGACTATACTCCATTATAGGTTATTACAAGATAATGGCTTGTCCATGCTTTTAAAGAGCTGTGTTGTACATCCTTCATTGTTCAGTTATCCATCATTCAGTCGTTCAATAGCGCTTTTTAAAACATCTTTGGAAACATTCTATAGAAGTGTAACAAACCTACAGGAAGTGTGCAGACGTTAAGTGTCCTGCTGATAACTCTGTACAGGCTGACCATCCAAATCGACTGACAGGGCGCTCAGCCGTCCCCAAAGACCCCCGACTTCCACCAACCACCGTCACTTCTAAAACCATCCACAGGGAATTCCCTGATGGTCCAGTGGTTAGGACTCGGTGCTTTCACTGCTGAGGCCTGGGTTTGATCCCTGGTTGGGGAACCAAGATCCCAAGAGCCGTGCGGCGTGGCCAAAAAAATTAAAAAATAAAGCTATCAACAGAGTTTTTGGACACCACTCATATGCCAGGCGTTGTTCTAAACACTGGAGATTTAGCAGTGAACCAAATGAAATCCCTTCCTAAAACACACTGGTGGTACTAAATGCCAGGAAGGAAAATAAGCAAGGGACCAGGATAGAGAGAGAGGGTGAGGGTGGTAGGGGTTTGCGATAGCGTGGTCAGAGAGAACCGCTCTGTGAAAACCTAAGTGAACTTAGGAGCAAGTCGTGTAATATCTGAGAAGGAGGGACTAGCAGGTGCAAAGGGCCTGAGGCAGAAGTGTGCTTGGCAAGTCTGAGGAGTGAGAGAGGAAAAGTGCTAGGAGATGGTAGAGTCAGAGGCGTGATCTGGGAGGACTTGTAGGTCGTGGTAAAGACTTTGGACTTGGGACTTCCCTGGTGGTCCAGTGGTTAAGACTCCGTGCTTCCACTGCAGGGGGCCTCGGTTCAATCCCTGGTCGGGGAACTAAGATTCTGCATGCCGCGCAGCACGGAAAAACAAACAAACAAACAAAAATCAAAAAAACCTCCTAAGTTTGAAGGGAGCTGTTGGGGGGTGTTGAGGTACAGGCATGACATATTCCTATTTGCATTTACATTTTTAAAACTAAATTTATTTTATTTATTTATCTTTGGCTGCGTTGGGTCTTCGTTGCTGTGCGCGGGCTTTCTCTAGTTGTGGTGAGCGGGGGCTACTCTTCTTTGCTGTGCGCGGGCTTCTCATTGTGGTGGCTTCTCTTGTTGCAGAGCACAGGCTCTAGGCACCCGGGCTTCAGTAGTTGTGGCTCGCGGGCTCTAGAGCGCAGGCTCAGTAGTTGTGGCGCACGGGCTTAGTTGCTCCGCGGCATGTGGGATCTTCCCAGACCAGGGCTCGAACCCGTGTCCCCTGCATTGGCAGGCGGATTCTCAACCACTGAGCCACCTGGGAAGTCCTGCATTTACATTTTTTTTTTTTTTTGCATTTACATTTTAAAATGCTCACTTTGGCTGCCGTGTGGCTAAGAGAGTTGTTAGTGAAGATATTCTTCAGAAGGTGGCATAGAGGGAAGTGAATCACCTTCAAGAATGAGTTGGAAGCCGCTTGCCCTTTAGCCGTGCACACAGAATCACCCGCCAGCCGCCAGCGTGCAGGCCTCCCCTCTCCCCCGCGTCGGGCCGCTGAAAGGGTGGGGGCTTTCAGGTGTCTCCTGGGTCTCTGGGCCGCTGGGGAGGCATCGTAAGGCAGAGCCAGGCGCAGAGCTCTTCCTCCCCTCCCCCTGTCCAGCCTGGGTTCCGAGGGAGTTAACTGCACACTTGGGTGCTGACCAGTGCAGCTGGGCTGAGTGGAACGAAGAATGAAGATCTTGGGCCTGACCTTGGAGACCTTCGAGAGGAACCAGGCCAGTCCCGCTGTGCTGTGGGCTTCCCTGAGGGGCCTGCTCTGAGACCTTTCCCTCCGGCTTATGGAAACTCACGTAGCCCGGATGTCAGACTTGCAGAAGCTGCCAGGGGATCTGCCTCTGCTTTCTTGGGCCCCTCTCTCTTCCTCCCTCCCTCCCTCCCTCCCTTCCTTCCTTCTTTCCTTCCTTCCTTCCACACTTTTCTCAAGATACCCTATGGTGGACCTAGAGATGATCCTACTAAGTAAGTCAGACAGAGAAAGACAAATATCATATGATATCGCTTATATGCAGAATCTTAAAAAAATATACAATTGAACTTATTTACAAAACAGAAACAGACTCACAGACTTAGAGAACGAATTTATGCTTTCCAGGGCAGAAGGGTTGCAGGGAGGGATAGATTGGGAGTTTGGGATTGACATGTACACACTGCTATATTTAAAATAGATAACCAACAAGGATCTACTATAAAAAGATTAAAATTTTTTTAAAAAAGGGACTTCCCTGGTGGTCCAGTGGTAAAGAATCCACCTTCCAATGCAGGCGACGTGGATTCAATCCCTGGTTGGGGAACTAAGATCCCACATGCTGCAGGGCAACTAAGCCCACGCACCACAACTACTGAGCCCACGCGCCACGACTAGAGAGAGAAAACCCTCACGCCACAACTGGAATGAAGCCCGTGCACCGCAACGAAGAGCCCGCGTGCCGCAACTAAGACCCAACGCGGCCAAAAAAATAAAGAAAATAAATAATAAAAATAAAATAAATAAATATGTATTTTTTAAACCTATAAAAAATTTGTTAAAAAACCCAACGATGCACTATGGAACAGTGAGGACCAGCTCAGGCCCTGGAACCACATGACCAGGGTTGGAATTCGGTTTCATTGCCTCCAGGCTATGTGACCTGGAGCAAGTAAGTCACTAACCTCTCTGTGCTTCAGTTTCCTCATATGCAAAATGGGGACAAAAAGGATTAAATTAGTTAAACCACATAGCACACGGTAAGCCTACAGGCCCCGTCCTCTGCCTTCCAGGTCACTGACCACCACCCCCCGCCCCCCCCCCCCCCCCCACCGCTAGCCCGGACACTGATTAGTGGTGCATGTCTTCTTTGAGTTGTCTGAGATCGTTGCCCCTGGACCCTCTTTGAAGGAATGCATTTGGGAGATTATAATTAGAATCATTACCATTTATCGACCTTTGCCCACGTCCCAGCTATATGCCAAACACGTACGTCATCTCACCTCACCCTCAGAAAAGCCTGTTTTCTTCCCCGTGTTATAGAAAAGAAAACTGAGCCTTAGAGGGATGAAGGAACTTGCCAAGGTCCTCTGTCTGGTTATGGCAGAGCCAGGATCTGACTGCCCTCCCACGAGCTGCTTCTCTCCAGCCAGGAGCAGCGTGATGGTGCTGGCTTGCCATGGATGCTTAGGGCTATTGGTTTCCCGTTCTTGCTCAAGGCCACCCTGCCTGGTCCCAGTGACTTTCCCTGCCTCTGGCTATAGGATGGTCCAGAGAGGACCTCTCTGCAGAAACCTAAATAAACTTAGGAAGCGAGTCGTGTAATATCTGGGGAAATGCATTCCAAGCAGAGGGCACAGCATGTCCGAAGGCCCTGAGGCATCTTTCAGAGAGGGTGTTCCTTGGGCCTTCTCCCTGTTGGCGTCTGGTAGGCCATCAGGGACACGGGGAATCCTGACTTGGTGACACTGGCTAACACGAGGAGCCTTTCTCTGAAGGTCCCTGGCATTCCTACGTGACTGGAGGGGCCTGTGAGCTCCCCGGCTGGACTTCAGGAATTGAGGTCCAGCTAGTGGCAGGCCACAGGGGGTGCTGCCCGAGTCACTGTGGAGTTGTCAGCCCCTCCTGTATCTTCAAATTGCATTTTGGAGAGTGGACTCTTTTTTTTTTCTTTTTATATCTGTTCATTGTGGTAAAATATACATAAAATTGACCACTTTAACCATTTTTAAGTACCTAGTTCAGTGGCATTAAGTACATTCAAGTTGTCGGACCACATCACCAGCATCCATCTCCAGAGCTCTTTTCTTTCCCCAAACAGACACTCTGTCCCCATTAAACACTAACTCCCCCTCCCCCATTCTACTGGTACCTACCCTTCTACCCTCTCTCTCTGTGAATCTGCCTATTCCAGGCACCTCATACAAGTGGAATCATACAGTATTTGCCCTGTGGTGTCTGCCTTCTTTCACTCAGCACAATGCTTCCGAGGTTCATCCGTGCTGTCGGGGAGCGGACTTTTTAGAAATAGATGAGGAGTTCGCAGTGTATGCCGGCCCCTGTCCCAGGCGCTGCAAAGGAACAAGAGGAGGAGAAGCCCAGGTCCTGGGTTAAGTAACTCACGTCATCCCTACACCTGAAGGCTGGGGCTCCTCGGCTCCTGGCCTCCCCTGTTTGCATTTCTGTAGGTGGGCGCATCTTGAAAGCAAGACCCCCATCCCACATTTAGTCCTCCACGGGCTATGTGTTTAGGTGCTTCTCATCTCAGCCTCATTTTTCTCATCTGTGAAATGGACCTCGTGCACTGATTCTCAGATTATCTTTGGCCCTATTGAGCTGGCTTCCCATGGCCAGCCCGGAGCTGACCCTTGTGTGCCAGGCCAACTGGGAGCAGGTGGGGGAGGAGTCCTTCTTAGACTATGACTTTTTTACTTACTAAAAATTAATTAAGGAACTTTGATGTATCAGGACTTAAGAGGAGCTGACAGGTCACATGGTCTCCGAAAGCACAGGGCTGGTAATCTATTTAAAAAAACATTTTCTTCTTCTTCTTTTTAATTTAATGGAGGAAATCATTAGCTGGGAAATTGGTAGAGCTGATTTATTCCTGTTTTGGGGAGGGGGAGTGGAAGAGAAAATCTGCTCTAATTGCCATTTGTTCTAAAAATATGTCAGCAGCAAAATATTCCCATTAGCTGGGCCTGGCATGGACGGAGACAGGGCCTCCAGCTTCCTTCCCTTCACACCGTGCTCTGGGCAGGGGCAGGGGGCTCTTTCTGGACCCAGGTGGGCAGCCGTGCTGTCAGCAGAGTCGCATCTTCTTAAAGGTCCCAGCAGACCTGCCCGGGCTCCCCGGTGTGTGTTCCGGTGGGGCCCCTGCTGCCGCAAGCCTCAGGGCTCTCACACTCAGGCCCGGGTTCCCAGGGATGCGGGACTGGGACCCCCATCTGGGAAAGAAGACTACGTGCCTCCTGGGCTTCATCTGGTTCCAAGGGGAGGCAACTGGGTTCACCCTAAAAATAACCAAACATGCAAACAGCTTCAACAGGCAAATGTTTTTCGTATCTGTGGGCCAAATAATTTAAAGGTACAGCTGTTTTTCCACTGTCCCAGTCTGTTTGTCTTCCCGGAGTGGGGAGGATGTCTCGGGGGTGATCTGGGCTCTTCTGGGGTCACTGTCTTCTAGCACCCCGGTTGAGGTCTGGCTGGGCGCTGAGGCCTCGCTGTGGGCCCTCAGCCACTGCCCTCTCCGTGGACACCTCCTGCCCAAGTCTGGCGAGGGATGAGACCCCTGCCTCTCCCACGCGCTGGCCGGCCTGGCTGGAGTGCTGGTGCCCCTTCAGGCTTGCTGCGTGTGCACAAGGGGTCCACCTTATGCCTTACTTTGATTTTCTGAGCTCGTCTAGCCCAGAAACAGGAGTAAAGCAAGTTCTCAGAGAGTAAAACAAGTAACCAGGCAGGATGTGGAGAAGGTGGAAGGCGAGGGACCACCTGGGTGTGAGCCCCGCTCTGAGCAGTGGCTAGGTCTAGGCCAGGTCTCCCGAACCCCTGCCTGTGCTGGCCTCCCCACGTTGGGGGAATCTGGGTGTCTGGGCCCTTGCCCTCCTCTATCCTTCCTCACTGCCCACAGCGCCACTGTGAGGCTCCAAGGCACATTGTCACATCCACGGCTGGGGACCCTGTCTGTCCCTGTAATAATCTTCCCGTGGATGTGCCATGTCTAGGGGGGAAGCTCACCATCAAGTGGGGGGGTCCTGCGGGCGCTGAGTGTGGTCACCCCTTGGGACGGTGGGCCTGGGACTCCAGGGCAGGGGTCTAAAGCCATGGGGCGGGGCCACCATCGCTGGGAGTTGGTCCACAGTGGGGGGGAGGGGCAGACCCAGACCTGTGTGGTGGAGTACTGTCCTCTACAAAGTCTTCATTCATTCACTCACGCGCTCATTCATTCATTCCAAAGACTCGTTCAGTGCCTGCTGGGTGCCAGGCTGTCTTCTAGACCCTGGGGATACAGCAGTGAAAACAACCCAACCAAAATCCCTGCCCCCATGAAGCCTCCATTCCAGTGGGAAAGACAACTTTAAAAAAAGAACGTGCTACACCATGGGTGAACCTGAAAGATGTTACACTGTGTAAAATAAGCCAGACACAAAAGGACAGATACTGCATGATTCCACTTATATGAGGTGCCTAAAGCAGTTAAGTTCAAAGTAGAGTGGTGGGTGCCAGGGACCGGAGGGAGGGTGGAATGGGGAGGCAGTGTTTAATGGGGACAGAGTTCCAGTTTTACAAGATGAAGTTCTGGAGATGGACGGTGGTGATGGTTGCACAGCAATGTGAATGTCCTTAATGCCACGGAACTGTACACTTCAAAATGATTGAGATGGTAAGTTTGATGTTATGTGTATCTTACCACAATTCAAAAAATAAAAATAAAAGAAGAAAGAAAAGCCCACGGTTTATTAGATGAGGATCAAAGCTGTGAAGTAAATGGGAAAGTCAGGGGAGTGCCAGGTCTGGGGCTGAGTTTGAAATAAGTAAGGGGGTCGAGGAAGGCCTTAGTGAGGAGGGTCCCAGAGCCGAGGCTACGGGGGAGGTGGCTCTGGCCAGAGGGTGCGTGGGTACAGATGCCCCGAGGCAGGCAGGGCAGGGCCTCCAGGCCTTCCCCTGTGAGTGGGGTGAGACCAGGTGACTTCAGGGCACAGGTTTGAAGGGGATCCCTCTGGCCATCCTGTCGGGGAGGCAGGGGCATGCGGGAAGCTAAGAGAAGGCTTTGCAGGGTGAGGGGGAGCCAGCTGGGCCCCCGGTCCTCGGCAGCCGTTCCCAGCTCTGGGTGACCCATACCTGTTGGTGGGCTCAGAGCACAACCGGAGTTATGGTTGTTTGTGGTTGTGTTTAAGTTTTTCTGGAGTCCCCACTGCCACCCCCGAGATGTCACTTCTCTCCGACTTGGGACGGGTTGGGGTGGGTGAGAGAACAGCAATGGGATGGCTTAGCCAGGCTTCAGTTCTGGCTTTGAAGCCACACAGCCGTCCCCCGGGCCCTTGACCTGCCCTGGCACGGGGTCAAGTGCTGGGGGCCCCCTCCTACCCGGGCCTGTTCCAGAGTCTCCTGCCTCTCAGGAGGCCCATGCCAGCCAGGCTGGGGGGAGTTGGGGGCCTGGGCTTCAGCCCCAACTCCTCCCGCCTTGCCGTGTGCTCCTCCAGCTGAGTCTGGGTTTCTGAATCTGCAAAGTGAGGTTTGGATTCTAGTGCAGCCGCTGTGCCAGGGCACAAGCCTGTGAGAACAGCTTTGTGCACGTGGGAAGGTGTCCCTGAGGACCCGGGACAGCGCAGCCCGAGACCACGAAACCCCTGCACAACCCCACGGGGGTCCACTGCTGCCACTTTAGGAATGGGAGGAGGGTCTATTCCAGTCCTTCATCTCCTGCCCAGACATTCTAGGGATGACCTCAGGAGTTGCTGGGGGAAACGGCAGGAGATGGGGTTCTAGAATACGGGTCTAGGGCCAATAGGGGCAGGAGGAGAGGTTAGCGGTTCAGGGACCTATGTCATTATGGAGTCCACCACATCCACTCACCAGCTGGTGCCTGTTTTGTTCCCTGAGAGCCCAACTGCCCACCCTCTGTCCTTTTAGAGGGAGCCTTGGGGGCCAGGCTGCAGACAGAGGCTCGCTCCACTGCCCAGACACCATGGGGTAAGTAGGGAGAGGAAGGGATGAAGGAAAAGACGGAGGAGCTAGGTGCTGGGCTTGGACCGTGTCCTACCTTCCCATCCCATTAAGTGCTTAGAGCTGCTCTGTCCAGGGTGATCACCACCAGCCCCGTGTGACTTCTTAATTTTAATTTTAAATTAAAGTGAAATAAAATTAAAAATTCCATTGTCCAATCACACTAGTCACATTTCAGGTGCTCAGTAGCCCATGGGCTAGTGGCGGCCGTACTGGACAGCCAGGCGTAGAACACATCCGTCAACCCAGAAAGTTCCATGGGGCAGCGCCAGTCTCATCTCTAGAGCAACCCCAAGAGGTAGAGACTGTTGCCCGCCTTTTACAGATGGAGAAGCTGAGGCTCAGAGAGGGGAAATGGCTTGCTAGTCAGGCCGCCAGGGAGTGTAAGAGAGTACTCAAACCTGGGTGTGTCGAAGTCTCAGAGCGTGGACACGGGGTCCGTGTGCACAAGTGTCCTGCTGCCCAGAGGGCTGCTTCTTGGGACAGAGGAGACCGAAGCCCACTCGCTGGCCACACACATGCTCTGGGACCTCTGCCTCTGTCCCCAGGGCCAGGTGGAGCCCCCCGCAGGCTCGATTACCCAGGGGGGAGCAATGCTTTAATGAAAAGGCCAAACAAGGATTAACATTCTATTTGGGGCCTCCGGGGCTGCACCTTTGAGACCGAATCCCAAATCCCATAGGAGAGGCTTCAGGAAACATCACTGGACTCTGAAAAACTCATTCTAAAAGTAAGAGAACGATAGCCGAAAGCTGGAAACAACCCACGTGTCCGATGAATCCGATGCTATGATTCAGCCATAAAGAGGAATGAAGCACTGACCCAGGCTACAAAGTGGACGAACCTCGAGAACATGATGCAAAGTGAAAGAGGCCGAACACAAAAGGCCACAGAGTGGATGATCCCATTGATATGAACTGTCCAGAACAGGTAAATCCACAGAGACAGAAAGCAGACTGGTGGTTGCCCGGAGCTGGGGGGAGGCGGGATGGGGAGTGAGTGCCTATCAGGTTTGGGGGTGATGAAAATGTTCTGGAATTAGAGGTGACGGTGGCACAGCACCATGAATGCACTCCATGCCTCTGAACTGTGTACTTTAAAATGGCAAAAATGGCCAGTTTTATAGGTGTTTTGCCACATTAAAAGTGAGAGGAAATGGTAGGATCTAGGTAGTGCATGTGTGGATGTTCATTAGGAAATGTGTTCAACTTTGCTGTTTGTGTGAACCTTTTCATAATAAAGCGTCGAGGGGGAAAGTGAGAAGAGGATTGTGAAGAGAAAAATGTTTCCCAGGTCATGGCATTCAGAGATAGGCCTCCAGTGGGTCCGCCCTGAAGTCTTTCTGTGTCAGAGCTGCAAGGCCTTGGCCTCTGCGTTGGCTTCAGCCTTTCCGGGGCCTCTGTCCCGACCGTGGGGAGCGAGGGGAGGTGGGACGATGGGTGCTGTGCCTGCCATGCTTCCGTCCCCCTGAAGAGACAACGTTCCTGAGATGGTGTCCACGCCCCTTCACCGGCCCCTGCTGTTTTGGTGTCCAGGTTGGGAGATGGCGGGGTTGTGCCCATTTGAGATCAGGAGTGGGGGCCCAGAGGTGGGCCTGGATGTGCCCCTGTCATGTCGTCTCCAAGAGGAGGAGTGGAGACCCCAGCCCAGGCCTCCCTGGCCCCATTCCTGCAGCTTGGAGTGGGTGCAGGGCCAGCAGCTATGGCCAGTCCTGAAGCTGGGGTCATGGACAGGAGCCGCGGCAGGGCTGGCACAGGCAGGTGGGAGAGCCAGCCCAGCGTGGGAGACCCGCAGGGAGCCAGGGCCATGGAGCCTTCAGGGGCCATCCACCCGGGAGGGCCGTCCACCCAGGAGGGCCGTCCACCCGGGAGGGCTCACTCCCTTCGTCCTTCTCCTCCACTTCCTGCATAGGAGGTTCTGTGCGTCGAGGTCCTTCCCTAGTTGGATGTCCCCTCATCCCTGAGGGTGGGAAATGTGACTCGGGGTCTGGAGACTCTAATTTTTAGAAACGGGGAGGCAGGTGGAGGTCAGAATGCCTCCGCAAACACCAGGGCCCCAGGTGGTACCCAGGCCGTTGGGAGAGGCTCTGGTCCCCTCAGTCCCCGGGGAGTCTGGCTGGGCTGGCGGCCTGGTGTGAGATGAGGGGCCGGAGCGCCAGTGAGCCTGGCGAGGAAGACCTGAACCTCCTGCCCCCTCACCCCCCGCTCCTCCAGGGGGCGGAGAACTGCTGCTGTTTGCCCCACTGGGTCAGGCCAGTTCCCCTCCCAGTCTGGCCGCCTCGGGCCCAGAAGGCCTGGTTTGGTGGAGGCTGCGCCAGGAGTGTGGGGAGTGGCTCCGAGCTGACGCCTTCCCTCTGGCATAAGGTTCCTCCACCCGCCTCAGGCTCTGCCAGCGGCTCCCCTTTCTCCATGGCAACTTAGCTCAGTGGTCCCAGTGGAGGAGACAGAAT
Organism: Eschrichtius robustus; assembly: GCF_028021215.1. NCBI lineage: Eukaryota > Metazoa > Chordata > Mammalia > Artiodactyla > Eschrichtiidae > Eschrichtius > Eschrichtius robustus. The sequence goes on from NC_090837.1 coordinate 7,212,303, forward strand.
CAATTCTCCCTCTTCCCTCCCTCCCTCTCCTCTCTCCCCACCCCTTCCTCTTGGCTTCCCTTCCTCCTTCGTCCCTGCCGGGCTCGCGGCTCCTCCATCCATCCGTCTATCCGTCCATCCGTCCGTCCCTCTGTCTCCGAGGCGCCCTCCCGTCTCCAGGCATGATTTGCCGGCAGAGCTGCGTGCCAGGGGCGGCTCCCTGAGGCCGTCAGCATGGGGAGCTTGGGGGACCTCCGCAGACATGGGGGGCTGCTGGACCAGCCCCAGGCCGGCTCCTGTGGCGAGTGGCTCCCAGCTCTAACACTTTGTCTCCCCTCTTCCCCTTCCTTACATTTTCTTCCTGAAAGGTAATTTTCTGCTAAAACTGTCAGAGCCTTAGGACGGGTTTATTAGCAAGGCAGGCTCTGTCCTGGTCACGTGGGCTGCTGTTTTCCCTGGAGTAGCTGGGATGGAGGGAGAGAGGGAGGGAGAGGCATGGCCTGACTCAGAGCTCAGAGGGGACACAGCAGAGTTTGGGTGTGTGTGGGGTCTTTCCTCCAGGGTGGCTGTGAGAAGCCCACCCCCGACTCCTGTTGCTTGGGTCTGTGGCTGTCCATTGCTCTTCCATTTTTCAGCCTAATTGCTACACAGCATGAGCAGTCTGCTTTCCTGGACCGTGGTCTGACCAGGGGGAAGGGAAGGGAATTTAGGGGCATGCACGTGCACGCCAGATGGGGCAGGTCTACCGAGTGTCGACGGCTGGGTACAGGTTTCTCCGTCTAATCCTTTCTCGCCTGAAAATGGAGTTCAGTAGGGAAATGTTTTGTCCCCGTAACCAAGCATCTCCGAGAAGATGGTGTAGTGAAGATCAGCCTCTGGCTGGTTCCCGGCAGAGGGGGTCCTGGCAGCCTGGCTGTGGTGGCACCACCATCTGTCTGGGACAGCCCCTCAGCAGAGTTTGGTTCAGACAGGATCCTGAGACCGCTGCCCAGTAGGTCGAGATTTTCCCTTGTGTCTACCCCATCTCCAGCCATGGCATTCAGGATGGCTTCTGCATGGCTCTCCTGGAAGGAATCAATGAGGTTAATTCATCAGCTGCCCATCCCAGGGGCATTCTCGGGATCCGTGCCACTCCCATTACCTCTGCCTCTGGCAGTAGATGATGGAAAAAAGAACCCCTCGCTGTCAACTAGAACATCTATGTTGATGGAAAGTGAGGCCCGAGGAAAACGGATTTAGCATCCAGTTCTTAGAAGCCATGGGTTTGAATGGTGCTTGAGAGGAAGCCCTGTGTGATCTTTAAATAGAAAGTGAACACCAGTGACTCACAGGGAGACTTGAAAGTTTGGTTCAGGTATTGGGGGAAAACAACAGTCAGTTCTGAACGTGGTCCCCACCTCGGGGGCTGAAATGGCAGGGAGTCTAGACATTCAGGCATGTGTCTCAGAGTCAGGCTTCCGATTGGATTATACATTTGTTTTCAGCATTATCTCTGGCAGATTGCTTTAAACACAGACGGCCCAAGGCAGGGCCCCCCTGGTCTGGGTCTGTGGTCAGGTCTCTTTAAACTACATTTGTTCATCTCCCAAAGCCCTGTTTCACTAAAGCCGCCTTAGACTCTGAGTCCTTGGTGCTTCCCTTTGATAATCAGATCGGTTCCTGTTGGGCAGGATGAAAATGCTTTTGTGTCTGCAGCATCTGTGCTGTGTCTTGCTTTTCCTTTGCTTTGAGGCTGGCGTCTGTCACCGAGACCCTCCTGGCATCTGGGCGCTGTGCAGGCTTCTTAATGACATTAGCCGCGTCTGGATTCTGGTTGGTTTGCCGTAAATTCTGATGGGTTTACGAGTTGTGCGATGGGTGGGGAGGCGGTGCGCTGGTTGGGCTTGGTTTGGTTTTGGTTTGCTGGCGAACGGAAAATCTGATGTGACACGTGAAAGGTCAGCCCCGTGAGTGGCAGCATTCGTTCTCAGCTTTGCGCCCAGCCTCCACGGGAGGTGGCTGCAGCTGGGGTTACTCTGCCCCCGGGGCTCTTTCATGGGCGTCCAGGGTGCGGGTTGCTTTGGCAATCCACGTGTGTGTTTTAATCAGCAAGCCGGCAAGTCGGAAGGATGGCAGAGCAGGGCTGGCGATGGAGGGGGAGGGAAGCAAGGCTCCGCCAACCCGCCCGCTTTCATCCAAAGTGAATCCTGAGTGCTCCGTGCCAGCCTCCCCCCGCTCCCTCCCGTGTCCTCCGGCACCAGGAGCCAGCCTTCTTTCTTAGTGCGATTTCACATAGCGGTGCCTTACTTGAAAGCATCGTAAAGAGCCGCAGAGGGTGTGAGAGCAGGTCGGAGAGGTGGGAGCCCTGGCTGCCGATGGCTCCAGCCGCCGAAAGTGTGGAAAGCTCATTCCAGGAAAAGTGGAATAGTCCGTGTTGGCTGGCTTTCAGGCGGTGAGTGGCTCTCTCTTCTTTAATTCGACGGGAGCACCGGGATTCAGGGGCGGGCTCGGTGGGAAGCCTGGTGGTTCGGACAAACCTCGCGAAGCCCGTAAAGCTCCATGGGGAAAGTTTGGTCTGTCTTCCCCTGTGCGCTGGCGTCCCCCACCCAGGCTGTGTCGGGTGGGACAGGCGGTGCTGGCTCAGCATCAGGGACTCTAGGACTTGGGACCACGACTGCCTTGGGAGGCTGAGCCTGTGCCCCAGCCCAGCCCTGTTGCCCAGACTGAGAAAATCTCCTAGGGGTGGCACTTCATCTTTTTGCACAAATGGCTTAAGAAATCGTGCAGGAGAACAGAAGCTCGTGAACGTTAAAATCTCCTGGTCTGCTGTGCAACGTCCCTGAATACACACATATATGCAGTCACACACATGCACACTCACACACACACAGATACGGTTTTCCCTTTTGCCATCAGGGGTGCATGTACCAGCTGGCATTCTGCCCTTGATAACATGATCTCCTATAAACAGTTCCCGGTACTGATAAGATCGAAGAGCTGTCCTTTTTATGCGTTGCTTTTTAGCTCTGTGTCTTACCTGAGTGAGACAGACCATTCGTGTCCACTTCTGGAAAGAGCTGCCTCCCTCTCTTACTGTTCCTCTTTTCCACAACCCCCCCAGGCTCTGCTATGTTGTCAGGTGTTACAGACATTAGCACATTTGTGTCTGCAGAGGAAGCCCTGGGTGCCAGCTTTTCATCCTGGGCTGCTGAGGGTCTCAAGCCGAAAGAAAGGGGGGTCGTTGGAGAGAGACTGCTAAGCTTCAGAGGTGCTGAGCTGCGAGGCGAGGCCGTGTGTGCATGTGTGTGTGTGTGTGCCTTCCCCACATTGTTCATATTTGGGCATCTTCAGCTTTGCTTTCCATTTCTCCCCATTGTCTTGTTCATTTCCCTGATCAAACTCTGAACTGGGATCTTAACACCCACCTCACCGGCGCCTTCACAAATCTCATCTAATTTAACAGTTTGCAACCACTTTAGAAGTGCTTGGTGTTGTCCCATTTTACATATGAGGAAACTGAGTCTCAGAGCAGTTGAGTAGCCCACCCTGTGGCAGAACCAGAACTCAGATCTCTGACTCATTCATTCATTCATTCATTCATCCGTTACACATGCAGCCTGCTCTGCATTGGGCCCCATGCCACCGGGCTTTGGGATGAAGGGGAGACCCAGTCCTTCCCTCCAGAGAGTAGTCCCTCCATCCTAGTTGTCTGAGGAGAGAAAAGGAAAGAAGCAGAGGGCAGGCGCTGAAGGAGGCGATGGCCCCAGTTGGAGTGGGGAGTCCCTCGCTGGCGCCCACCCCAGCCGTCCACTCCCGCCTGCTGCACTGTAGACAGTCTTGATTGGGTCCTGATCCGTCTGTGTTCCCCTGTGGGGGCAACCTGGCTCACTTTCTTTTAAAAATTAAGACATCATCTAAGGCCTTCCCTGGCAGTCCAGTGGTTAGGACTCCACGCTTCCACTGCAGGGGGCACGGGTTCGATCCCTGGTCGGGGAACTAAGATCCCGCATGCCGCATGGCGTGGCCAAAAAGAAAACAAAAAAATTAAGACATCGTCTTGTCATCAGGAAGACGGTCTGCAGAATGGGCCTGTGTGTTTTATGCTGAGAACTTAGTTGTGGGTGGCTCGGTGTAGAAGGAGGGCCACGTACCCCTGGACACTGTGCCTCAGTTTCCTCATCTGTAACCTGGAGGTAGCACCAGCTACTTCATGCACCTCAGCCTGGAGGAGGCAGGTGTGAGGGTGCTTGGCAATGAACCCCCAAATTGGCATCAGGATTTGTTATCGTGCATTTAGATATCCCGGTACCTTACTCTCCAATGGCTCAGAAAAGACTGCAAGGTTTGGAGTATATAGACACATGCATATGGATATGCAAAGAGAGAGAGCACCATTGGTAAAGCAAATGATTTAAACAGTGATTCTGGGTAGAGAGAATCTGAGAGTTCTTATGTTATCTTTGCAACTTTTCTGTAAATTAGAGATTATGTGAAAGAAAGAAAGAAAGAAAAAAGACAGGTGTTTGAGGGCTTTTCCCCAAAGGTGAACACAGTAGTGCTATAACAGAGGAGGGTTTGTACCTTAAGGAGCCCACAAGAAGCCACGTGAACAAAACCGATGACCGGCCCGCCCTGCAGGGGAGAAGGAGCTATTGTAGTGGCCCTTTCAGGTCATGGCCAGGCCAGCCTCTCTTGAGGCAGGGCTCTCCCTGGACACAAGGGCCTCTGAGGTCAAGCTCCTCCCCAGCTCGCTCCCTGAGCTTGGTGAGGCCTTCCCGGGGGCCTGAGTCTCTTCTTCCAGAGGACAGAGCCTGCTGCCTACCCCAGGCCTGGAGAAAGTTGATGGTTTCTTGAGGGGCGCTGGTTTAGTTTTGGTCCAAGCTGCAGCATACCCTCCCGTGCTGTCAGCCTTGTGGCCTTCTGCTGCCCCCCGGGCTCCTGAGAGCCCCTTTCGGTAAATCCTTGCGTGGTTGCTGGGAGTTCCGGCTCTGCTTCCTGTGGGCCACCTCAGCCTCGATCGTCTCCCCGACAAAGCGAGCATGGTGGCACCCGAGCCCGGCGCCCGAGCGGGCTCCGCTCCAGTTTCACCTTGCTGCCGTAGCGAGAAGGGCATTCCTCACCGCGTCTCCCTCTCCTCTCTGAAAGCAGCTCAGAGGGTCGCAGGGAGGACAGCAGGCAGCACCCAGGGGGAGTTTGGGGCCATCTCACACCCTCGGGTGCCCACCGCGCTGGGGGAACATGGAGACGGAAACAAGTCAGAGCCACTTGTCCTGTCCCCACTCTGCCATCAGCCCGGGTGTGAGACCTCAGAGAACTCCCTTGACCTCTCCGAGCCTCAGTTTCCTGGTCTGCACAACAGGGTTACAGAGGGTGTGGGCAGAGCACCGCGATCTCAGGCGGCTTCTCACTCTGCCTGTCGCCCTGTACCTTGTCAAGCACTTCACAGCTTTCGAGGTGGGGACACACCATTACCCCCGCCTGTAGCTGTGACCAGGCTTTGTCAGGGCTGCGGCAGGCTGCACAGACAGGGAGCCGGGAACGGGGCATTTAAAACACTCTGGCTACCTGGTTTCATTTGCCCGCTGGGCCCCTGCTAATTGCGTGGCTGAAGTCCTTCGTCCGGATTCCGGGTTCCTGGGATGGGGAGACTGGAAGGTGGCAGCTGCCCTTGGGGTGGCAGGAAGAGCGGAACTTGTTAGCCACGCGGACCCGGGGTTGAGTCCTGGCCGTGTGACCTGCAGAAGCCCTCAACCCCGTGAGCCTGAGTTTCGCCCCGTGCAGGACAGGGGTGATCCTCCCGCTGCGGGCGCTGGCTGAGAATGGACCCGTAGAAGGAGCGAGATGATGCGGGTGATTGCTTTATAGGGCTGTCCTCCAGGGTAGGACTTAAGAAAAGGATTCGTTTCAAATGGCCACTCTGTACCAAAGGTCGTCCTAGGATCAGGGCCAGGCCAGCTGCTGCTTTACATGTTCCCAAACGTTTGGAGAGCCAGTGCTGTGTCATGGCCAGCGGGACCTTCCGTCAGTGGTGTAGTCACTAAGCTGCCTGTGGCCCAGAAGACGAAGGCCTGGGTCCCGCCAGCCACCCGAGGGCACATGCACAGCAGTGTCGCTGTCGGGGAAACCAAGGCCCAGAGGTGTATCTCACTGCTGGAGCTGGGCGTGGCCACAGTGCCAAGGAGGGGCCTCCCCTGGACCCAGAAAAGAGCAGGGGCCAGAATTTATACTTGAATCATCGCCCAGCAGCTTCGGTCTGGAGGTAAGAGCCCAGCTTGACGTCTGCCCGCAGCCCTCTGCACTCCCGGGCAGCAGACGGCACACTGGGATTCCAGGTCAGGCCCAGAAGACGGGGCAACTGGCACAGAGACCCAGAGGGGCTTTCCGGAGTCCCCCAGAGCCACGCTGGGCTGGGCTGGGTGGCTCTGGGGGCAGGACAGGGTCCCCCTTCCTCTCCGCACTGGCCCCTGCAGCCCTCCACCCGCCCCCCGCCCCCTTGCAGCTGTGGAGGGGCCGTGCTGGTGACACGGTGACGTTCCTTCTGTGCAGCGCCCGCACGGATCACGACATTCTTGGGCTGCCTCTTGCCCCACAGTCGATCCAGGTTGGGCCGACGCGTGAAGGGTCATGTCGATGCGGAGCCCTCGGTGGTGTCCCCGCTACCCGTCCGGGCTGAGGAACCGGTTGGTCCTGTGAGGTCATTTAGAAAGCAGGCGGCCTCGTGTGCAGCCTGAGGAAGAGGCTCTACCCAGTGCGCCTTGGAGAAGAGCTTCCGTCCCACGGGCAGCTGGGCTTCTCTCTGACCGCGTGGCAGTCCACGCGGACTCGAGTATGGCAGCCGGCGGGAGGGCTCCTGCCTTGGCAAGCGCCACATTCCTCTGAGCTGCCTGACCTGGCTGCTCCACAAGGCCTGTCTCTGTGGGGGGGGAGGGGGTTTGGGGGCTGGATGACAGCAAGTGCCTTCTGGGGTGGGGGGGCGCCCCAGGGCACAGAGCCACTGCCTGCACGGTCCTAGGGCCCTTGGAGATGGTCTCACTCAAACCCCTCTGCTTTAGCTGGGAAACTGAGGCCCACGGAGGGCCAGGGACCTACCTCGTCCAGCTCCCTGGACCTCGGTAGCACTACCTTCTATCTGCCGCCTGGTAACGTTCAGGGCCTGGGCCCTGTCCCCACGGTGGGTGTGGCACTAGGGCGGGATTTACACGCCTGAGAGCGGTGAGCCGTGCTGGGAGGAGCCAGCAGAGCCTCTGGAATCTGCCTGCCTCACTGCGGGGGGGGGGCGGGGGGGCAGGGGGGCCTGGGGGGGCCCCGGGTGGGGGGGCCCCTGGGCTCTCTCCCGTTGCCCCGGGCCACCAGCAGAGGCTCCTGGCTGGGTCTTGCTACCCTGGCCTCTCAGCTCACTGCCAGTCAGTCAGTGCAAACTTGATGGTTGTGAATTACCAGTGTGCAGAACGCATGCTCGGATGTGGCTTTGCAGTCTCCAAAGCATATTGCATCTGGTTTACCGGGTGAGTCTGGCTGCGGCCCTGTGCAATGGCCAAGGCAGATGACCAGAGTCTTTTCACGCAGGGGCAGAGGGGTTGAGTGAGCTGCCCGAGGTCAGACAGCAGCTCTGGGACAGAGTTTGGACTTCACATCATTTGCCTAACAAACATTTGCCAGGCGACTGCCTTTATCGAGCAGCTGCTCTGGCCAGGCCCTGGGGAGAAGGCTGTGAGCAAGACGCAGGGCCTGAGCTCAAAAGCAAGCCGGTGGGGGGCGGGGGAGTGACATGATGGCTGGAGAGAGTCAGCACCAGGTGCCCGTGGAGCTGACCGGGCCCGTGGGGAATCCTCACCTGGGCGAAGGGCTCTTTGAGCACAGGAGGGTCAGTCACCTGATTCCAAGCCCAGAGGGACACTGGCATGCGTCCCCTCACCAGCCAGGCCAGCGGACGGAAGTTGTAGTTTTGGCTCTGCCGTGTGACCTCAAGCAGGCCCTGCCCTATGACTGCTCTCTCCACCTGCATGAACAGGTCGAAGCAGGCCACGTGTTTGCATCCTCTGGTGAGCTCCCCAGTATCCTTGGGGAACCTGTATAAAATGCAGGGTCCTGGGCCTCTCACACAGAGGTTCTAATTCAGTAGGCCTGGAGGGAGGGCCAGGAATCTGCATTTTGAACAAGCTCACGAGACGTTTCTAAAGCAGCTCATCCCTGTGCCTCCGTTGGAGAGATGCTGCACTTGGCCATGGCGAAGCCCTTTGAGCGATGACCCCAACCTTGCCCCTTGGCATGGCAGCGTCCGCAGAGCTGGTAGGGTGGAGAGCCAGGGGTTTGCTGATGCTCAGCTGTCTCAGCTCCCACACCTGGCAGGATCCCAGGGGAACCCTGGTCTCGGTTCCGAAGCTTCCAGAAGCCTTGGCCAGCTCCCCACCCCCAATGAGACAGGTAGGGGATGCTGAGCCAAAGGTCAGGGTGGGGGTCTACCATTGCTCATCAGAGAAACTGCAGTGCCTGGGTTAGGCCTTCACCCAAGGAGTGCTTCCGGCCGCTTGCTTGAGGCTGGTGCACCTGAGGACTCAGGCAGGCTGGTCTGGCCTGACCAGGTGTGGGAGACTAGAACAGGCTGTCCAGGCCCCGGCATGGGGAAAGCAGGGAGGCCGGGCGGCTCCACGTCCAGCAGCCACTTCCCCTCGAGTGTCTTCATAGCAGACGGAGAAGGGCTTCTCGCCGCCTCCTCAAGTGACCTTAGCTAATTGGGCTGCAGCCCTTTTGAGAGCCTGGTGACAGGCTTGCTCTGTCCTGCCAAGTGCTGGTGTCACCCTCCCAGCCAGGACGCCATTACCTTTTCTCCTGAACGCTCCCAGAGCAGGGGGACGCTGGCTAATGTCCATGTGGTCAGCTCAGGCTGTGTCCTGTTTCCTGATGCTGCAAACCGGTGAACTAGTGTAGGGGCTGCTGTGACACAGGACCTCAGGCTGGCTGGTTTAGAACCACAGAGGTACGTTGTCTCACCGTTCTGGAGGTCAGAAGTCTGAAATCAAGGTGTCTGCAGGGCCACGCTCCCTCTGAAGGCTCTAGGGGAGGATCCTTCCTGGCTTCTTCCAGCTTCTGGTGGCCCCAGGTGTTCCTTGGCTTGTGGCTGCATCTCTCTGATCTCTGTCTCTGTGTCCACATGGTTGTCTCCTCTGCGTGTATCTCTGTGTCCTCTCCTTATAAGGACACCCGTCACTGGATTTTGGGTCCATCCTAAATCCAGGATGATCTCCTCTCGAGATCCTTAACTAATTACAACCTCAAAGCCCCTATTTCCAAATAAGGTCACATTCTGAGGTTCCAGCTGGACATGAATTTGGGGGGGACACTCTCCCACCCGCTCTACCCAGCAGGCAGAGTGTCACCAGGTAAAGGGCAGGTCTGTTCAGCTGGCAGGGGCAGCAGTGGGCTGGCAGCTGGTTCCAGGAAACAGATGTGGGGCTTTTAGCAGCCTCAGGCTCTGTTGTCAGCTAGGGCAGCTTTGCCTCTGCGAACAGAATCAGAGCCCAGAGCCCAGGAGGTGGTTGCCGTGGGGTCAGCTACCCTGGAGAGGGTGTGCCATTTGGACGCCTGCTTTACGGTGTCCTGGGCAAGAAAAGCTGCACGAGGCTCTGAAGAGCCAGCCTCAGGGCCAGGTTGAATCCCAGGGAGACAGACTGCTCAAGCGTAAGAATTTTCCAACAGGACCTTGTAGTGGGGAGCGTCCCGTCCTGGGAGGTGCTTTCGCGGCCCTTGCAGGGCTGATGTTGCAGAGAGCATTCAAGCCCCATCCCGAGAGCTCCGAGCCTGTGCTTGTCAGGGACTGACGGCCCCATCCGACAGCCACGGGTCCAGGTCAGAGACTCACCCAAGGGCAGCCAAAGAGATGCGGCAGAGCCAGCCCCGGACCCCTGGACCCTCCCTCTGGCTGGTTTGTGGGTTTGTGGGGGCGAGGGGTGCCCTCACGCGCTGGCATCAACTCCTCTGCAAGGCCCGACACCCCTCCCTGTGCCCCTCCCACCCTGTCGGCTTCTGCAGCCAGGTCTCCCTCCCCTGCTCTGTCCTGAAGCTCCACATCCTGCCAGCTTAGCCCAGGAGCCTCTTCCACGGCCGGCTGGGCACTGCGCCTGCCCCCGGCTCTGCCTCTCTCTGAGCACCGAGCCCTCACTGGGCACTTCACCCGGGGCACAGTGTGGAGTTGTCATCTAGGTGCTTGGCACCTGCAAGAGCCTTCACCTCTGTGTCCAGGGCCTGTCCCAGACAAGATGCACTGAACACATCTCAGCCGTGAGGGTGATGTTGGTCTCCAGACAACTACGTGTACACCGGGCTTGATGTTTTTGGAGGGCATGAGGTCCAGCCCCGCTTTGACCTCCTGCAGACCTTGGGCAAGTCCCTGTCCCTCAAAGGGCCCTGTGTCCCCATCAGCTAAGGAAAGACGGATCCTGCTGCTGTGTGAAACCCTTCCTGTGTCTGACTTCTGGAAACCAGAGGTGACGGAGGGGACCTTGACACGGTGCCCGAGATGCAAGCATTCCCCATTGCCGGGACCAGATGCCGCATGGCTGCCTGGCTGCTGGCATCTCAGCCACCTGTCTGCCTCCCTTCCCACACCTGTGATGTCCTCCTGCTCAGAGAGAATAGCCTCGATAATGAAGTCTCCGCTGGTTCCCAGCCCTGCCCAGGCTGCCTGTCCTCTGGAGCCACCTGCCTCATACTCAGCAGCTTTAAATTTTTTTTATTGAGATGAGATTCACATAACATAAAACTGTTTTAAAGTATACGATTCAGTGGCATGTAGTACACTCACAATGTTGTGCAACCACTACTACTGTCTAGTTCCAAAACATTTTCATCACCCCAAAAGAAAACCCTGTGCCCAGCTCTGGGGCTTTTCTCCCTTTTCTCTTTTATTTTAAAATTGTGCTAAAATACACGTAACAAAATTTACCATTTTAACCATTTAAGTGTCCGGTTCAGTGGTTAAGTACATTCACATTGTGCAACCATCACCACCATCCATCTCCAGAACTCTTCTTTCCCCAAACAGAAAATGTCCCCATTAAACACTAAACCCCATCCCTTCTCCCCCAGCCCCTGGCACCCACCATTCTCCTTTCTGTCTCTGTGAGTCTGTCTGTGTGCCTCGTAGATGTGGACTCATACAGTACTTGTCCTTCTGTGTCTGGCTTATTTCATGTCGCATCATGTCTTCCAGGTTCATCCACGTTGTAACATGGGTCAGAATTTCCTTCCTTTTTAAGGCTGAGTAACATTCCATTGTGTGGATCGACCACATTTGTTTATCAGTTCATCCATCAATGGACACGGAGATCGTTTCCATCTTTTGGCTATTGTGAGTCCAACCCTGGGGCTTTTTGAGAGTCTAATGAGAAAAGCACAGGGCCAGCGGTCTGACTGGGCTGTCGGACTCCCAGTATATGCTCCCACCTCCCTTAATCCATAATTAGCTCCAGACCGCTGAGCCCAGGCCCCAGTGGAAAGATGATCGTTCCAGAATGCCCTACACCACCTGTACCTTCTTCTCCGAGCCATGCTGCCTTCCCTGCCCTTGGGCCCCCATTTTCTCCTCCAGAAAGATCAGGGCACAGCTTGCTGAGAACCTCAGCCCTCAGTGGAACTGGCTGACCTTGGGCATGTCGCTTCCCTTCTCTGAGCCCTTGCTTGCCATCTGTCAGAAAGACGTAATAACCTGTGTCCACCACTCCCGTGGTGCTCAGCTCCTTCGAAAACCCAAGTGGCTGTTTGCATCCTTGGGCCTCCACTCTTTACTGCCGGCCCTGTTCCCCCTTTCATTCTGTCCACAGGTGTTTTCTGAGCACATGCCCTGGGTGAGCTGGGGCTGGAGGTGGGGGGCTGTCCAGCAGAGGAGGCTTTGAGCAGCCTTGGAGGGATGACCAGACATATCAGGCCGAGGGGGAGTTCACTTCTGGAAGGAGGTGCCCAGTGCCCCAGTGTCATCTTATTTGATCCCACCTAACCCAGTGAGGTGGGTGATGTTCCTACAAACGGGTAAACTGAGGCCCAGAGGGGTTAAATGACTTGCTCGAAGGCAAAGCTTAAATTCGAACTTAGGTCCGTCTGTTCCAAAGCTAGTCTTCCCCACCGCATCTTGCTGCCTCCCACTAGCTTTGTTTGTTTGTTTCATCACCTGGTTTTACTGTATTTTTTGCAGGGTGGGGGGATGGTGGCCGCCCCCGCCGCCCCCACGCCTGCTGTTCCCGTTCAGGGCTGTTCAGTGCCTCCTCACTCCCCACCCTGTTGACATGGGGCGGTTGCTGCGCTGGTTTTGTTTTTGACCCAGTCAGCCTGGCAGGGAAGTGGCGGGCTGTGTGCAGCGCTTCCCAAAATAGCCCCAGGCTCCCCGCCAAAGACAGAAGAGCCAGACTGTGTGCAGTGGGCTTGGACCAGTTAAGATGACTCAGTTCCGTGTACCCCAGCCATCCCCTCTTCTTCCTGACCGCCCCTCGAGCTCACCTGCCCTGCACCTCCCCCAGCCTGGGCCACCGGACGCTGCTTCACACCCCTGTGCCTCTAAGATGGCCTTCCTCCCGGGAGTGCCCAGAGGCTGCGGAGGGCTGCCAGCTTCGGGCTGCTGGCTTGGGTGGGTAGCCCTGGCCTGGAATCAGGGCTTCTCATTCCCTCCCTATGACTGACTTGCCTGGTTTGACCTTGACCAAGTCCCCGCCAGCCTCTTGGCTTCCGTCTTCCAGTTGGAGATGGGGAGAGCGCATCTGTCTACTGCCTCGTGTCGTCGTGGGGACAGGGGTCCCAAACGGTGGGGGGAAGTTTGGTGATAACAATAGCGATGAGTTATTTCTTCCAATCCTGACTGTTTTGAGTGTGAGGGTACAGTTCGAAGGGAAGCCCTCCATTAGCAGGGCTGTCCCAGCATCACCATCTCCGTCATCGTGGTACTGATGGCAGCCGCTGCCGTTCCTTGGGTGTTGTGTGCTGGGCACTTTACATTCATCGTCTCTTAATTTATCCCCCCTGACTACCCTATGGTGGTGTCCATGGCATTGGACTGACTTCTATAAATGTGAGAACTCAGGCTCAGAGAGTTTAACTTGCCAAGACCCAGTGGAGGGTGGAGCCGCCATGGGAACCCGCTCTGGCTTCAAAACTGGGTTCTGCCTGTGATGTCTCGCCCCCTCCTCTAGGGTAAGCCCGTCCCTGCTCTAGGCTTCCCTCTCCAGACCATGAACCTAGTCTCATGGGAGCTGCCCTTGGCAGCCACAGCAGCTCAAAGATTCTGTCTGTGTTCACCCAGGGAACCTGGTATAGGACAGAGACACACTAAGGCTTGGCCTCAAAGAGAGCCATGAGGTCATAAGGGCATCTCTGGAACTGAAGGGGCCGCCCCTTTAACACCCCCCTTATTTATTTATTTATTTGTTGAAGTAGAGTTGATTTACAGTGTTGTGTTAGTTTCTGGTGTACAGCAAAGTGATTCAGTTATACATATATATATTCTTTCTCTTTTTTTTAAATCACAGTTGTATATATAGTTTTAAATTTTATTTATTTATTTGGTTGCACCGGGTCTTAGTTGCGGCAGGCGGGCTCCTTAGTGGCAGCTTGAGGGCTCCTTAGTTACGGCTCGCTGGCTCCTCAGTTGTGGCATGGGAACTCTTACTTGCGGAATGCATGTGGGATCTAGTTCCCTGACCAGGGATTGAACCCAGGCCCCCTGCATTGGGAGCGCGGAGTCTCAACCACTGTGCCACCAGGGAAGTCCCTATGTATTCTTTTTCATTTTCTTTTCCGTTATGGTTTATTACAAGATATTGAATTTACTTCCCTGTGCTATACAGTAGGACCTTGTTGTTTATCTATTTTTTAAATAAATTTATTTATTTTATTTATTTATTTTTGGCTGCGTTGGGTCTTCATTACTGCACGCGGGCTCTCTCTAGTTGCGGCGAGCAGGGGCTACTCTTCGTTGTGGTGCGTGGGCTTCTCATTGTGGTGGCTTCTCTTGTTGCAGAGCACGGGCTCTAGGCGCGCGGGCTTCAGTAGTTGTGGCATGAGGGCTTGGTAGTTGTGGCTCGCGGGCTCTAGAGCGCAGGCTCAGTAGTTGTGGCGCATGGGCTTAGTTGCTCTGCGGCATGTGGGATCTTCCCGGACCAGGGCTCGAACCCGTGTTCCCTGCATTGGCAGGTGGATTCTTAACCACTGCGCCACCAGGGAAGTCCCTGTTTATCTATTTTATATATAGTAGTTTGTATCTGCTAATCCCAAGCTCATAATGTATACCTCCCTCACCCCCAACCCCCCCCCCTTTTTATATCGTACATTGAAGCAACTTCACAGAACAGTCAGCAAGTATTTCCCAAGTACCAGGCCCCGAGGGCGCCTTCCCACTCCTTGAAGAACCGCGGGAGGCCCGTTTGTTCTGACTTTGCAGCTCAGTAAGGTCAGGCCACCCATCTGAAGCCATCAGCTCCCACATGGCAGTGCCAGGACCAGCTCCCAGGCTGCCTGGTGCTTTTGCTGCCCTTCCAGCATCCAGAGAATGGGAAGCTCTTGGCCTCCACGCCCCAGCCCTGTACCTCATTCCGGCCTCTCCCTCCTCTGTCGGGTTCAGGCGCATCAGCACGGGCAGGGGTTAGCCTGAGCAGGTGTCTGTGGCCACTGGGGGCTGCACAGGCTGGGTTCCATCCCCAGATCGGGTTTGCGTTACCATTTGCCTCCGCGCCCAAGGCTGGTGTGATTATATTTGTATGCATTGCCGTGTGTGTTTATTTGTGTGCGCATTTGGTTTTGCTTTGTGACTGGTCTTGTGCTGTGTCCCCCGGGTCAGGGCCTGGCGGGTTTTAGGGGCAGGGCACATGTGACTGTCATCTGGACCTCGTCGGCTGTGGGATGAACCAGGGCTGACGCACAGTTGTTTCCCCAGTTTGTGGTGAAAAACACTGACGTGTAGAGCTGCAATCCCTTATCCTCAGTTCCAAACTCCAGCAAGCTCTGAAAACCAAATGCTTTTTCATAATTCACTTGGCAGCAAACTTGCGCCTGAACCGAGGTGAGGCTATTTATAGTCCAAGTGAGGCTATTTATAGCCCTTATGCATCCTATGTTCATGTATTTCACTGCAGAAATGTCCACGGATTTGATTATTGGATGCTGCTGAAACATGCACTATTATGCATCTAAAGTGCGGGGAGTTCTGAATTCTTGAATGCATCTGGCCCCAAGGGTAAGCCTACTTTTGTACCGGTTACAATTAGCCTCTGCCCCCAGCCCCCCCACCCCCGCCAGTGTCCCTCCCAGTGTCCCTTTCCTGGAGCTAAAGTGGTGATGCCACCCACAGGGGCCTCCAGGACCCCAGCCAGCACCACTAGCAGTGCCCAGTGGGTAGATATTTTTATGATCACCGTGGGTGATAGAACACATCTTTATTGCCAGGCACAGCATGGGGTGCTCTCCACACTTACGTCTGACACCCCTCTTTGGATGTATTACCACTCCCCTTTACAGATGAGTAAACTGAGGCTTGGGCTTTTATGTATGATATCTAAGGACAGAGAGGGGAGAGGGGAAAGTGCTAGGGCTCAAACTTGCCCTCTCATCTTGCTGCCTCTCTGGGAGGGAGTCTGGGGACACAGCAGTTCGACTCCCTGGATTTGCAGCCAACACACGTTGAAATAGGGAGGGAGCAAGTATATGTGTCCCAGGTGCACATGGAGGGGAGCAGACAGATGCGAGGCAGGCCCATCCCCTGGCAGGGAGGAGGGGGAGAAGCAGGAGCCATTCTGCGCTGCAGGGCCTCCCTTGGGACCTACTGCCCACTCCCACTGCAGTTCCTGCTTCTCAGATCGTCCTTTTGTACAAGCACCTGTGCCATTCCCCTACCTTGTCTGTTCCCAGCAGCTGGCAGCTGCTAACACTCCTAGCTGCTCGGCCCCCGAATCTTTTCTGCAGTTCTCTCTGAAACCACAGAAACACAGGGAGTTGGCATAACTTTGCTCCAACCCCATCTGCCTGCTGTTCTTGGGGACCAGCTCCCCTCATAACCTTCGGGAGCTCCCTTGCATCTGGGAGTGTTGGCGGGCTCTGAAGTCCCCAAGCGTGCACGCTCCCCTATGTGCAAGCTCTTTCCCATGCATCTCCCATCATCCTGTGACGACCCAGGAACCCCTCGCCGCCGGCCATGGCAGTCCTGCCTCAGAGCCTTTGCTGGGCCTCTTACCCACCAGGAGTGCCTCCCACCCCTACCTCAGCCATACCTGCCCCGCAGTGCCGTAGTACAGGGAGAGAGCGAATCCTGGGAGGGCTGCAGTTTCCTTGCCTGCAAGGTGGGCTCGGAATGGCTGCGCTCACTGAGCTGTGGGTGAACTGGCCTCAGGGCAGGTGCCTGATATGGTGTGTACTTTGGCACAAGCCCCACTAGCAGGGACTTTCTTCTTGCCTGCCTTATGGGGTCAGGAAGTTCCCCAGAGCTGCCATGGCCTTAAAGAAGGCAACGGTGGCCCACTGTGGAGAGCTTTGGGTTGAGAGGCTAGTGCTCTGGGCTCCAGTTCCAGCTCTGCCCTGGCTCCCTAGAGGGAGAGGAGGGAAGGATGGATGCGTGTATGGATAGATGGACGGAAGCATGCATGCGTGGCTTGATGGCTGATGCATGGGTGCATGGATGGATACATGGGTGCATGTGTGGCTGGAGGAATGGCTGGATGGAGGGGTAGATGGATAGATGAATAGATGCATTGATGGATGGATGGATGCATTGATAGATAAACAGATCAAGTCCCTGCCCCTCGCTGGGCCTTAATTTCCCATCTATACAATGATGGAGTTAGGTAACAAGTTCCCCTTCAGTTTCTGAGTTTTGTGATTCCATCTGTGTCAACCTAGCACCCTTAAAGACCCCTGCCCCACCCCAGGCACCTATAAAGAGCACCACACCTGTGCCCAGGGGCTCTGGAACCCTCTCTCGGTTGCACTTTCCACCACCCACTGGGTGTTCCCTGTGCTGGCCTCAACCCCAGCCTTCATCCTCTGCCTGTGTGTGTGTTGTTTGGACTCTGCATGTCTATTCGTCTGCTCTAGTTGGAGGTGCAGTTGTGTTTTCTTCTGACTTTTTTTTTACAAAACCATTTTTTTATCTGTGGTGGGGGACTGTATGTCCATTCAGGATGAACCACTGAGCGAACAGTGGGTGGAAGTGTTGTTACACGTACAATAGAAAGGAACTGCGCCCCCTGGAGTTGGGCAACTCTGAGGTGGCATCAGGCCCTGGGGATCCACAGGAAATAACGCGTGGCCTCGGGTCCTCGGAGAACTCACAGTTTTGTGGGGAAAATAAGCTCTCGAAGCAGCCCAGACGTGAAGTAGCATTATGCACAGTAACACATGTCCTTCGTGCAGAGAGCTTGGCGGAGGGAAGGGCAGCTGTGGCTGAGGCGGCTGTGAGCCAGGGACGACTTATCAGCAAGGCGGGGCTCGGCGGGGCTCAGCTTGCTAGGCTGGGCATCCTGGGGGAGGTGGGGTCCAGATGATGGCACTAAGTGCAGGCACCCAGACCCGCTGGGGACCTCCACGCATGAGGCTGTCCCATCACTAGTTTAGGCAAGACCTTGAGTGCCAGGATACGGAGCTCAGGTGTTCCTTGTTGAATAAAGGTGAATTCTTGAAGATTTTAAGCAGGAGGGTGACACAATCAATGCCCCTCTCTTACAGTATGCTGGGGGATCTTTGCTGAAAAAAAACAAAGGGTAACTTGGAAAACTCTCCTATGGTTGGTGGTCTGAGCCCTTGGGACCTAGGAGCTGGGATGTTGGCTCAGAAAAAAGGGGAGGCTGCCAAGACTTACTGGATAAAGAAGGGAAACTGATAAATGAAGTTTTGCCTGACTTTTTTTCCTAAAAAAAGTTGTTTTGGAGATGAAATTCACATAACATAAAAAAAGAAAAAAAAAAACCTAGCCGCATTAAGGTGAACAATTTAGTGGCATTAATACATTCACAGTGTTGTGCAACTACCACCTCTGTCTAGTTTCAGAGCATTTCCATTGCCCCAGAAGGAAACCTTGTACCCATTAGCACCAGCCCCTGGCACCCACCAATCTGCTTTCCTTCTCAAGGGATTTGCCAGTTAGGATGTTTCGCATCAGTGGAATCATACATCAGATGCTGGGGGCTTCCAACCTGATTTTTCTGTTCTGTTTTGCCCCACCATGCCCTAAGCTCACCCTGTACTTTCTGCTCTGTGGCCCTGAGGCCAGGCCTAGGTCCAGCCTGGCTGTAGCTCCCAGCCTTGCACTGGTCCAAGAAGGATGTTCAGATAGATTCTATGAAGAACAAATTAGTGAGCCGCAAGCTGGACCTGCGGGAGAAGCAGCCCTCGCGCCCTGCTGGGGTGTTAATTGTGTGTGTGGCCATGTGCTGAAGGACAGGGCCTGAGGCTGGGGCAGTGCCCAGACAGCAAAGAGGACAGGCCCAGCTCCAGAAGCCACAGTGACACAGTGACAGTGGCATCTGCGGCCCAGGCACGCTCCTTCCTGGCCTTCTCTGGGCCCACCCTCTGTCTAGATCTCTTACCAGGACTGAGGCTAAGGGCTCACCGTGTAAGCTGCCCACCGAGTAAGGGGGCAGGGGCCGGTCCGGGGGAGGTGGGCTGTCTACTGGCCCCTGTCCAGACTGCCCCCTGGAAGATCCCCCAGAAATGGCCCCAAGCCTTCATTGCTCTCTCTCTCTGACTGTCCGGAAACATGGGCTCTATGTGCCCTGCCACGTGCCGGGGTTGGTCTTCTCCCTGCCCAGGACCACCACCCTCGCAGCTGCGGCTCCTGAGCATTTACGCAGGTCTGCAGAGCACCTCTCGGATCGCCACACCCAAGACCCAGGATGCACCAGACGTGGGTCCTGCCCTGGAGCCTCGCGGTCTGGGGACAGGCAGTGGGAATGGGCTGTGTGAGGGCTTGAGGCGATGTGCACCCGGGGCACCCCGGGGAGCCCAGCTTTGGTCTAGGGGGCCTGGCGAAGCGCGTGCTGGCTAAGTCTTAAAGGACACTTTGGGAGTTTGCCAGGGAGACCAGGTGGGGAAGGGCTTTTCGACAGAAGGAACAGCAAGTGTGAATCTCAGCAAATGCTTCTGGCAAAGGGAGCGAGCTCCCGCCGCGCGCTAGGCATGGGAGGCCCGGTGAGCCCGTGAGCGCTGCCCTTGAGCGGGACGAGAGGTGCGAAGCTGCCCGCAGCGGGGCTCCAGCCGGCCAGGCGGTAGGCGGGGCCCAGAGGTCGGGGGGCGGAGCCCGAGGGCCTTGAGTGATGTTCGAGGGCGGGGCTCTGATCTTGGCGGGGGCTGTCGCGCGCTCAGATGCAGTCTGCCGGCTTCTAGAAGGAAGATTTGCGGGGATCCAAACTGCACGGTTGGAGACCAATGAGGAAGCTGTTCTGCCCCCCAGGGAGGGCTGACAGGGCCTGAACCGAGGCCGGGAGGAATGGGGACCACAGGTGAGGCAAATTAGACTTCCGGTTCTGTCTGGTGATGCGAGATCCGCCGGGAGGGTCTTCAGGTGGCGCTTGGGGCCTGATCTGCGTCCTTTTCTGGTCCTTGGCAGTCGAGAGACTTTGGCTGAACTGCCTGACCTTGTCCGGCAGGCAGGTTTAATCTTCTGCAAAATGCCCAAAAGGAAGGAATGAGGAACACTGGTTCATAACTACCTTGAAGAGTGAAAGCTCAGGGAATGAGGTGTGGTTTGGTTTTTGCTGCCCTGACAGGAGGAGCCCAGATGCCACCAAAGGTCACAGCCGAACCCCTAGATCCCTTGGGTTTGTGCAGCCAAAGGTCCAGGTCTCCCTCCCTGACCCCCCACCCCCGGGGGCAGCTGCATGTGGTTCCCCTACCTTGGCACCTCCTCGTTCCTCCCGCACGGTTAATAATTCAGGACAAGCCAGATGGCTCTGCTTCTTTTCCTCCTGCTCTCCCGTAGCCTCCCGGAGCTGGTTCCTCACTCGCGGTGGACATGGGGTCGGGGGGGGAGCCCCGGAGGCTCCCTGCAATTAGCCAGGCATCCAGGTGTCTTGAGTTCTCACCACCAGTACCCGTAGCCTCAGCAGGCCCCAGGGCGCCCCACCTTCAGAGTTTGTAGGCCCATTGCCTGTGGAAGTGGAGAGAGTCCTTAGAAACCAGTGGTCCTGCCTTCTGCCCATCCCTGGTTTCACTCAGGGTCTATCTAGGACATTTCGTAAATATTTATAGGATGAGGAGACCAATGGTACCATTTGCACACTCAGGAACACTCCTTCCTTTGCTCTTCCCAATGTCCCTATTCGGAAGGGATTCACACACACATACACACTTCTCACGTTTGGGATCTGAGGTCTCGGAGTGCCCCGACTTGCCCAAAGCAAGCAATGACTTCAGTCCGCACTTGCCTGGTCCCCGTTCAAGGCCAAGGTCTAGACCTCAGTGAACAGTGAACTCCCGGGACTACAAAACCCTATAGGGGAAACTTTAAGGCATGTTCCACTCTGGTTGTTGGCCTCATTCTTAATGGAATTCTTTGACCCCCCTAATTGGGCTGAATGTGGAGAAAGCCAGATCCCGAGGCCCAGGTGTGGACAGTTACCCCAGTGCCCAAGGGCAGGGACAGGATCCAGTGTCGGGCAGGGATAGGATCCAGTGTCACACAGGGCCAGGAGAGGGCAGAAAGGCTGTGAGCTTTTCTCGCTCAGCCCAGGAGGACTTTCTGGAAGAGGACGGCAGGGCAGTTCAATTCTTTCATGCTTTGGGTCTAGCAGAAGGAGGCAGCAGCCTGGTCCTGGGCTTCCTGGTGTTGGCAGGAGCTGCTGACACAGAGAACCCGACCCGAGCCCGTGAAGGCGTCTTCCTGGGTGAGCAGCCGTGGTGGCACCGTCCCTACGTCTGTCTGTTCAGGTGAAGCCCTCATGGTGAGAAGCTGGCACAGAACACTCTGGGGCAGCTCCAAATAGAAGAGGAGTTTGTCTCCTAGGCAACACAAGCGTGAGCTGTCAGCCTACACTCCTCCACTGGGGTACCCAGCACTGCCTAAGAGCGCCGTCAAAGTTCAGGTGTTCACTCTCCTTCCCAGAGGAGTAAACTGAGGCCAGGGTTATGCGACACGTACAGGACATCAAGCTCAGCCTGATGTTCCTTCCGCTGACCCTCCACTACTACCCAGGGACCCTCAGAGCTGACTCAAGGAAACTCAGTGGGGCTTGGGACAGGTCAATGTTCCAGGAGCCAGGTGGACCTGGGAGCAGAGGTGGGGCGAGGTTACCCCCACAGGGAAGAAGCCCAGAGAGAGGCGGGGGGCCCTAGACAGTGGACAGTGAGGGTGTGAACACGTAATAAAAAGGTGCTGCTTTCCTAACTACCTTCTCTCCGCTTCTCCTAATCTTGCTTTCACATGGCTTCCACTGACATCTTACAAGTGTGCGTGTCTGTCTTAAAACTATCCTAGCAGTTTATTGGGGAGACTTTTGTAGACGGCGCTCATGGGGAGCTCCTGGCAGCGCTTCCCCCTGCCCCCTGTGCTTCTGCTGGGGAGGGGAGCAAGATGAGGAGGGCTTAGGGGTCTGGGAAGAAAGAGAATTCCCCTCTAGGATCTGTTGAAAGGATCAGTCTGATTTTGAAGTTGATCGGAAGATCCTGTAGCCCAAGCTACCCTCAGAGTGGTCCAGAAACCTGTGAATCTGAGCAGAGTCTACTGATGTGTGATTAATTTACAAATAGGGGTGCAGAGTGGGAGAGCGTGTGCACAGGAGCCTGCTGTTCCTGCAAAACTGCATCAAGATGTCACCGAGCTGGGTTTTATTTTGGTCCCCAGTGTTGTATCTGTTTAGCACCAAGCCCGTGTGGCACTGGGCATACTGGGCAGGCCCAGCTGGTGGTGTTACCACCTCCTGGAGGGAAGAAGGCTTCGAGGTAGTTCTAGGCAGGTGGAACCAGATTTGTTAGAAGCCCAGAGCAACTCCCTAGATTCACAGAAAGTGCCCAGGGTTCACAGATAGTATCTCCACGTGATGGGAGGGTGGTGGCACATGTCCAGAATCCTGGACGTCATGTCACCCACGTCTGCCCTCCCCCTACCCCGCAACCAGCTTTGCTTCCTGCTTCAAATCCCTCCATGTGATAGAACAAATATTAGTAAATGTCCATGTAGGCAAAGAGATGCCTTTAGTGAGTAAGGAACCATGAGGAATTCCCAAAGGATGGAGTGAAAATGGGATTAGACTGAAAAAGGAAACGATGGCCAAAATTGTTTCCAGGAGGTAGAGAGGTTCTAGGTGAGCTCTGAGCCTAGATGTGACAGATGAGGAGCAGGAAGGGATTCTGGGGTGACCACCACAGTTTGGGGGATAAATGAGGAAGAAGAATGAATACACCTGTTAAGTTTCCTCTCTTGCTGAGGAAGGAAAGATAGACCCTTTTTAATCTAAGCACTGTAGAGAATTACATGTTTAAGTACATGTGTTTAAATATTTAAAGATTGCCGCTGGAAAAAGGGTCAACAAACTATGGCCTGCAGTTCAGATCTGGGCCACCATTTGTTTGTGTAAATAAAGTTTTATTGGAACACAGCCATGTCTATATGTTAGTGTATTCTCTATGGCTGCTTTCGTGCTATAGTGGCAGAGCTGAGTAGTTGCAACAGAGACTCTATGGCCCACAAAACCTAAAATATTTACTATATGGCCCTTTGTGGAAAAAGTTTGCTGATCTCTGCTCTAGAAAAATGAAAATAAAACATAACATCCAATCTATTGTAGAAAAATAGATGTATCTAACCAAACAAAATGAATCCAATAAAAAGAAAAGAATAAGAAAAGAAATATGGTAAATAAATATGGAATTAGTCTAAACATCAGTAAGCACAATAAACGTGAACAAGTTAAATTCACTAATTAAAAGGTAGTCTCAAAACTTGTTGAAAACTTTTTTTAAATAAATTTTATTTATTTATTTATTTATTTTTGGCTGCATTGGGCCTTCATTGCTGCACATGGGCTTTCTCTAGTTGTGGCGAGTGGGCTTCTCATTGCGGTGGCTTCTCTTGTTGCAGAGCTCGGGCTCTAGGTGCACGGGCTTTGGTAGCTGTGGCACGTGGGCTCAGTAGTTGTGGCTCGCAGGCTCTAGAGCGCAGGCTCAGTAGTTGTGGTGCACGGGCTTAGTTGCTCCGCGGCATGTGGAATCTTCCCAGACCAGGGATCGAACCCGTGTCCCCTGCACTGGCAGGCAGATTCTTAACCACTGCGCCACCAGGGAAGCCCTAAAAAATTTTTAAATGAGACTGAAAAAAAAAAAGAGACAGCTTAAGTATGAAAATAAAAGGATAAGGAAAGAAATCCCTAATGAACCATAGCAAAGAAGGCAAATATAGCAATATTAATATCAGATAAAGGAGAACTAAAAGTGAAAAATATTTTAGGTATAAAGGAGTTGTTTAAACCTGTAAAAGGAATATTCCTCCAAAAAGTTAAAAGCCCATCGACTTTCTGTACTTAAGGTAGCTTCAAATACATTAAATAAAAATTGATGATATTATGAGTGAAAAATGACAAATATAGAGTAACAATGGTGGGCTTTAAAAATCTCCAAGATATCCCTTGTGGTGTATATGTAGACATACACAGGTGATGAAATTGTATAGAACTTGATACATACACACACCGTACATACCAGTAAGTACAATAGAACTGGGGAGATGGGATTAAAATCTGTAGAGCATATCATTGTCAATATTCTGGTTGTTATAGTTTTATAAAATGTTATCATTGGGGGAGACTGATAGTGTACAAGGGATTTCTCTGTGTTATTTCTTACAACTGCATGTGAATCTGCAGTGATCTCAATTAAATTTTCAATAGAAAATTCTTCAAAGACAACATATTAGGTACAAAAAACCAAATAACCCTTAGGTTAAATGAGGAAGTCAGAGTGAAAATTTTAAACTACAGTATTTTAACGAATGTCAGTTAGAGCCCTAAATGTGAAAGCCTATGGATGAAACCAAATCATTGCTCAAAGGAAAATCTGTAGCCCTAAATTCATTTACTAAGAGACGAGTAAGACTAAAAGTTATTCAGTTTAACTTTCAATTCAAGAAACTAGAAAAGTAAACTCGAAGAAGGTAAAAAGATAATTAAAAATGAAGTCAGAAAATGTAGTTGAATTCATCAATAATTCCAAAAAATTGTTCTTAAAAAGGCAAGAGGTAAAACTTTGACAAGTCTAATTAAAAAAAAAAAAGTCAAAGGCAGACATAAAGAGAATATAACTTCAAAAGAGAGTTTTAAAAGAAAATATATGCAATTCTTTGGCCAATTAATTAGAAACACTAAGTGAAATAAAGTAAATAAAAGTAAATAAAACTAAGTAAATAAAACTACCTAAGTAAATAAAAACTAAGTAAATAAAAACTACCAAACTACCTAGTGGTTCAGAACCCAGACACAGAGAGAAGGCCATGTGACGACAGAGGAAGAGATCCGAGTGATGCAGGTACAAGCCAGGGAATGCTGAGGATTGCCATCAACTTCCAGAAGCTGGGAGACAGGCACAGGACAAGGAGCCAACCTCAGCGACACCTTAACGTCAGACCTCTGGCCTCCAGAACTGTGAGAGAATACATTTAGGTTGTTAAAAGCCACCCAGTTTGTGACAGCAGCCCCGGGAAACAAATACACTCACTAGCTATTTGAGAGGAAGAATAAAAGAATGAGAAAGATGAACTCAAACGAACCTAGTGGTTCAGAACGACCGCTAGCTGGGGATTTAGGGTGAGCTCAGATGAGTAGTAACCCAGGCATTTGGTGAAGCAAATGTAAACTCTCTCAAGAAAAACGGACCCTTGTCCTAAGTCTCAGAAGATTTCTACAAATAACCTCCACAGAAAATGATCAGTTCACAGTCAAAAGTAATGGAGTCAAGAGGTGACCGAGCACGTGAGTCAGAGGCAGCCCGGACAATTTGCCTCAGAAACAGCCCTCGGGACTTCAGATACGGCAATATTTAGGCCTAGACGATAAAATGACTACATTTGTTGCATTTAAATACATAAAAGGCATGGTTGAAAATATGTGCAGGGGATAAAAAGCTGTAAAAAATGAAGAAGGGGGGAATTCCCTGGCGGTCCGGTGGTGAGGACTCTGTGCTTTCACTGCTGAGGACCCAGGTTCAATCCCTGGTTGGGGAACTAAGATCCTGCAAGCTGCACGGCGCGGCCAAAAAAAAATGAAGAAGCAGATTTGGAAAAGAACCAAACAGAACTTCACTAGGAGAGCAGTCATAGCTGAAGAAGGGATTAGTGACTGGAAGCCAGATGTGAAGAGATCACCCAGGATAGAGCACTGGGAAGAGAGGAAGCTGTGGAGGAGATAAGACACACGGAGAAGGAGAACACCTAACATTCACCTAATCACAGTACCAGAAAGAGAAGAGGAAAATAAGCCAGAGGCCACGTTTGAAGAGAGAATCGCTGAGAACTTTCCAGAATTGATGAAAGACAGAGGTAGGAATGGAGAGTAGTTTGGAGGGAGGGGGAGAAAATGCTGGAGAAGTATGTGAAACTCAGCTCATAGAGGATGGCTAATTTCTCCTCTCAGGTCCTGGGCTTCAATTCCTGAGAACGGAGCAGTCCTTATGCTAGGACAAGGTTTCAGTGCGGAGTGGGCTTTGAGACTATTGAAGACATTCCTCCAAATCAGGCAGGGCCCTTTCCCTGCACTGCCCAACTCAAGGGAGTGCCAATCTGATGGTGGTCCATGAGAATATCACTGCCTGGACTTGGGCAGTACACAGCCTGTGCAACTGAACTAAGCAACCCGGCTACAGCTGATGGTTTCTCTTCCCAAGTTATGACCCCATGGGGCTTTCCAAATTTCACCAGTTTTTTTTTTTTCTTTGTGCTTTCTTTCTTTCCTCTCTCCCTCCCTGGAGAGGGGTGGCATCCATCATCAGTGGAAGGATTTTATGGGGTGATGAAGGGAAGCTAATAACTGTAAAGAAGAGCCAGTTACCTGGGAAACTTTCCAGGCGTGTTGTGTTCCCCAGCAGCCCTGGGAAGCCTGGCTGTAAAGGCCACACCACTCATACAGTGAGATGGAGCAAGGCCTGGGCAAAGTTGTACAGACATGTGGATTTGCATGTGCACACACGTGCACACCTCCCCCTGGGGACACCCAGCTCGGCCTAACTGCTCCCTTCTGAGTTGAGTATTTGGACCCAATTGTTGGAGCCTGAGGCACCTGGACTCTTGCTTACCCAAGGGCACAGTAGAGCAAGCTCTGGATCGCAGGCCAGGAAATGTGGATTCTAGTGTGGTTCTGCCCTTGACTCGCTGTGTGGCCTCGCCAGATGACTCAGCCCCTCTGGGCTTTCATCTCCCTGCCTTGCCCTGGCTGCTTCCGAGCATTGAGTTTCCAAGGGTGACAAACTGTAATGTACCGTGAGCATCTGAGAGGGGGCCGCAGCCTCTCTTAAGGCCGTTTGGGCCTCCTGGCTTTGCTGTAGCTCATTCAGGGCCACGCTTGTCTCTCCCAAACCCACCCATTGGAAGGGGGCCAGTACAGCCACAGATGCCCACGCACACCCGCCATGGATAACAGCACGCAGCCCTCTCTGCCTGCCTGAGCTTTATACCCCTGTGCACGCTGTTTGGGGGGAGGCAAGTCTGGCTCCATGAACAGTCGGAGTCACAGACGCTGTCAAGAAACCCGGTTTGTTCTTCCAGGGACATGACAGGGAGGGTACGCTATTCTTAGAGGATCCTTTCGTTGCTCCGAGGAACAGCTAAGGGAGCAGTTTGTAATTAGCGCTTTGGCTGCTTAGCGGTGTTATCTGCCTGTCGAGGGGCTGTGTGAACGTTTACCAGGCAAGCCTTTCTGAGTACCTAAGGCCCCTGCTCCATGGCACCTGCTGAGAACGACAAGATGAACAGGACAGATTTGTTACCGTGGCATCGGCCCGGGCACTCTTGTAGCCACGAGCAAGACGGGCGAGGTCCTGGACGTGGGACCAGCTGTGCTGTGGGGAAGGCATGGCCATGTGCAAGTGGCTCAGACCATTACAGAGGATGCTGAGCCCGTGGGGGGCTCCTCCACTGAGGGCACATGGCATCCGGACCGCGGCCTGGATCACGACGAGGAGCCACCTGTGCCACAGCCCCCAGCCTGGAGGACGCGCGTGTACTGGGCATGGCAGAGGCCCGGGATCGGGAAGTAGCCTGGCGTATTCCATGAAAGGAAGCAGCCCAGGTGGCTGCAGCATAGGAAGGCGGGCGGGCAGG
The DNA here is from genome assembly GCF_028021215.1 of Eschrichtius robustus. NCBI lineage: Eukaryota > Metazoa > Chordata > Mammalia > Artiodactyla > Eschrichtiidae > Eschrichtius > Eschrichtius robustus. Next base: position 7,239,526 of record NC_090837.1, read on the forward strand.
GTCCAGGTGACAGATCTCCTTCCTTTTTAAGGCTGAATAATATCCCCCCACCAGGTTTTTGATGACTCATGCGGTATCTGTCTTCCCTAGTAGCCTAGGAGCTCCCTGAGGGCTCTGTCTTGGTCCCCTGCACCCCCTGGCACCCAGCACAGAGCCTGACATCTGGCTTAGGAAACACTGCTGGTTGCGTGCTGTTCAGAGGGGCCCCAGTGTCAGATTTCTTGCTGGGAGGAAAGGTTGGAGGGACTTGTTGAGACTAGAATTTAAGAACCTTACTTGCCAGGTTATGGAGTTAAGGTTTTAGCCTCTAGGCACTTTCCTGTTCTTACTAGCCACCTAGGGAACTTATTAAAAATACATATTCCCAGGTCCCTTGCTCTGCAATGCACATTTGGGCTGGAACCAAGGAGTCTGTGTTTGGAAAGAAATATCAACTTTTATTTCCAAGATCAGTCAGGAACATTAAAATAAAGCCCAAGTAATCACTCTTGGATGTAGTCTACATGGGGTTGGCCCTCAGCTCCAAGGTTTGCGCTCACGACAAAATAATCTGAAAGAAAAGGCAAAAATGATTTCACTAAATCATGCATCTTTGTAAAAAGCATTAAATTTTTTGCTTTAAACAAACTTTTTTTGCTTTAAGCAAACATTAAACCTGTTTGCTCACGTTATATCTGGATTCAGTTGCAGCCACCACTAACCCATCAATAAATATCTCTAGCCTTGAATACACCACTTAAATTTTTGATTCCTTCCCAAGATGGGGCATACTTGCCTTTTCCACCTTGGAGGATTGAGCTGCAAAAGCAAGAAGCTAAAAGCATTTGTAAACCATAAAATGCCATTATCAGTGCTAGGGGGATATATTTATATAAATTGACATAAATTTAGATGACATTTGTTCAGTTATTAAGCTGTTTCTATCCTGGCCACACAGAAAGATAGATAAACCTGACTCCAACTGAGTGATGGGGGATGAGATACCTTAATGACACTGAGCCACGGTTTCCTCAGCTATAAAAATGGGCATAATAGAGACTTCCCTGGCGGTCCAGCGGTTAAGACTCCGCGCTTCCACTGCAGGGGGCTCGAGTTCAGTCCCTGGTCGGGGAACTAAGATCCCGCATGCGGTGCGGTGCTTTAAAAGAAAAAAAAGGGCGCAATAGCCATGCAGTAGAATGCCATTCTGCACAAAACGAAGTGAGGTACTGATGCGTGCTACAGTGTGGATGAAACTTGAGAATATGATGCTGAGTGAAGGAAGCTAGACACCAAAGGCCACATTATTATATGACTCCATTAAAACGAAATATCCAGAATAGGCAAATCCATAGTGGCAAGAAGTAGATTGATGTATCCCTGGGGAGGTGGGGAGTAGGAGTGAGTGATGATGAGTATGGGGTTTCCTTCTGGGACGAGAAATGTTCTGGAATTAGTGGTGATGGTTGCAAAACTCTGTATATATATCAAACCCCACTGAATTGTACATTTAAAAAGGGTGAATTGTATGCTATGCAAATTACATCTCAATAAAGTGAATAGATAAATGGGGGGTAATATATCTAACTCAAGGCAGTCGTGAGGATTAAGTAACTCATAGTTTATTCATGTGGCCCGAATGTGGAAAATGACTGAAGGGATTTATACACCAAGGGACCAAGCAGAAAGTCTGGTTTCCATGTGTTGGGGTGCAGGGTATGATGAGACCCTGGTAGGGTCTTCAGGAGAGTCAGGATGGGATGGACTGTATTTTCTTGTGCATCCTCCATGCGGTGCTGATGGAGAACTAGGGCAGGGTGGGGCTTGGTCTCTGACCATTCAGTTGCTCCGGAATCTGTGTCTTCAAAGAGCGTTCCAGTTGGTTCCTGGGATCGGCAAGTTTGGGAAACATGGTTTTAGGCTCATGGGGAACTGTAGGCAGTTTCTCAGAGCTAAAGGGCTTTAATGCTCCACTGGGACACCTAGAAAGCACTGGGCCTGTGTGCCATTGGGCTGTAGCTTTTGCAGAAGGTGCTGTGGGAGTGCAGAGCCTTGGGGTGTCATGAGTAGGGTTGGCTTTAGGGGGTAGAACCAGGGACACTGGCTCTTAAAACTCCTAACATGGGGTGGGTGCCCTTCCAGATTTCAGGCCAGCCCTGTGGGGCTGTAAGCAGGCTGCACAACACCAGCTTTTTTTTTTTTTTTTTTTGAAACAAGCAAACAAAAATTATAATTTGCAGCTGATGGCTGACAGGCCCTGAATAAGCTGGCTTGGAGCCTGGGTGCTGGAATCTTGCACACAGTCGGCTCCGAGTGGAGGTTTGCTGGTTGGGTGTGCTGGCTTAAGTAGAAAGAACCTTTTCCAGGCAGAAATCTATTCAAGGGCCATGCTACCTGCCTGCAAGCCTCAGACGCTCCATCAGTGTGTGTTAAACACAGGAATTAACAAAAGATGGAAAATACGAGGACTGAGAGCTGGCCACCGGCTTAGCCACGCAGAGGTCATTGATGGACTTGACCGATGCAGTTTCAGGGATGTGGTGAGCTGAAAGGATGTTGGGAGGTGAGAGGGTGGAAACCGCAAGAAGAGCTAACTCTTGAGAGGATTTTTGCTGTAACGGGGAGCAGAGAAATGGGATGGTTCCAAGAGAAGGAAGTGGGGTGTAGAGAGCTGTGGGATCGAATCTCTGTGTTGTACACCTGAAACTTACAGAATGTTATATGTCAATTATAGCTCAAAAAAAAGTTAGCTTAAAAAAGAGAGATCGAGCTATGGGGTTTTTGTTTGGTTTTCGTAAATATGGGACCTATTACCAGCATGTCTGCGTGCTGATGAGCGTGGGGCCTGCAGTGGAGAGGCATAAACTGATAGAGGAGAGTTAACTTAGAAGAAGGTTCTTTTTTTCCTGCTTTTTAATATTTATTTATTTACTTATTTATTTATTTTTTCTTCTGGCCGCACCACGTGGCATGCAGGATCTTAGTTCCCCGACCAGGGATCGAACCCATGCCCTTACATTGGAAGCGCAGAGTCTTAACCACTGGTCCACCAGGGAAGTCCCGATTTTTGTTTATATTTAAAATTAAAGGCTTCCCTGGTGGCTCAGTGGTTAAGAGTCCGCCTGCCAATGCAAGGGACACAGGTTCGAGCTCTGGTCCGGGAAGATCCCACATGCCACTGAGCAACTAAGCCCATGCGCCACAACTACTGAGCCTGCGCTCTAGAGCCCGCAAACCACAACTACTGAAGCCCGCGCACCTAGAGCCTGTGCTCTGCAACAAGAGAAGCGACCGCAATGAGAAGACCACGCACCGCAACAAAGAGGACCCCCCCGCTCGCCACAACTAGAGAAAGCTCGCGCACTGCAACGAAGACCCAACGCAGCCAATAAATAATAAATTTATTAAAAATAAATAAATTAAATTCAATTAAAAAGTGTAGTTGATTTACAACATGATATTGGTTTCAGGTGTACAACATAGTGATTCAATATTTTATTGATTATACTCCATTTAAAGTTATTATAAAATATTGGCTATATTCCCTGTGCTGTGCAATATATCCTTGTAGCTTATTTATTTTATAAATAAATAAGTATAGTAGTTTGTACCTCTTATAAATAAATAAGTATAGTAGTTTATACCTCTAATCTCCTACCTCCATCTTGCCCCTCCCCACTTCCCTCTCCCCACTGGTAACCGCTAGTTTGTTCTTTGTATCTGTGAGTGTGTTTCTGTTTTGTTGTATTCATTCATTGATTTTATTTTTTAGATTCCACATATAAGTGACAACATAACAGTATTTGTCTTTCTCTGTCTGACTTATTTCACTAAGCATAATACCGTCCAAGTCTATCCATGATGTTGCAAATGGCAAAATTTCATTCTTTTTTTATAGCTGAGTAGTATTCTATTGTGTGTGTGTGTGTGTGTGTGTGTATCACATCTTCTTTATCCATTCATCTGTTGATGGACACTTAGGTTGCGTCCATATCTTGGCTATTGTAAATAATGCTACTGTGAACATTGGGGTGCGTGTATCTTTTTGAATTAATGTTTTCATTTTCTTCGGATATATACCCAGTAGTGGGATTGCTGGGTCGTATGGTAGTTCTATTTTTAGTTTTTTGAGGAACCTCCATACTGTTTTCCACAGTGGCTGCACCAATTTACATTCCCATCAACAGTGTAGGAGGGTTCCCTTTTCTCCACATTCTCTCCAACACTTGTTATTTGTGGCCTTTTTGACGATAGCCGTTCTGACAGGCGTGAGGTGATACCTCTTTGTGGTTTTGATTTGCATTTGTCTGATGATTAGCGATGTTGAGCATCTGTTCATGTGCCTGTTGGCCACCTGTATGGCTTCTTTAGAAAAATGTCTGTTCAGGTCTTCTGCCCATCAGGAGAAGTTTCTTAAATGATAAGAATGCGACTCAGTGCTCGAGAGGTTGACCTCGCGTGGGAGCCAAGACATTTTCCTGTTGTAGCAGCAGCAGTAGGTGCAGGTGGGTTGGTGGATCCCATGGTGGGAATTTGAGGGAATAAAGAAGAACGATCGGGGAGAAGGTCTAAAATAGCCGGGGTCGGGGAGTGCAGGAGTAGAATCAGTGGGGTGGGATTGCCGGGGGGCTGGGCCCACCGAGGTGTCCACCAAAACCCGGAGGCCAGGCTGGCCCGAGAAGTGAGCACTTGGCCCCAGTAGCTGTGATTGTCCCCAGTAGCTGTGATTGTCCACAGCAGCTGTGATTGTCCCCGATGTGTATTTTTTGTCGTCAGTACCAACATCGTCATCATCACACAAGGCATCATCCCCAGTTTTGGTGGAAATCTCCGCTCTGGCTCTTATTACTGGCTTTTCTTATTAACTCTGGTGCCCCAAAGCCTCTATGTCCCGGGGGATTAATGAGCGGAGATGCTCTGGGGCCCGGCCTGTGGCAGAGCCCCTGCCCGTGATGGATGGTGTGCTGAACACCAGCGTAACCAGAGCCCTCTCCAACTTGGAGGTGCTCCCTGCCTCCAAGCATCTGGAGGAGTGGGTTCTCCCTCCTTCTGCCCCAATAGCTGGGGGACATTCTCCCCTAAGGGGCTCTCATTTCAGCGTGCTCCTGACAGGCCCAGACGCAGACCTTAGGTGGGCAGATGCGTGTACTGCTGACATAGGGGAGTGGCCCGAGTGTTGCTGCGGTGGTAGCACCCACGGAAGGCAACCAGGAGCCAGAACCTCTGAGCCAACCCCAGGTGACCGCTGTGCGAGCCACGGCTCAGAACCAGACGGTCAGGCCCAGGTCCCTCTGGGTCTGTGCTTCCGTTCTGACCCCGAAGCATCCAGGGGCATTCTGTTTGGACGGCCCTGCCTCGTTTGAGCTGTACTCAGTGCTAACTGTGGAGAGCAGCGCCCTGGAGGCCAGCGTGGTGATGGCCTCACCAGCAGTGACCAGCAGGGTCCCCAAAGGGCAACGCGGAGCGCGGGTGGTGGCGAGTTCCGCCTGGTGCCCCCTCGTGCTGGTCTTGGAGGATCTGGGTCTGTTCTCATTTCCTCACCTGCAAATCTCCTCTCCTTTTTTCCCCGACAAGCGGGGTTGGAGCTGGCAGGCCCGGCGAGGGAGTAGGAGTCATGAAACTGGGGTGCCGAAGATCACCCTTGGCTTGCGGCTGTCCTTGAGGAGGGCGCCAGCCCTCTCGGGACCCGCTTTGCTCTCTGCGCCATAGAGATAAGAGGTCCTCCCTGCCAAGCCCCCTGGCTGCCGTTTCAGTGGGGTGTTACACATGGCATGCCACATAACCCTCAAGCATTTCCCAAGGGTCCCACCCCTGCCACCCAGCATTCCCAGCCCTGCAGAGAGCTACACGCTCTGCGCTGCCCCCAGGTGGGCCCTGTCCCGCGGGGGCTGATGACTGAATCCCTCAGTGGCTTGGCAGTCGTCCCCAGGTTGGCACTGCGGGTGAACAACCATGAGATTTCCGGCCTTTCCTGGGATGTCAGTGACTGCAGGGGTGCCCAGGGCTTTGGGGCTCCGTGGGGACCCTTTCAGTGCTCAGGCTGGCGGGGGAGGTGCCGTGTCCTCCTCTCATAAGGTTACAAGACATGGACGGGGTCTGTGTCCTCCAGCTCTTCACACCTGTGAAATCCAGGCGTCAGTCTCCCCATTTATAAAGTGAGGGTTGAACTGGAAGGGGGCGGGGGTCCTGTACTGTTTCCTCCCAAGAAACCTTGGCGGAATTCCAGTGTCTAACAGATAAAAGTGAGACTACTGTGGGGGGGCAGGGATTGGAAGCCCTCCAGCCCCCCACCCCTGTCCCTTCCAGCTCAGACTTTCATTGGGGTGTGTCTGCTCCTGCTTTTACCCCCAGGGGACAGGCAGCTAATCAGTGCTAACGTCACACACACACTCCCTACGCCCCTGCCCGCCCCAGGCCTGGCGAGCTGGGGCACAAGGAGCTGCCCCTTTCCCCTCTACGCCCCCCCTCCCATTCATCTGGAGTCTGCCTTCCCTAGAGACAGATGGTAGGAGGGGAGGTATTGGGCGTGGGGAGCTGCCCACATGGGGGTAGATGAAGTTCTTTTAACGTCACCCACTTTGGTCCCTGATAGGGGGCCACTAGGTTTGGGAAGCAGAGAGCAGAAGAAGGGGCTTTTCTAGAGACAGCAGGAGAGGGACCCAGGGGAACCAGATGGGATGTTCCGAATGTGCCGGAGACCCCAGAGGCTGCCTGGGCCCCTCCCGTCCCCGCCAGCTGCCTTCCCCATGATTGCAAACATTAGGCAGGCTCCCCTGGCCTGGCTTGAAGGAGCTTCCAGACCTAATGGCCAGAATGCAACTGAATTGCCTTTGGATGGATTCCATCCTCTGTTGTCTCTGCACAGCCTCACTCCTAAATTCCATCTGTGACATCAAACCCCGGCTCATCACGGAAAAACAGATTAGGTTCTGTAAACTCAATTCTCTTGCTTTCCCTCCCAGTCAGGGTGTCTCGCCGTGGCCTCCACTCAGAGCAGCCATCTTGCCTTCCTACCTGCCCACCCTTCTGAGCCAAACCCTAATAATCACCCCCGTCTTCACTGGTGACCCCCCGGGGTGGGGGGTCCCTGAAGACCTTTGGGACCCAGCTGGGGAGGCCCCGAGAGGTGTCCTGCCCTTGAGTCCTTGGGCAGAATCAGATGCTCTTGGTCAACTGCAGGCCCCTTTTCTCTGTCTTCCCACGTGGGTTCTGGTGGGACAGGCTGCTCGAGGAGGAGTCAGGTCACCTCTCCCCGCCCCTACTCTGCCCAGCGTCCAAGCCAGGGCTCCGGGCCCAGCAGGATGCAGCCTGGGCCGCGCACCTTGTCCGGGGCTGGTCCCGCCCCCCGTGGCCTCCCTGATCGCCATGCCAGGTGGCCCCCACTCTGACTTCATCTGGCCCTTCTGTTCCCTCAAAGACACCGATGAACATGGGGGCTGGGGGTCCTTTCTAGGGTCGTGAATACATGGGTTCTGGAAGCCCAAGGCTTTTTTAGAGACAGATACCATACCTGAGACCCTCTAGGGGGTCCGTCCCCATTCTCCTTGGAGAGAGATGGGAGAGTGGTTTGTGTGCGGTGGTCACACAGACTCCTTGCCTGGCTTCCCGTGCACGAGGGCTTCTGCAGACTTTTTTATTTCTTTCTTCCCTCTCATTATTCCAGCCCCAAAAGCTGCCCTGTGGAAGGAAGTAAAATATAATTCCGTCTAACCCATCACGACTCCAGCAGGGATGGAGATGAAATGTGTGTCTGTCTTGTGAGCCCAGGCAGCCGGGGTGGGTGTAATAAGATTGTCTGAGGGTTCAGTTGCTGGGTGAGGAGACGGGCAGACGCCAAGTCACACTGCCTTCTCTCATTAGGGGGCTGGTGGCTGCCTGTGCCCCCCTGGCTTCAGACTCAGCCGGGAAGAAAACAAGGGGACTCTTGTGCCCTAACCAGGTCCGCATTCTGGCTGCAAAGCCAACCAGGACCTCCCAAGGGGCCTTTCGTCCTTCGGACGTTGGTGCCCTGGGTGCTGGGCTGTCTTTCCCTGATGCCAGGGCATGTAGTGTCTGCACCTGTACCTGCACCTGGCAGCCCAGCCTGGAAGCCCACAGGCCCTTTTCCCCAGGCACCTGTCTTCCAGACCTTGCTCAGCACAGCAGCACCTCCTAATTGCTAACTGAGTGTTGGTTGGAACTGGACTAAGCGTTTTATGTGCACTATCTCATTTAATCCACAAGACAGCCCAGCGGGGTAGGTGCTATTCTCACCTCTATTTTGTAGAAGATCAAATGAAAGATCAAAGAGATTAAGCAACTTGCCCATGGTCACTGCTGGGAGGTGGCAGAAGGTCTGGCTGACTCAAAGTCCATCATTTTCACAACTACGCAGACTGCCCTTCTCTGACTGGCTATAAACATACAGCTCACACTCTGTTCCTGCTGCCTTGTGAAAAATCGAGTAATAGAGAAAAGTGCAAGTAAAAGTTGCCCAAAATTCCATCGATCTGAGATAACCCTCTCCAGCATCCAGTGAGCATTTTTTCAGATTCTGTACAGATATGTACAGAGTAGTAATAACTTTTTTTAAAAAAATGGGTGGTACTCTACATGCATTTTAAAAATAAAAAATCAAATTTAATTTTACTTGAATTTAACCAAAGATAAATCACCTACTTGCACGTATCTAAAATGAAACAGAAGGGAATTGTTAAACTTCAGAAAAACATTTCTTCATCATAAGTGATAATAGTTCCTAACAGGTTAAAGTTAAGGTGAGAAAAGAGGGAAACAAACTTAACAGCTTTATTAGATATAATTCACATACCATACAATTCACATTTAAAGTGTACAATTCAGTGGTTTTGGGCCTATTACATTAATCTTTAAAATTGTGATATATATTTATCTGTAACACAAAATTTGCCATTTTAACCATTTTTAAGTGTACAATTGTGTGGCATTAGTACATTTACAATATTGTACAACTATTCCCACTACTATTTCCAAAATTTTTTTATCACCGAAATTGAAACTCCGTAAGCATTCAACAGTGACCCCCTATTCCCTTCTCTCCCTGGTAACCTCTAATCTACTTTCTGAGAGAAAAACTTTTAAAAGGTTAGAGTCATTAATTTTTTTAAGTAATAAAATTTATTTTTTAGGGCAGTTTTAAATTTACAGCAAAATTGAGAGGAAGGTACAGAGATTCTCCATATACTCCCTGCCCCCACACAAGCACAGCCTCCCCTATTATCAACATCCCCCTCCAGATGGTACAGTACAACTGATGACCCTACATTGGTACATCGTTATCACCCAAAGCCCATAGTTTACATTAGGGGTCACTCTTTGTGTTGTACATTCTATGAGTTTTGACAAATGTATAATGATACACATCCGCCATAGTAGCATCATACAGAATAGTTCCACTGCCCTAAAAATTCCTGTGCTTCAACTATTTATCCCTCCTTAGTTTTTTAACCTACATAATGAATCAAATTCCATGCTTCTGTTCTTCCACTCTCAATTTTTGTTAGTTATATTATTTGTGGACCTTGTCAAGGTTTTTGTATTCTATTCAATAACCATAATTGCCTTGGTTTCAAAAATATTAACTCAGTATTCACCAGGATTCCTCCATTGATGAACTTACTTTTATTTATCTTTTGGTTGGTTGGATTTTAGCATCAGGTAATTTTTAAAAGGCGTTATAGATGTCTAGGCTCCTAAATGCATGTTTCAGAATGTCTATTAACTTTATGCTTAAAGGACAACTTAGCTGGGTATAAAATTCTGGTTTACAATTTCTTTCTCTTAGAACTCTATAGATATTGCTCCACTGTTTTCTGAAATTGTGTTGCTGAGGAGGGTTCTGATTGTCCTCAACCCACCTCCCCGTGTCCCCTAGTTATATGATTCTTTCTTTATCCTTTAAGCTCAATAACTTTTTTTAGGATGTCTCGGTGTTCATTATACCATCAGGTTTTTCTGGACTACGGAATGGCAGTTAATCTGCAGAGTGAAGTCTTTTTTATTTCAGGGAATTTTTTTCATTATATATTTGAATACTTCCCCCACCCCCATTCTATTATTCTATTTCCTCAGAGAAGCATACTAATTATGTATATGTTGGATTTCCTTTTGCCTCCCATATCTGTCATTTTGTCTTATTAGTCTTCATTTAATCTTGTGTGAGTTCCTCAAGCCCGCCCACCATCTCTAATTGTTCACACTGTGCTTTGCCCCTTTATTCATTGCTTATAGTATGGCTTTTTAAAAAATATCTGTGATGTATTTATTTTTCTTTCCCATTTTTCCCTGAACTCTGCTAACCAGCCTTTCAACTTTCATCTCTTCTGTCATCCAATAATTTCTTTTTTTAAATTTCTATGTTTCCTTCCTTCCACTCCTCTGCCCCCACCAGTTTCTAAGAGATTATATCTGTAATTTCTCTGAGTCAATGGAGAACTGTTTTTTCTGAAGTCTTTCTGCATTTCTGTGGATGATTCCTCCTGTGATGCACGTTCTTCACTTGCCCCCCACCCTTAATGCATAGGACCCATGTGAGTTCCTTTCTGATTATTGTTCTCTAGCTACCTTCTAAATAACAGCGTGTGGGAAATGCAAGGAGTGATCTGGAGCAGCCTGCAGCTGCATTTTGGGCTTATTTATTGTCTGGAAGACTGTCTTCCCAGAGCTGTTTTTTATCCTATGCCCAGGGATTCCAGCTCTCTCAGGTTTGGGGGTTCATGCAGTCATCATCGTTCACAGAAAAGCTCTTTAGGTCTCTGACTCTCTGTATTATGACCAGCCCCTCGCTGCCCCTTCTCCCTCCCAAGCCCCACTTCATTCCTTTACCTGGAGAACTAGGTTCTGTCATAGAAATGGCTTACTGGTGTGATTTTCCCGTTGGCTCTCACTCCCCTTCCATTCCATAATGTAAAATTGCATCTCTGCGTGTACTCAGCTGTTCACAGCAGCCCTATTCCCGTCAGCCCCAAATTGGAAATTACCCAAATGCCCATCAACAATGGAATGGTTAAATCAATTATAGACTATTCACCCAGTGAAATATTAGACAGCAGTGAGAATGAGCCCTCTACAACTACATGCAGCAAATTGGATGAACCCCAGGAACATGATGTTGATCAAAAGCAGCCAGAATCAAAAGTGCACTTACAGCATGATTCCATATGAAACTGCTCATTCGGTGGGTCAAAGACAGTTGGATATCGGCAGTTCGTAGGCTTCAACCTAGTGCAAAGTACAAAACAGGCAAAAGTCAGATGGTTATCCATGGTTGGGGAGGTGTGCCTGGGGGAGGGTGCTTCTGGGTTATTAACTTTCTGTTTCTTGATCTGGGTGCTGGCTGTATGGGTGTGTTCAGTTTGTGAAAATATCTGTACTTATGATATGTGCACGTTCCTGGATGTATGTAGTACTGCAATAAAAAGTAGAAAACAGAAGACAGGGTGATGGCTCTCCTCCCCCGGGGACATCCACAGCCCTAGACTCCATCGTTCCATGTCTTTCAGGAGGTGATATTTGTTCAGAGGTCCGAGGTGGCACATGTTAGCTGTCAGCATGTTGCTTCCTCCCAGCTCAGACCTTGTGGTGTCCGGCTGGTATCCTTCACGGCCTGTGGTTCGGGGACGCAGCCATTTCCCCGTTTCTCGGCCGTGGTGACTTTTCTCTCTCTTTAGTCGCTCTGTGTCGTTTTGAGAACGGAAGTGCTCCTACTCCTCTGTCTTCAACAGGAAGTCAGGATAGTTGTCTGCACTAACTAGCATAGGTGTAGAAAGAAACAGATCTGGCTTTCTTAAGTAAATAAAATGCTAGTATCTGATGAGACAAGAGACTGTTGGCCCCTTCAGAGTGATCTCCCTGAAAGACAGCCCCCAGAGGGGCCAGTGTCCCTCTCCCGAGCACTGTCCCTCTTGCTGGGAGTGACCCAAGGGGGTCACAGTGACCCAGAGAGCAGCCCTGGTGGGTGTGGGTGACCGCAGACCTCCCCCAGGGCTGCTCGGAAAGACGGCTTGTCTTCTGTGTGGAAGTGCTTGTTGGGAAACTTATGCCTTGTGGTTACACCCTGTCTGGCGAGTCTGTCTGTCCTCCCCTGGGAGAGAGCCTTCTCGAAGCAAGTGATGGTCTCTTGTCACCCTGCTCCCGCCCCACCCGACCCTGAACTCCATGGGCGCGCGGGTGTGGCTGTCATGCCTGGCTGCAGGCAGCAGCTTCATCTCAGCCTTGAGCACAGCCCGCCCTGTGGAGAGTGGCCTCCGGTGGCCTCCGTGCCCCCGCCGCCCTGGCCCCATCCTCCAGGGACGTGGCGTGGCGACGCTGGGGGTGCGCCAGTGGGAGGCGGCTCCGATGGGGCGGCGCGTTCCCGCCTCGGGGCCTTTGTTCGTGCTGTTCCTTCCCCCAGAGCGCCCTCCTCCCACCTGCTCTGCTGAACAGAATCTCACTGATCCTGGGAAACCCAGCTCACGCCGTTTGAAAGCTCCACGTTCTGTGAAGCCTTTCCCAAGTCCCTCTGGACTGAGAGACGAACACCCCCTGGCAGGTGAGCACTTCACCCGCACTCACCTCGGTGACACTGGCGATGACTCTGGATGGCGGGTGGCATTATCCCCGTTTGACGTATGGAGAGACCGAGGCTCGGCGGGCACGGATCACCCGGCTGGGAAACGCGCTGTCAGGTTGCGACCTCGGATCCCGGCGGGGAGCTCCACTGTGTCTGCTGCATGTTCTGTGTCACTCTTAGAGTTCTGAGTCCTCTCCTATCATTAGTCACCATGCACTTAACTGTAACTAGACAGGACCGTTTATTTTGTTCTTTCCTTCTACATACCTGCCTCTGTCACGCTTTGGCCCCTGTTGGGTACAGGCACAGCTGTCTTCCTCTAGCGCAGCAGGAGATGGAAATGCAGCCTAAGCGGCGTGTTGTCTTCCGGGGGCCGTCGTGGGGTTATTGCCCTTGGTCGGCCCTAAGCTTTGCCTGCGAGCCCAGCTCCCCCAGGACGTGGGAGCCGCTGAGGGACCTCTGGGTATGTGTCCCCTCCCTGTCTCTGTGCCCTCAGGCTGCACGTGGAGATGTGGACGCCCCCTGTGGGATTACAGCTCACTGGGCAGCTCGTCTTTGGGAGAAGAAAGCGGAGACTTGGGGAGGAGAGGAACGTTATCCTGTGTGTGTTCCAGGCACGTGTTCACAGGGCCCCCGAAATCGAGAACCAAGCCTGTGTCTGGGTGCTGGCTCATGCTCTGAGAGTCCATCCGGGTGTTAGGATGGGGGGACGTGGAGGCTGTCGGGGGGAAATGGAGGCTTCTAAGGAAAAAGCATAGTCCGGCCCCACGTCCTGCCCTGGTGCCTGCTGGGCTGGAAGAGGCAAACCAGTGGACATTTGGTCTGACATGTGTGGGCGAGCTGAGGCAGGTCATTTACCGTGGAGCCGTGAAGAGCCCAGAAGGGCAGATTGCTTAGAGTTTCTCGAGAACATATAGAGATTGCATCTGACCTCTTTGTTAGCAATTTAGATGACGACATGGACTTGCCCAAGCTCAGTCTGGGTCATTGCATTATCCCTTGCCACAGAAGGAGCCCACAAAACCATGTGGAAAAGCTTTGGAAACATGGCCCTTATCGAACCTAGGTTTTCCCTTTCCTGTCTCCAGTCCACATTTCATCCAGCCTCTCGCAAGCATACAGTTCTGTCTCCTTTGTTTGTGTCAGGAGGTTCCCAAATCGGGTGCCTGTCCTACCCTCTTGGGGGTGTCAGCCTGGGTGCCTTGCTGCCCCAGCTGAGCCCAGGGTCTTGTTTCCTTGTTTTGGCTGTGCCTCGAGGCTTGCGGGATCTTGCTAGTTACCCGCCAGGGATCGAACCCGTGCCCTCGGCAGTGAAAAACGCAGAGTCCTAACCACTGGACTGCCAGGGAATTCCCTCAGCGTCTTGTGTCACACCCTCTTGTGGAAGGAGGTGGCGCCTTGGGGGCTCTGGACCATCACTCGTCTCTCCTGCGGCCTCAGCTTCCAGCCAGACTTGAGCTTGGACCTGTGGGTCTCAGAGCCGAGTCCAGACAGCCTGCAGCCTCTGCTTTCTCGTCCTCCTGGACAATTTCAGCTCGGACCCTGAACCCACGTGCCCTCTTAGCTGTTGGCTGGACCCCCACCTTCAAGGAAGGTTAGGGGTGACGTTTGCACATGAGCACGGCCTCTGGAGAGTTGAGTCCTCCCCTCTGTGGTAAGCTCAGCGGTCCGGGGTTGATCACGGAAGAGACAGGACCAGGAGGGGCAGTAACAAGCTTTCCTGGATGGCGCTGGGACAGGTTTGCTAGGGTGGAAAATTTCTCCCAGCAAGAGGCCTTCCAGATACAGTGATGTGGGACCACCACCCAGAAAGGGAGAGGGGGAGTTAGACAGGGGGCTCGTGTGTCTAGGTGACATCGCTCAGAATCACGATGGAGAGCCTCTGGGTCACAAAACTCCCCCTTTGGGGTCTTTTATGAACTCAGGTTTGTCTCATCTGTGCCTAGCAGATGTCGGGTGCAGTTTCTGGAGTATGTAAAGTAGATGAGCTCTAACTGGCTAAAAAGATGTTTATCTGGACTGTATTTCAAGCAGTTGGGTAAGTGAGAAGTTGAGTTTGGTGCTGGGTGTTTTGGGGGGCTAATAGTCCTACCTGCTGTAAAGAAGGAAACAACATGGGGGTCACTTTAGGCTAATAACTTGGGGGCCATCCCCAGCCTCCATCTCTCTCCTCAGGTGGTTTATTAAAGAATTTCTTTCCACCTTACGTACTGAAGGTCCCAAGAGTTCTGGTGTACATGCTTTTCCCAATCTCGTTAGTTATCCAGTAATGCGTTAGGGCCTGGGTGACGCTCAGGCCTCGTACACACGGTGCCCTGGGGAAGCTGCCCGCCCGGTCGGCCCTCGCTTTTGTCACTTAGCCAGCATCCTGCCTCCAGCCCCTGTGAATCCTCACTGGCTGCTGCCCCCGGCGTGGTCCTTCTAAACTACTATCCTGATCCTGCCGCCGCCTGTCTTGGAAACCTTCACGCGGCTTCCAGTTAACAGCACCCAGTCTCTCTGGGGGTGACCAGATATATCCACAGCAAAGCCCCCATCATCTAGGGGACAGATTATGATGGGTGATTTCATTTTCCAGATCACTGCGGGTATGCCTCCTTCAAGCATTAAGTTTTGTTTTGTTTTTTTAAATATGATTGCTTTAGGTGCAAGTCTTCATCAAATATATTGTCATCTTAAATACAGGTTACTGTGAATACATTGCTTGCTTATATTTTTTAAATAGCTTTATTGAGGTATAATTCACATGCCGTGCAATCCACCCATTTATCTTATTTTCCTCTTCTACCTCCAAGACCTAGCCCAATGTCGGCAATAGAGTAGGTATCAATAAGCAGTTGGTGGTGGATTGAACTGAAGCTAGACTTAAGGTCACCTCTTTTGATAACTCGGGATCTCCTGCCAGGAAGCAGTGTTGCCATCTGCACCCGGTGACAGGAGCAGAACCGATTGCCCTGACGCCGAATGGTCCCAGACTGCTGATTTTTTAAATTCTCACGTCTGTTTTTCGTAGTTTTGTCTGTCCTGCCTTCTTGCCGGCCGTCATCACTTGCTGCCGTCACCGTGCCAGCCTCCAGCTACTCCAGAACACGGGGGAGCTGAGGCTGCAGGCTGTTAGAACTTTGCGTAAAACAAGAACGCGATGCTCTTGACTCTTAGGGGATGCAATGCCCTCCCATCGCCTGGCCCTCGCTAGCAGGATAACAATCCTTTATTTCCTCGTGGCTGATCAGAGTTCATACATGTCCTCTACGCAGTTGCTTAGCAAACAGGGAAAATAGAGGCTGGGGAGGTGAGGGAACTTGCTCAAGGTCACGCGGTGGGCTCAGGGTCACACAGTGGGCTCATGGCTGACTTGAGACCAGAACTCTAGCCTGGTCTAGACCAGGCCCTTCCTGTGCTACTTTACCCACCAGCTTTTGCAGAAAGTGACTCTCCTGTCCTCTCTTTCTCTCTCAGGGGTCCTTGGTGAATTTTGTCATGGTTATTTAAGGAACCTCGCCTAGAAGTCCCAACGCGCAGTTCCCCCATTGACGGGAAGGCTTGGACTCCAAGATGATTATAAAGGAATATCGGATTCCTCTGCCAATGACCGTGGAGGAGTACCGCATTGCCCAGCTGTACATGATACAGGTGGGTGGTGAGGCCGGGCACACAGCAGCTCTCAGCACCGGCGTGGAGGGTTGGGTGGCACTGTGGCCTTCACAGCAGTATCTGCCCAGTAGGCTTCTGGTCAGTGTCTGAATTGCACTGGAGCTCTGGCTTCCAAGCACGAAGCCAGGCACATGCAACACGCCGTGGATGTTTGTGGCATTGGATTGTCTCGCCAGCACTGTATTCACAGCACTGACAAGACTAACACTCTTTGTATATAACACCCATCCTCTTACTGATCCAGATGTTATCCTTGTGTTTAGTCAGCTTGGGCTGTATAACAAAATGCTACAGACTGGGTGGCTTAAACAATAGACATTTATTTCTCACAGTTCTAGAGGCTGGGAAGTCCGAGATCAAGGTGCTGACAGATTTAGTGTCTGGTAAGGGCCCTCTTCCTGGCTTACAGACGGCCACCTGCTCGCTGTGTCTTCACACGGCATAAGGAGCCAGGGAGCTCTCTGGGGCCTCCTTTATAAGGGCACTAATTCTATTATGAGGGCTCCACCTTCATGACCTAATCACCTCCCAAAGGCCTGACCTCCTAGCGTCATCCCATTGGAGGTTGGGGCTTCGACATATGAATTTGGGGGACGAGGGACACAAACGTTCAGTCCATGACAATCCATTTGACAGACAGGAAGGTGCAAGGCCCAGAGAAGTTAAGTGACTTGTCCAAGAGCACACAGCCTGCCTCCCAGCTCCAGGTACGCACTTTCCTCATGCCTTAGGCTAACTGGCTGATTTACAGAGTCACAGATGACTTTGAGGATGACCAGGCCTGTGACAAACCAGAGATGATCACCACACCCCAGATGTTGCTGGCCTCCCTACTCAGTGCCGGACTAACCTGGAACCCAGGATAGGGAGACCCAGGATCGGGTCCTCATGGCCCAGGTGTGACCACAGCTCCTGCTCGTTGGGGTGCTGGCTGCGGTCCTGCCCCGTGGGGGTCCCCATCCCAGCTTCTCTGCCAGCCTCTTGCTCATCCTCGGTGCCCCAGCCCTTTGCCTGGCCTGGCAGCTTTCCTCCCAGTTGGGGGTCTGATTATGAACCTGCTCCCAGCCTGGCTCTGGCTTTTCTGGGTACACGGACTCCTCGGTGCAGCCCCTGGCTGCGCAAGCGTCACACGGGGCCATCAGGGCAGGGAGAGCCCGGCAGGGCCTGCACCTTCATCCCGAGTCTGACCCGGCCCTCAGCGTGGGAAGCTTGGCTGGGAAGAGAACAGAAGGCCAGCTCAGCCTCTCTGGGGGGCTGTTTGCTCCACGCTGCTTCAGAAGCGCCACTCAATTCCCTCTTGAACCACTTACCCAGTAATTATTCCTCGAGAGTGGGGAGAGGTGAGACTGGCATCAGCCCCCCAGCGCCAGGCACTCTGGAAATCTCTCAGCCTGTTCAAGAACCAGGCTGATCTGCCAAAGGCACTGTTTGTCCTGTGGCTTCTTCGTTCCTCCCCGAGCCAGGGGAGCCCTGGACCCTGACCCTGGACCACAGCAGATGGTCCTCAGCTCTGCTAGGGGGCTGGGAGCGTCAAGATCCCAGGAGGCTGACTTTTAGCTTCCAGTTTATCCCAAGCTTTTTCGAGTATGTAGACACCTCTGACTCAGGGCTCCTCAGACACCTGCCATCTGCACCCCCTGTTTTAAGGTGCTTTTTTCAACATCTATCCTATGCCTCCAATTAATGTGAAACCTTCCCAGCCTCCCAGGTGATGCCTCCTACAGCCCCACTGACACTGTGTGCCGCTCGAGGCCAGCCTGCTCTGCTCCCGCCCTGGCATTTGTCTTACCCGCCTCTGGCTCCATGGTTTCGGGGGGGCTCCATCCACCGTGGAGGTGATGGACAAGCCCATTATCTCCACTGTGTGACAGTTTCATGGGTGTGAACGTACATCACAGCTCGCCGGCTGTACCTTTACAAATAGATGGCTTATTGTCTGTCAATCCTACCTCAATAATGCTGGTTAAAAACTAAGTGAAATTCACCAGACTTTTCTGTGCCCGGCCTGGGAAAGGGCTGGGCTACAGAGACGAATAAAAGGTGCTTTCTGCGCTCCAGGATTGCCTGCGGGGAGACGGACGTGTATGCAGCCCCCTGAGTAGAGGCCAGAGCAGTGGGGCTAGGAGGCGGGGAGCCCAGTGCCCCAGGAGGGCCTCCATTCCGAGCTGGGCCTTACGAGATGGATGGTCCATCAAGGAAGGCAGCTTCGTTTTTCTGGAAAGAAGAGCAATTCCTTAGGTCATTGCCCGCTGATCCCACTTACCAGCTGGGGTGGCAGCTAGGAAGAGGCTGGCCTTCTAAACAGGCCACCTCCTCCCTGAGGTTGTGAACAAGATGGGCTCATGTATCAAACTGCCTCATACCTGCCTGACCAGCACTCAATATACATGTTGTTCAAGGTTAAAAAAAAAAAGGAAGGAAGGAAAGAAAGAAAGAAAAAAAGAAAAATTGGTCTGGCTGGGAGAGAGCCTTCCATCCTAGGAGGTGCCCAGCAATCGGAGGGAGAGATCAGAAGCGGCTTAGCCAGGACCCTGGACAGCTCTGAGAGCCGCCTGATTGGCCGGGGTTTCTTGGACTTTGAATCCTTTACCCCCCACCCCCTTCATCCGGTGCTTTTTCTGCACCAGGCCCCTGGTGGCTCAGGCTCCTCCCTTGCAGACCCCAGGCCCCAGGGATGGGGGAGGGGAGAAGAGGAGGGGGGAGGGGAGAAGAGGTGGGGGGAGGGGCCTTCACCCGGCCTGTGCGGGCAGCGTAGGGTAGGTCAAGCCCGCAGTCTCCGGGGAGGCACCACAGCATCGCTTGCTTGCGGGAGTGGTTGGCAGAGATGGGCAGTGGCTTCTGATGTGAGCAGGACCCTCCCCTCCTCCTCTTCTCCCCTCCCGCATCTCTGGGGCCTGGGGTCTGTGCAGCCCCAGTGAGGCCAGGTGGGAGGCACCCACCCCGCCCCTGCTCCCTCTCTGGCCTTCCCTGTGCCTTCTCTGCCCTCGGATCCCTGGCAGGCCGGGCACCCCACCTCAGCCCTCAGAGACTCTGTGTGCCCTGACCCCTCTGACCTGCACGTCCTCTTCTCACCGAGCCACCCAGCACCCCAGATGTTTCATTCCCTGGGGCTGCCGTAACAAAGCACCACAAACTGGATGGCTTAAAGCAACAGAAATTTATTCTCTCAAAGTTCTGGAGGACAGAAGTCCAAAATCAAGGTGTTAGCGGGCCGTGCTCCCTCTGAAGGCTCTGGGAGGCTGGGGGGAATCCTCCCTTGCCTCTCCCAGCTTCTGGTGGTGGCCGGCAATCCTTGGCATTCCTTGGTTTAAAGCTGTTTCACTCCAGTCTCTGCCTGTGTTGTCACATGGCTGCCTGCCCTCTGTGTGTGTCTGTGTCTCCGTTTTCTCTTCTTATAATGATCTCTTCTCATTGGATTTAGGGCCCACCCTAAATTGTCTAATCCATCTAAGTTAAGATGACCTCATCATAACTAATTATCAATACATCTGAAAAGACCCTATTTCCAGATAAGGTCACAGTTTGAGATTCTAGGTAGACATGGATTTGCGGGGGCAGGCCTTTAACCCACTACACTGGGGCTTGGGCAGACAGGTAGCCCCATCCCCACTTATAGTTTTAGAAACTGAGACCAGACACAAGAAGCAACTTGTCCAGGATGAGAGAAAGTTGGCCACAGGGTTAGGACTACAGTCTCTGTACTTGCTCAATAACTACTTATCAGCACCTACCTTGTCCCGAGGTGTTTTCCTTGAGGCGCTCACTGCTTCGGGCGAGCAGGCCCTGGAATCCAACAGGTCTGAGTTCGTCCTGGCTCTGCTGTTTGGTAACTGCGTAACCTTGGACGGGTCACTCGGCCTCTCTGAGCCTCCACCTTCCCATCTGTGCCTTGGGGGTGATGATAGTACTGCACTCTTCTCAAGGGCTCATTGCAGTAACTATATGAGAAAGCGCATGCCAAGCGCTTAGCACAACTGCTGATAAACGAAGCTACTGTAAGAGGCGGGAGCTTGGAAAGCATCCGGGAAATGGTCGCTGTTTTCATTCCAGAATCTGGGCCACATTCCAGGAGCTCCTTTAAAGAGTGAGGAATGGCATGTCCCTGCTCTGACTCCATCTGTGGCCTCAACCAGGGTCTGTTGTTTTCCTGAAGGGGACTCAGTGTCTCTGGCCATGGAGATATATCACGTCTTTGTGCCTTAGAGAGGGTTTGTGCCCCGAGGGCGAGGCAGTGCTGTGGGGAGTGCCTGTGTACGTGTGCGAGGACTCAGGTGCGTGCATGTGTGAGTGTATGCGCACCTGCTGTTCAGGAAGCTGACCGAAGATGGCCTTGGTGATGCTGTCATGTCACCATGGAAACAGATGCTGAGCTTAAAGTCACCAGCACCTTGACCACGAGGTTTTGTGCAGAAGCAGAAACCTGAGCTTCTGGGCCCTGGGAAGGACGTTCGTGGCAGAAGGACACTTGGAGGTGACCCAGGCATCACATCTCCTGGGCAGTGCCTCCGAGGCCCCTTCTCACTCCTCGTGTTTGATCTCTCTGAAATCTTAGTTGAGTACAAGAGGCAAGGTTGGTTTTTATTTGTTTGTTTTGTTTTATACCAGATTTATTGAGCTGTAAGTCCCACACCACACAATTCACACATTTAAAGTGTACAGTTTAGTGGCTTTTAGCACATTCACAGAGTTGTGAAACCATCACAATTCTAGAGCATTTTCATCATCTCATAAAGAAGTCGCTCTGCATTTTCCCCCAACCCCCAGGCAACCAATAATCTACTTTCTGACTCTCTGGATTTGCCTATTCTGTACATTTTATATAAATGGGATCATATAGTATATGGCCTTTTGTGTCTGGTTTCTTTCACTCGGCATGTTTTCAAGGTTCATCTATGTAGTAGCATGTGTCAGTACTTCATTCCTTTTTACAGCCAAATCATGTTTTATTGTATGGATATAATTCGTTTATCAGATATATTATTTACAAAAAATTTTCTCCCATTCTGTGGATTGTCCTTTCACTCTCTTGATAGTGTCCCTTGATGCACAACAGTTTTTTTTTCATTTTGATGAAATCCAATTTAGCTATTTTTTCTTTGGTTGCTTGTGCTTTGGGTATCATATTTGAGAAACCATTGTCAAATCCAAGATCATGAAGATTTGCCCCTATGTTTTCTTCTAAGAGTTCTATACTTTCAGTTCTTACAATTAGGCCTTTGATCCATTTTGAGTTAATCTTTATATGTGGTATGAGATAGTAGTGCAACTTCATTCTTTTGCACGTGGGTATCCAGTTGTCCCAGCAGCATTTGTTGAAAAGACTCTTCCCTCCTGCATTGAATGGTTTTGGCACCCTTGTTGAAAATCAATATATATAGTGTATAGATCTGTGGGTTTATTTCTAAACTCTCATCTCCATTCCATAGATCTGTCCTATGCCTGTACTATACTGTTTTGATTACTATAGTTTTTTGTTTTTTTAAAGAGCTACTACCACCCGCAACAGGTGGATGAATCTTTTTTTTTTTTTTTTTTTGGCTGTGTTTGTCCTTCGTTGCTGCGCGCGGACTTTTTCTAGTTGTGGCGAGCGGGGGCTACTGTTCGTTGCGGTGCAAGGACTTCTCATTGCGGTGGCTTCTCTTGTTGCGGAGCATAGGCTCTAGGCGTGTGGGCTTCATTCGTTGTGGCACACAGGCTCAGTAGTTGTGGTGCATGGGCTTAGTTGTTCCATGGCATGTGGGATCTTCCCAGACCAGGGCTTGAACCCGTGTCCCCTGCATTGGCAGGCGGATTCTCAACCACTGCGCCACTAGGGAAGTCCCTACTATAGTTGTGGGGTTTTTTAAAATTTATTTATTTTTTGGCTGCATTGGGTCTTCGTTGCTGCATGCGGGCTTTTCTCTAGTTGCGGTGAGCGGGGGCTACTCTTCACTGTGGTGCACGGCCCCTAGAGCTCATGGGCTTCAGTAGTTGTGGCATGTGGGCTCAGTAGTTGTGGCGCACAGGCTTAGTTGCTCCGTGGCATGTGGGATCATCCCGGACCAGGGATCGAACCCGTGTCCCCTGCATTGGCAGGTGGATTCTTAACCACTGTGCCACCAGGGAAGTCCCCCTACTATAGTTTTATAGCAAGTTCTGATATCGGAAAATGTGAGCATTCCAACTTTGTTTTGTTTTCAAAATTGTTTTGGCTGTTTGAGAGCCCTTGAAATTCCATATGAATTTTAGGATCAGTTTTTCCTTTTCTACCAAAACTGCCATTGGATTTTTTTTTTTAATTTATTTATTTATTTTATTTATGGCTGTGTTGGGTCTTCGTTTCTCTGCGAGGGCTTTCTCTAGTTGCGGCAAGCAGGGGCCACTCTTCATCGTGGTGCGCGGGCCTCTCACTATTGTGGCCTCTCTTGTTGCGGAGCACAGGCTCCAGACGCGCAGGCTTAGCAATTGTGGCTCACGGGCCCAGTTGCTCCGCGGCATATGGGATCCTCCCAGACCAGGGCTCGAACCCGTGTCCCCTGCATTGGCAGGCAGATTCTCAACCACTACGCCACCAGGGAAGCCCCTGCCATTGGATTTTGATAGGGATTACATTGGACCTGCAGATTGCTTTGGGGAGTATTGACATCTTAACAATATTAAATCTTACAGTGCATGAACACAGATGTCTTTCCATTTATTTAGATCTCCTTTAATTTCTTTCAGCAATTTTTTATAGTTTTCTGTGTGCAAGTCTTGTACCTCCTTGGTTAAATTTATTCCCAGGTATTTTATTCTTTTGGATGCTATTGTAAATGGAAATGATTTCTTTATTTCCTTTCTGCATGATTTGCTTTTGTGTGTTGATTTTGTATCCTGCAACTCTGTTGAATATATGTATTAGGTCTAACAGATTTGGGGGGGATTCTTTAGGCTTTTCTGTATATGAGTGTGTCATCAACAAATTGAGATAGTTTTACTTCTTCCTTTCCTATTCGAATGCCTCTTACTATTTCTTTTTCTTGCCTAATTTCTCTGGCTAGAACCTCCAGTACAATGTGGGCTAGAGGTGAGAAAGCAGGCATCCTCATCTTGTTCCTGACCTTGGGAACACTTTCAGTCCCGGCACACTCAGGAGTCCGAACGGAGGAGTTTGCACGTGCAGTGCTGGGCTCGGAGAGGGAACCGTGGCCCCTTCAGTCTCCTGCATGAGTGCTGGGGCACGTGGAGCCGGGGGGGTGGGGGGGTGTCCTGAAGTGACACAGGAGGAGCCAGCCTGGTTGGCCAAAACCCCACCCCCCATTCAGCACCCTTGGCCAGTCTCCTGAACCCCTCCCCCTCTGCAGAGTGCTCTGGACCCACACATCGCTGGTTCTTTTGTCCCCACAGAAGAAGAGCCGTAACGAGACGTTCGGTGAAGGCAGTGGCGTGGAGATCCTGGAGAACCGGCCATACACGGACGGCCCTGGAGGCTCCGGGCAGTATACACACAAGGTGTACCATGTGGGCATGCACATCCCCAGCTGGTTCCGCTCCATCCTGCCCAAGGCGGCCCTGCGGGTGGTGGAGGAGTCCTGGAACGCCTACCCCTATACCCGAACCAGGTGAGCCTGCCCTCAGCCTCGTGCTGTCTGCTGGGGAAGCAACCCTGCGGCATAGATCCTGGTGCTGGCCCCCCAGACAGGCTCAATCCCCACACCCCAAGGAGCCCTGGCTCCTGGAGAGCTGAGCCTCCATTCTGATTGGTACCCTGAAGGTCCCCCAGGTTCCCCCTCAGAGAACAGGCAGGAGAGGGAAGGGTATACCCCTAGGTGCCTTCTAGCCTGCCAGTGGGGGAGACCAGGAAGGCATGAGTCCAGCGAGGGCCATCTGAGAGTCCTTTGCCATCTGGGAAGGCTCAGGGAATACAAACTCACTTTAATGTTCACCTGGGAATGCAGGACAGTCAACCAGCTGGGAAGAAACACAAGCTGAGGGTAGACCAGATGGCCCAGAGATTCCCTCCAACCCTGAGACCTTCAGCGACTATGATGATCTTTTATAACAAACCATGTTGAGCAGGGCTTTCTTTGGATCCCTCTGGTAGGGGGGCTCTTCACTCTGTGGCCCCCACCCAATATAGCTGAGCACTGCTTCGTTAGAAGAGATCGGGGGCTGCTCCCAGCTGGCCACTCACTTGCTGAGCTGGTGGAGTCCCCATGAATCTCCTGGGGCTTCCTTCCCCAGGTCGTTGAGGGCCTGGAGCTTGCTGGAGGATCCATCCAGGTTATTCCTCTTCCCAGCAGCACTTTCCTCCTCTGAGCTCATCTCCAGTCAAGAGAGAAGGGCATTGGGGGCTTCCCTGGTGGCACAGTGGTTGAGAATCTGCCTGCTAATGCAGGGGACATGGGTTCGAGCCCTGGTCTGGGAAGATCCCACATGCCGTGGAGCAGCTGGGCCCGTGAGCCACAACTACTGAGCCTGCGCGTCTGGAGCCTGTGCTCCGCAACAAGAGAGGCCGCGATAGTGAGAGGCCCGCGCACCGCGATGAAGAGTGGCCCCCGCTCGCCCCAACTAGAGAAAGCCCTCGCGCAGAAACGAAGACCCAACACAGCCAAAAATAAATAAAAATAAATTTAAAAAAAAAAAAAAAGAGAGAGGGGCTGTTTCCCTGTTGCCACACCTGGTTTCTTAGGGGACGGGGGGCAGGGTGGCATGTCACACAAAGCGCTGGTCCGGATTCAGCCGGCTCAGCAGTGCGCCACCTTAGCTGTGCCTGAGTCCACACCACGCCTCGCACACGGGGACCCAGGGCTGCCGGCAGCTTCCTGGAACGACTCCCTCTTCCCCCGAAACCCATCCCTCCCCCCAACCTGGACTTGGCTCTTCCTGGGACGAGGTGAAGGTCCAGGAGGGGGACAGGACAGATGAGTCTCGGCCACCACTCCAGCCCTCGTCCTCCCCCCAGCCACCCACGCCTACACCTCTGAGCTCGAGTCCTGATGGCTACTCTACTTCCCCCACAGGTTCACTTGCCCTTTTGTGGAGAAATTCTCCATTGACATCGAAACCTTTTATAAAACTGATGCTGGAGAAAACCCCAATGTGTTCAGCCTGTCTCCTGTGGAAAAGAACCAGCTGACGATCGGTAACCGGCTACCCTGACGCTCCCAGCTCCGGGAAGGGCAGGAGCCCTGCGGGGCTCAGTTCCCGGTGTCCCCGCCCGTGGGCCCCTTGCATCTGCCCCTGGTCTTCAGGCCTGGCAGGCTGCGGACCAGCCCCTGTCCTGGGCGGGGAGGATAGAGTCCAAGCAAGCCTGGTCGGAGGTGGGGGGCGAGGAAGGATGGGTCTCCTCGGCCCCATTTCCCTGATGTGCCCACTAAGGCTACGTGCGTTTCCCACTCAAGCCCCTTCCCTTCATCCCTTCGAAGTGTCCCCATCCCCAGAAATGCATGCGTGTGCTTGGGGGCCACATCAGGCTGACAGCCGTGCGTGAGTGCAGCAGGCTGGGTGGGGCCTGTGTCCTCTTGATGGTGGGCAGCCTCTGCTCTACTCCCCTCTAGCTGACTATGCCATGTTGGAAGCAGGCCCCATTTGTTAAATCTTCTTTTTCAAGCGAGGCCAGAAATCAGGGTTTTCATGTGAATTCTTCCAATTCCTAAATGTTGATAACTAATTAAAAATCTTTGTAAATATGCCAGCCAAACAAAACACATCTATGGGCCAGCCGCACCTCAACAGGCCCCAAGCCCGTAGGGACAAGCCATTGTGGTTCCCAGATGGGTGCACGGCTGGTGTTGGAGGGGTGTTGACGAGCTCCCAGGCAGCCTCAGAGGCCTGGAGGGCAATTCCCTGAGACTCCTCCCTCCGGCCGGAGTTCTTAGGCCCCAGTGGGCTTTGGGAGATACCTTAGCTTCCTAGGGCTACCAGAACGAAGTACCACAGACTAAGGGACTTAAAACAACAGATACTTTTTGTCTCACAGTTTTGGAGGTCAGAAGTCAAGGTCAGGGTGTCAGCAGGGTTGGCTCCTTCTGGGGTCCCTGAGGGAGAATCGGTTTGGGCCTCTCCCCTAGCTTCTGGTGGCTGCTGGCAATCTTTGGCGTTCCTCGGCTTGTAGACGCATCACCTCAATCTCTGCCTTCATCTTTACATGGTGTTCTCTCTGCGTGCATGTCCGTATTCGAATTTCTCCTTTTTTTTTTTTTTTTTTAATTGAAGTATAGTTGATTTACAATGCTGTGTTAGTTTCAGGTGTATTTTTTTTTTTTAATTGAGCCAAATTTCTCCTTTTTATAAGCACTCTAGTTATATTGGATTAGGTGCACCCTAATGACCTCACTTTAATTAGATTACTTCTTTAAAGACCCTGTCTCCAAATAAGGTCACATTCTGAGGCCCTGGGGGCCAGAACTCCAACGAATGAGTTTAGGAGGGAACACATTCTACCCATAACAGGAAGGAAGGGCCCAGCATGACGCAGGCCCTCTGGCAGCTCTTGTCCGGCCAGCTGCAGGCTCCCCCCGAAGGCCTCCTGCCATGGTTCCTAAGTCCCAGCCCTCCCCTTAGCGGCCTTTGCCTGCCTGAGCAGGCTGGGCACGTGGTCTGCTCCAGGAAGGATGTGCAACCCTCCCCACATCCTGCTGCCCTCGGGCCGCTTCTGACCCATCACCAGTTTCTGCGGGGCCAACGTCTGCATCTGTAAACCACAGCCCAGACTCGGAGCCAGCAAGCCAGGGAGACGAGACAGCCAGGGCCCGGTCGGGGCAGAGCCCCCCCAAGTGCCGTCGTCCCCACACATCTGAAAGAAGGGCTGTCTGAGCCACAGACCCTGTCCTGGGTTCCTCCTCAGCAAGTGTGCACGCAGCCCCGTCTACCACATGCACACCTCGGGAGCCAGCCCAGCAGGATGGTTTTGAGTTGGGGGAGGAGCCGAGTGACAAGAGGTGGTCCTTCCCAGAGTCACTGTCTCACCCCCTCACCCAGGTCCCACCAGCCCCCAGTCCTGCTTCCCAAGCGCCCAGCCCCGTGGCATCTGCTGCCCACTCTCAGGCACATCCTGGACCCTCTCGGGCCCATCAGACGTGGTTTCCGGACTCTTCCCTGCTGATCTGTCTGGGAGGGGCTTCCTAGCAGGCCAGCCGCCTTAAAGCGCATCTGTAGGGCCACTTCCCCTCAGGGTGCCGGCCGGGCACAAAGCCTGGCGAGAGATGGCGGATGTGTCCAGCTGCATCCCCATCACCTCTACCCACGCGGACACCCTGGTGGTTCCCTAGACTCCCCCACCTCCTGGTTAAGTGTCACATTCTGGGACGTTCTCGGCCTCACAGTTCTGCTCCTGTAGCTGAAACACCAGCTTTTCTGGGAAGCTTTACTCTTTTACTCGCCCCCGCCCCGTCCCACATCCTCCATCCTCATCTTGCCCATGCTTCTCCAGCTCATCAGCTTATTTATCCGCTTTGGCAAGTGTGCCCAAAACAGGGGGGTTGCTGAAATGATCTGAAAAGGCAACAAGGAAAGCCACGGGTCCTGAGGGCGGGGGAGCTCGGGGTCGGGGTGGGCCAGAACAACATCCTCACCCCCACGTCGGTCCCCGTGGCACCTCGAGGCCTGCGGCCCTACAAGGATTTGGGGGGTGGCAGGGACATGGCGAGGAGACTGGATGGGGAGGAGTGGGGTGGAGGTTGGGGCAGAAGTGGTCACTCACGGGGTCTCCCCGTAGATTTCATCGACATCGTCAAGGACCCCGTGCCCCCCAACGAGTATAAGACGGAAGAGGACCCCAAGCTGTTCTACTCCACCAAGACCCAGCGGGGGCCCCTGTCCGAGAACTGGATCGAGGAGTACAAGCAGCAGGTCTTCCCCATAATGTGCGCCTACAAGCTCTGCAAGGTGGAGTTCCGCTACTGGGGCATGCAGTCCAAGATCGAGAGGTTCATCCACGACACGGGTGAGCGCGCCCGGCCTCTCCGGCTGTGTCCCCCTGTCTGCCCGCCCTCTCTCTCTGCATCTGCCCGGGACTCCACGTTTCTGTCTTACTCTGGACAGGCGACCCCCAAGGCCCACATGCAGCCACCCACCTGGTTTTCCTTGACCATATAAACACTTGCCGAGCACCTACAGACGACAGGCAGTGTATGCCTGCCCCAGACACTCCGGACTGGCTGGTATTTGTAACATGTGATACCCACCCACCATGGGGGAGCAGCCCCAGGGGACTGCCCCCCTGCCGCTCACAGCACCTCTCGGCACCCCAAGGCCAGACCCCAGGCCCTGCCCCGGCGCTGCCGCCCGCTTTGGGCTGGAAGTCCCAGGGGAGAGCGTCTTGGCCATCCTCCTGTCCTACACCCACGCCCGCCTGGCCCAGAGCGGGTGCCCAGGGAACGGGACAACAGATGCCCAGGGGTTCTAGAAGGAGCTAGTGCCGACCCGGGCTCCTCCCTGCCCCCCAGTCAGGGCAGAGGTCAGTGCCCAGGGCCTGGTTTTAGCCCCGAGGCTCATGATCGAGGAGCGGCACCTGGGCAGACACCTGCTCACTCCAAGAGCAAGGGGGACTGTGTAGCCATGAGCAGAGTCACAGCACTGATGGTATACTTCACAGGTGTCACATCAGCTCTCCATGGCCCTACAGGGTGGCCACTGTCACCCCCTCCAACTCCCATTTGCAGTGGAGGAAGCCCAGGGCCAGCCCTGGGTCTGAACCCAGATCTCCCGTCCCAGCCGTCCTTGTCTGCGCGTCACATCTCATCAGACGGTCTGTCCAGTGTGGGTGCTGGCTGACCCTGAGGGTGGCGTGCCTGAGGCCACGGCCCGGGGCTTGGGGGCACCCTCCTAGGAGCAGGGGTGAGAGGGAGTTTCTCCCAGGCAGGCTTTTGGGAATGAAGGGATGTAGACAGGACGGCTGGGGAGGCCGAGTGGCCTGAGCGAGGCTGCAAGTGGGAATCAGGAGGTGAGCCCGGAGGAAGGGTCGCCAGAGACCAGCCTGGGAGTGAGGAAGGGCTGGACCACCTGGGAAGCCGCTCAGCTTTCTCTAGGAAGGCGGGAGGAAGACTCAGTGATGACCCTTCCGGGTTTGCCCCCCTGGAGAAACTCAAATGCACGTTCTGGAACGTTCAGAGCAGCAGGATTGTAAAAGCAAAACGGACAAACAATGAAAGTGAGCCAAAGGCCCACTGGCAGGAGAGAGAATAAATAAAATGTGGTATTTCAAACAAATAAATACCATACAGCAACAAACCGGCAACTCACCCAAAAAAGGCAAGTGGCAGAAAAATACATGCAGTATGACACATACATGTAAATGTCAACAACATGTAGGCCAACCCAACATATTGTATAGAAAAACACGGAAAGAAAAGCAAGTGATAAACACAAAATTCAGGATGGACCCTTTCAGGGCGGGAGGAAGATGCATCTGGGAGGGCGACCGTGGGCTCCGTGTTACTGGTCACGTCTGTTCCCTCGATGGGTGGTGTGGGGTGTGGGGGGTGGGGGGGGCGGGGTGGGGGGGAAAATGCTTTATTTCTTCTTAATGTTTTTTAAGCAGCCTATTGAGGCCTGATTTTGCATCTGTTGTAAGAGAAGTTTGAGTTCCGTAAGCTTGAGTGTGTTTGCAGAGTAGTGCACACAGTTCTAGAACATTCCATGCCCCCAGAGTCTTTCACAATCACCCCCACTGTCATCCCCACCCAAGGCAGCCCCCATCTGCTTCCTGACCCTGTGGTTCTTCTATTCTTTATACCTTAAAAGTATCTTATTTTCTATATATGATATATTCCTATATATCGTACTTTATTGTATTTTATATCTTATTTTATATTGTATGTGTATATATTCTGTTTAAAAGAGAAAGGACCAACGTGCTTCGAACTTGAGGTTGACTTTCCCGTGGGAAATTCAACAAGAGAAGTGTCCTTGACTCTGAGATAGGAAACACTCAGGAAGTCCTCCTCCAGCTCCCCACAAGGCAGGAATTCCCCCCCCCCCCACCCCGCAAAACTCAGCATGGCTTCTTAGCAGACACAGTACTTTGGGAAGCCCCAGTACCCCAGTTACAGAGCCACTGTGAGCTTGTGAAGCCATCTGTGAGCCGGACCCCTCCTTTACACATGGGGAAATGGGCACGAGGGCAGTGGTTTGCTGGAGGCCACGCGGTGGGTGAGGGGCAGAGCCTGTCCTGCAACGTGGGGCACCTCCCAGCCTAGGAGTCCCCGGGGGGCTGTAACACGGGCGTCTCTCTCTCTCCCTCCCCGCCAGGCCTGCGGAAGGTGATGGTGAGGGCCCACCGGCAGGCCTGGTGCTGGCAGGACGAGTGGTACGGGCTGAACATGGATAATATCCGGGAGCTGGAGAAGGAGGCGCAGCTCATGCTGTCCCGCAAGATGGCCCAGTTCAATGAGGACGACAAGGGGGCCGCGGAGCTGGCCAAGGACGAGGCCCCCCAGGACCAGGCCCCCAGGGAGCCCCCCCAGCCCAGCAGCAGCGGTGGGGAGCCCCTGGTGGGCAGGGGCCTGAAGAAGCAGTGGTCCACGTCCTCCAAGTCGTCCCGGTCGTCCAAGCGGGGAGGTGAGCGCAGTCTGTCCCCGCGGGTGTCCCTGCCCTCTACTCGTCCACCCCGGCGACTGCCCCTGCCCGGCAGCCCCGTGCCTCTGCCGGGGAGTTCTAACTCTGAAGGTGGACTCTTGCTTTCGGACCTGCGGGCCACACCTGTAGGGACTCAGAACTAGTCACCTCCTTGCAGCCTCCGCCTCGGAGTGAAGCTCAGGGCGTTGCCCCAACCCTGGCAGGTTCCCCCAGACTCACCCACCCAGGCTCACCCACACAGCCCGCCTGAGACAGGCAGGCTGGCCACGTGGGATCCCCACTCCCAACCCCTCCTGGGACCCAGCCGGCTGCAGCTCTGAGGAGCCAGGGTTCCAAGGTGGGGTGGGGGGGTCTGGGTGGGCTGCACCCAGCACACCCAGGAGAGGCTTCTGCGCCTGAGGGAGCAGCCAGGCCAAAGGAACCTGAAAGGCTTCAGATACTCAGAAAGGCCTTTCTCTGGAACTTACTTGGAAGTGCGGTGGTTATTGGGGAAACTCGGGGTATTTTGTATAAAACGCAGGAGTCCCCCGCCTCCCGCAAATCCAGCTTTTCCCACACCAGGCTTGTGCTGTGCTGAAGGGATCCATGGAAACACACGCATCGATACCTTTAATCTCACTTCCTGCCCCTGCCGGGCATCCCTGTCTGTCGGCCCCGCAGTGGCAGAGTTGAACGGGCTAGCT
Source organism: Eschrichtius robustus (assembly GCF_028021215.1). Classification (NCBI taxonomy): domain Eukaryota; kingdom Metazoa; phylum Chordata; class Mammalia; order Artiodactyla; family Eschrichtiidae; genus Eschrichtius; species Eschrichtius robustus. The sequence continues at coordinate 7,270,948 of NC_090837.1, forward strand.
CCTGGAAATTCCCTGGCGGTCCACTGCCAGGGCCCGGGTTCAATCCCTGGTCGGGGAACTAAGATCCCACATGCCACGCAGTGGTGCGGCAAAAAAAGGGAGGGGGCCTCGCTCCTGAGCAGATCAGGTCAAGGGCACAGGAGCAGACCCAAGCCTGGGTGACTGCACGTCCTGGCCTCATACCTGATACCCTCCCCCATCCACGTCCTCCTGGGACAGGACTGCATTGTGCCAGGTGGGCTGGGAGATGAGTCAGAGCCGCCCCGCCCTCATTTCTCCATTTCATCCCCTTCTGAGCCCTCCTGGCCCTACTCCAGCATCATCGCACCTGCCTGCCTCTGCCCGCTCATCCCAGCGCTGCTGGGTGGTCGGTCAGTCTGGGGTTTTGCCTTCCAGCGAGTCCTTCCCGCCACAGCATCTCGGAGTGGAGGATGCAGAGTATCGCCCGGGACTCAGACGAGAGCTCGGATGATGAGTTCTTTGATGCTCACGGTAGGCGGGCACCCTGGAGCACACGGGCCTTCCCAAGAGGGGGAGGGGAGGGGTCTGAAAGAGCTGCAGGGGATGCAAGTCAAGGTGGGGATTACCTGTGAAAAGTTCTGGGTGAACAGCAGCACGTGGGGGCAGGGGCAGGATGAGGTGAAGTCACCAGGAGTCTGGGGTCTCACACTCACCCTAACCTGGTATCAGAATGTGCACGGGGTCTGGCAGGTGGGGACTGTTCTCTCAAACCCCCCAAAATGGATTTACAATCAGACGGTGACATTTTTTCCATATGTGAATTTAATTCCCGAAGGGAATTCCCTGGCTGTCCAGGGATTAGGACTCGGTGCTTTCACTGCCGTGGCCCGGGTTCAATCCCTGGTCAGGGAAATAAGATCCCGCAAGCCATGTGGCGTGGCCAAAATAATAATAATAATAATAATAATTCCCTAAGAAGCTTTACAAAAGCATAACTTCTTGTAATCTTCTAATTTTTGTAATTACTGTCTTTTCATGATTAAATTAACACACGTCTAACGTAGAAACCTTAGAAAATACAAACAAGTAGAAAATACATGAAGTGCCCATTTTCCCACGAATCCCAGAATAAGTACAGCAAGCAAACAGCCGGATAAATCACCCACCTGTGCTGGGAAGATGCACATACCAAACATCCTTGCTTCGTACCTTTGCCTTTCCTCTTGAGGAAGTAAGAGGGGCCGGCAGGCAGGTAAAGGGAGACAGGTTTGCAGTTTATAAGGCAGGACAGACTCAGAAAGGGACAGGGACGTGCCCACAGGCACACAGCAGGGCGGAGGCAGGTATGGCCCTGGGGTGGGGACCTGGAACGGGAGGCAGGTGGTTCCTGAGCCGACCTCTGCACCTGGGGCCTCCCTGAGGGTAGAGAGGGTGTTTGGGGCATCCCATACTCCCACTCCCCTCCAGCCAGGCCAAGAGGCTGAGCCCCTCCTGGCTCTGTGTCCCTGATATGAGGAAAAGACACATCTAATGTAGAAACTTCAGAAAAAGCTGGAAAAGAGAAGAGACAGCAGAGCAGGAGATGCCAGAGCCGCAGTGTCCTGGGGAAACTGTCCCAGTGACCCACAGAGGAGGGACCAGCCATGCCAGAGTCCAGACAGCTGCTTCCTACCCAGCAGTCATGGGTGGAAGTTCTCAGAAAAGCAGAAAAAAAGAGTCATGGGTGGAACTGTTCATAGCAGCACTTCTCACTAAGCTGTAGTTTTGTGGACATTGAAAAGTCAGGAACATCATGGAGAAACAAGATGTGGTCCATCCATACGATGCAATACGACTCGGGCATGAAAAGGGATGAGGCACTGACACGTGGTTGAAACTTAGAAACACCATGGGAAGTAGAAGAAGCCAGACACAAAAGACCACATACTGTGTGATCCCATGTATGGGAAATGTCCCGAACAGGCAAATCCATAAGGACAGAAAGTCAACCGGTGGTTGCCAGGGTCTGGGAGAGGCGGGGGAGGAGGCATGACTGCTAATGGGGACAGGTTTCCATCGGGGGAGATGGAGAAGTTCCTGGAACCAGATAGAGCTCATGGTTGCACAGCATTGTGAATGGACTAAATGCTACTTGAAAATGGTTAAAATGGTGAATTTTATGTTAAGTGAAAGTTAACCACAATTTTTTGAAAAACATCAGGCAGAAGCCCCGTGGGTATGTGGCCACGTGTCCGTCCTGTTAAGGAAGGGAGAGCATAGAACCAAGTGGGGAGGGCCACATGGGCCAGAGAAGCATGGGAGCCCCCAGAGCGGCCACTCTTAGGCCTCCCAGCGCCCCCCCTCCCCTGACTCCCTGCCCTTGATCGGGGTGCTGAAGCCCCTCTCTCTCCTCCCCAGAGGACCTGTCCGATTCAGAGGAAATGTTCCCCAAGGACATCACCAAGTGGAACTCCAATGACCTCATGGACAAAATCGAAAGCCCTGAGCCAGAGGACACACAGGGTAACCAGCGGGGGGGCTGCAGGTTACAGCCTCCTAAGGAGGAGCACCCAAGCACCCAGGAGGGTTGGGGGGGACACCTCGGGCCCTGCTTGTCATGGTCACAGCCTCTGTCCGCTGGGCCTGCTCCTTCGCTCACACCCGCCCACCGCTTCTGTGTTGCAGACGGTCTGTACCGCCAGAGCGCCCCCGAGTTCAGGGTGGCCTCCAGTGTGGAGCAGCTGAACATCATCGAGGTGGGTGCCGAGGTGGAGGGGCCAGGGCTGCAGCGGGGAGGGCAGGGCGTAAAGGACCAGTCCCGCGGGGGAGACCACGGAGGCAGAACTTGGCTCCCACAGCATCATGTCCACACTGGCCTGGGCACCACTAGAGAGAGGCCTGGGGCCCACCCCCTCTGATGTCCCGGAGAACCAGTAGGGACTGCAGACAGCTCCCCCGAGGAAGGCCTTGACCCCGCTCCACCTTTGGAAAGCAAATGAGAAACTTGTAAATTCCAGATCAAAAATAAGATCTTCACCTTGTGCTCAGCTTGTCTGAAGTGTCTGAAGGAAAAAAGATAGAAGGGGAGGAAGCAAAAGTCATCTAGGCAGAAGTGATGTGGCCGGCTGTGGCCGCCCCGCCAGGGGTGGGAAAAGCTCTCAGTGTCCAATAAAGCTGTCTTGGTAGAGCGCTTATGTCCGCTTCGGGGGTTCTTTGCATGGAGCTCACGCCTCTTCTCCTCCTCCACCTGTGGGCGGTCAGAGCTGTTTGCACTGGGGCAGGAGCCGGGGCGGAGTGGCGCTGTCACACGCTGCGGTCACCTCATTGCTCTGGCCTCTAGCTGCCCAAGGTGGAGACGGCACCTCTGGGGACTCAGGACCCGTGGGGAGTTTGGACCGGGGAGGGGGTGCATCCGCACCGCCCTCCTCCTCTTGGGGTTCTCTTTGAGGTCTGAGGTCGAAGCGGGCTTCTCTAGAAGGGTAACTGGGACGAGGGGAATTGATTCCCAATTGCCGGTTAATGGCGATAAAGTAAACGGAGCCCCCTCCTTGCCTTCGGCGCACACAGCTCTGACGGCCCCGCAGGAGGGGCAGAAGGGGCCTCGGGCTCTGGATCGTCCTGGGGATGTGCATTTGGACCCAGCACTGGTTCTGGGACACCGCCATCCAGAGTCAGATCCCTTTGCTGGCAACGGTCCCCAAACCGGAGGCTCTTCTCCCAGGCTCGAGGAAGGAGGACGGCTTTACCTAGTCACTGGTGGGGACCCCTGGCTCTCCAGAGCTGGCTCCCAGGCCCCGCCTCCCAGTGGCTCTGTTCCCACTGGGGTTCGAGTCTCAGGCAGGGTGTGCCCCTGTAGAAAGCAGTTTGAATGGGAGGAAAGCTGTGTCTCGGACCGCCCTCCTGGGTCCCTGAAGAGTCCCCAGCCTCCAGCGCTGGGTCCCAGCAGCCAGGCACAGGCAGGATTCTCTCAGCCCCGCACTGCCCAGCCCTGCCCTGCGCGTCCCAGGTGACTAGGGGCCGTGTCTGGGTGACAGGGAGGGTGCTGTGAGACGTGCCTTCCACGAGCCTCTCGCCTGGCTGTGTTGATCAGTCTTTGGGACCATCTGGTGCTTCTGTCCTGGCCTGTGGTCTGGGCAGCCAGTGACCCCGCCCTGCCTTGGGCCGTGAGTTCATTCCTGCCCAGGCCCTGTGGCCCACGACCGGCCGATGACCAGCCCCCTCTTGGGGACTGAGGCAGCCCAGCCTTGCCTCCACCCCAGGCCCGGTACCACCCACCAGCCTTCCTCCCGCCCAAAGCCCTCTGCTGCTCAGAGGCTCCCAGCCCAGCCCGACCCGTTCCCGGTGGCCTCGCCAGTCCCTGGGTTCAGTGCCCACACTGCCCAGCCCGCTCTTGGGCTCTGTATTGACACTTGGGTCCTGCTGCTGCCCCACCTCCTGCCATCCGGTGGCCCAGTTCAGGGCCAGCTGACCCCCCATGGACCCTCCAGATGGCTTCAGCCCCTTGTTCTGCTCCTGAGTTCCTTAGGGACAGGCCCCTCTCTTCAGCTCCCTTCCCCGCCCCCCTCAGCCCCTGACATAATATGGGAAAAGCAAGTACTCACCTGTGGCTCTCTTGGGCCCTGGCCCTGGCCTCCCACACCAGAAGCCAGAGATGGGGAGAGGCCCCTGGGGATGGGGCTACAGCCTGGGGTAGCAGAAGAGCACTGAGCTGGTGGCAGGAGCTCTGGGTTCCGGTCCAGCTTGGTACTGACACGCTGTGTGATATTAGACAAGTCCCTTGTCCTCTCTGGGCCACCTCGTCTCTAGATAGAACAGTTCCATTCCCATGGTGGATGTGTGCAAGTCTCACTTGGACTTCATAAGCAGGGCTGACCAGCGAGAAGTGGGGGCATGACTCCTCACAAATGAGGGGGGTTCAGATAGACACACCTGCGTTGCCCTCCCCACTCTAAGATGCTGGGGTTCTGCCACCTCTGGGACATCTCTGCTCTCGAGGACCTTGGTCTTAGAGTCTGGGAATGGCAGGGCCTGGGGGCCATGGGCCTGGGGCAGCGGGCAAGGGCCCATGTAGATGGAGGGAGAGCTCAGAGCTGCTGGCTGAGCGGCCAAGCTGAATCTGAATCCCTGACCCCCACCGCCCCTCTTTTTCTTTTTTTTTTCTTTAATTGCTTGCCTCAGAATTTTTTTGTTTTGGTTTGTTTTGTTTTGTTTTTTGGCTGCATTGGGTCTTCGGTGTGGTGCACAGGCTTCTCTCTAGTTGTGGCGTGGGCTTAGTTGCCCCGCAGCATGTGGGATCTTAGTTCCCCAACCAGGGATCGAACCTGCATCCCCTGCAGTGGAAGGCGGATTCTCAACCACTGGACCGCCAGGGAAGTCCCCCCCCAGCCCCTCTTAAGAGAGCCTGTGAGGGCTTCCCTGGTGGCGCAGTGGTTAAGAATCCACCTGCCAATGCAGGGGACACGGGTTCGAGCCCTGGTCCGGGAGGATCCCACATGCCGCGGAGCAACGAAGCCTGCGTGCGTAGCCCCTGCTCGCGGCAACCAGAGAAAAGCCTGTGCACAGCAACGAAGACCCAGCGTGGCCAAAAATAAATAAATAAAATAAATTTAAAAAAAAAGAGAGCCTGTGACAGACCGACGTCTGGACACAGACACACGGAGGGCAGGCAGGCCCCAAAGGCCTGCACGAGGCTGAGCCTCTGCCTGCCCCCCAAGGCTGGAAGCCCAGAAGCCCCTGCCTGGGCCCGCAGATGGGAGGTGGAGTTGTGCTTTGGAAGGAAGAGACCCTCTCCCTCCGTGTCCTCTGTGCCCCGGTCAGGCCGGCAGGGAGCAGGGCTGAACACAGAGGGGAGGGGAAGAAGCAGCTGGGCCTCCCCGGGGGAGGGGCACCAGGCCCCGGAGCAGGGGAACTGAGATGGGGTCTCAGAGGGAGTGACTGGGCCGCCACAAGCGTCCGCCCAGCAGGACAGAAGCTTCGGCCAGGAGCCGAGTCCCCAGGGAGTTCACCACCACCCCCACCCACCCGCACAGGATGAGGTCAGCCCGCCGCTGGCCGTGCCGCCCTCCAAGATCCACGTGCTGCTGCTGCTGCTGCACGGAGGCACCATCCTGGACACGGGCGCCGGGGACCCCGGCTCCAAGCAGGGCGACACCAACACCATCGCCACCGTGTTCGACACCGTCATGCGCGTGCACTACCCCAGCGCCCTGGGCCACCTGGCCATCCGCCTGGTGCCCTGCCCGCCCATCTGCTCCGCTGCCTTCGCCCTCGTCTCCGAGTGAGTGCCCAGGCTCGCTGCCACCTGCCCCTCCCCTGGCCCTGAGGGTCAGGAGACACCCCCTCCCCCCGCAGTACTGGGACCACAGTGCCGACATCCAAACCCGCCGTCTAGCTTATTCTGCCGGGAGGCGGCAAAACCTAGGCAGATGGCTGAGCCTAGAGTCCTGGAGGGGCCGGGGCCCAGAGCTGAGCCTCAGTTTCTGCATCTGTAATGTGGGGATGCTGACCTGCCTCTGACGTACTGGCCTTACTCCCCAGCCCTGTTCCCCATGCCTGGCCTGGAAGCATCCCCACGAGGTTTGCCAAGTCAGGGCTGAGGCTCTCAGGGTGTCAGGCAGCTCCTGCTCTGATGCTCGGGTCAGGGAAGAGGGGCCCACTGGGCTGAGCTGAGGCCACCTGCTCTCTCCTGACCGGTCTCCCGCCCCCAGCCTCAGCCCCTACAGCCACGACGAAGGCTGTCTGTCCAGCAGCCAGGACCACATCCCCTTGGCCGCCCTGCCCCTGCTGGCAACCTCCTCGCCCCACTACCAGGAGGCCGTTGCCACAGTGATTCAGCGGGCCAACCTCGCCTACGGGGACTTCATCAAGTCCCAGGAGGGCGTGACCTTCAACGGGCAGGTGAGTTGTGGGGTGGGGGAAGGGAAGACAGAAACCCTGCAGGGTGGGCTGGCCTGGTCCTCCAGGCCAGGGCTCTCCCCAGCCAGCCCTCCAGCAAGCAGGGTGGGCTCTCAGGCCCCTGAGCCTCTCCCCCTCCAGGTCTGCCTGATCGGGGACTGCGTCGGGGGCATCCTGGCGTACGATGCCTTATGCTGCAGCAACCAGACGGCGTCTGAGAGTCAGAGCAGCAGCCGCCGGGGCAGTGTGGCCAGTGTGCAGGTACTGGCTTCCCGCAGCCCCCGGAGCAGGGGACCTCCAGGATGGGGACTGTCACCCCCTGGCTCCAAACATCCCAGAGGCCTGCAGAAAAAGGGAAGGGCAGAGGCTGCTAACGCAGGTGCCCAAAGGCAGGGGGTGGGTGCCTGGGACAGGTGAAGAGCTGCGCCGCGGCTCAACCTAGGAGCACGGCAGCTTCAGCAGGCGGTGAAGCAGGGTCTGCACCGTGGGGAGCAGGCTCTGGTCCTGGGGGGTGGATCCTCTGAGCTGCCCAGTAGGAGAGAGGACCCAAGGTCCCTCTGCCGCAGAGCAGCAAATGGCCTGGCAGGCCGGGCGAGGCAGCGGGATCTGTGGGAGATGAGCAAGGCCCACATGGGCAGGCCAGGCCAGGCGTGAAGGCTGGGGGGGACCGTGGGGCACAGAGGGACAGGGCTTTTCCCTCCCTGGCTTGGGTGAGAGGCCGCTGAGCAGTGGCCAGTGGGCCTGGAGTCAGGAGGGCAGACACGGCTTCCAGGACACTGAAGAGGGGGCCAGGCCAGTGGCCACCGGGCAGTGAGCCTGCATGGGGCCGTTCCAGGACACTGACCTGCTGTCCCCGGGCACGACGGTCAATGCGGCACACGGTGGCAACCTGGAGAGCAGCCGGCACCTGAGCCGCAGCAACATCGACATTCCCCGAAGCAACGGCGCTGAGGACCCCAGACAGCAGCTGCCCCGCAAGAGGAGTGACTCGTCCACCTATGAGCTGGACACCATCCAGCAGCACCAGGCCTTTCTGTCCAGGTGGGTAGCGAGGCCCCCCGCCAGGGGAGGAGGGGACTCTGAGGGACGGCTCAGAAGTGAGGACATGGACCAGATCGTGCCGACGGCCAACGTGAGGGTGCTGGAGGCCCCCCGGCCCTCGTCCTGGGATCCCCAGACTGGGCCACGGCTCTTCAGCCACGAGAAGGCGCTTGTTGGGTACAGCTGTGGTCTTGGACACGCCTTGGGCCATCTTGAGTCAGAGGGAACAGATTGACCAGGGCTGGAAGTGGGGATGGCAGAATCAGGGGGCAGAACTGACCAGGGGCGGCGTGATCCCGGTCAGGGCTGTCCCAAAGGCAGTGGGCTCCCTAGAGAGGTTGGGACCTGCTGTCACCGGAGGTGTCCCAGCAGGTGCCGGACAGCTGCACTCACAGGACCACACAGGGGCCAAGCCTCGTTTGGGCCTGATGACCCCTGAGGAGCCTCTTTCAGGAGGCTAAGGACAGGCCAGCCCCGAGAAGGGCCGTGGTGTGACCTCATTTGTCCCCCCGCATCTGCAGCCTCCACGCCAGCGTGCTGAGGAATGAGCCCAGCTCCCGCCGCTCAAGCAGCTCCACCATGCTGGACGGCGCAGGGGCCGTGGGCAAGTTCGACTTTGAGATCGCTGACCTCTTCCTCTTCGGGTGCCCGCTGGGGCTGGTCCTGGCCTTGAGGAAGACCGTCATCCCCTCCCTGGATGGTGAGAGTCCCTGCAGGGGAGGAGTGAGGCAGGGCGGGGGGACGGCGGGCATGAGCTGGGCAGAAGGTCTCAGTGGACCCCTGTCATGAGGCCACGGCCACATCCCAGGCCCCTTCCTCCTCTTTTCTGCACCCCCCACCAAGGGCCCATTGCTCTCCTTTGCTCCAGCTTCAGCAGCTCAGTCTCTGGCCCCATTTCCCAACACGCTGTTTCGTTTAATCTCCAAGGCACCTCTGGGAGCTGAGGTCCAGAGATAGAAGGGGCTGCCCCAGGATCAGATGGGGCCAGACCCAGTCTCCCAGGCCCAAGGTCTTCCCATAAGGAAGAGATGTGAAGCCAGGCACCCCCAAAGTCTCCTCGATCGGGTGGCCTCCCAGCCCCGGAGGGACCACAGCCACGCCGCTCCAGGTTCCTCCTCATGGCTACACACACAGGGAGGCGGAACCTCCCTGTGTGACGGGCTAAGCGGCCGTCAGAGCAGCAGCCCCTGCCCAGTGACCCCGGGATCAACGAGTGCGGTCCAGGGAGACCTGCCATCCTACAGGAGCTGTGCAGCGGCCCCAGCGGGAAACTGAGGCTCAGAGAGGCAGGCGTAGACACTTGCCCAAGAGCAAGTAAACAGTGGCTTCGGTATGAGTGCACAGACTCAAGAGACACTGATGTTAGGGCAACGTCATCTGTAATGGTGAAAAACCAGAACCAACCTAAACGGGATGCGGGCTGGTTAAATCAATTGCGGCACAGCCATACAATGGAATACCCCGCCGCAGTTAAAAAGAATGGGGAGGAACTAGAGTGCTGATACGAAAGGCTCCCATTTATTGTGTTAAATGAAGAAAAAGCATAGATTATGTTCAAAAAGCATAGATTATGTTCCTATTTGTATGTATTTTTTAAAGTGAGATATATGTTACTGATAGTTTATAATGACATTCACGTGATCTTCCCATCAACTATGAGATGTTCGAAAGCACAGCCCCATCGCACAGCCTAGAGACATTTCTAATCGCGGAGGACGGCTCCACCCGGCTCGGGCCGCGCATGCGCGTGAGGCTCCCAAAAGTTGCAGGTGGGGCGGGAGCCCCGGGGCTCTGGGGAGAAAGGGAACCCTCCGTTATATGTCTTTTATCATGTATAGTTCTGTACTTAAAAAGAAATTTTTTTAACCACCGTCATTATAACTTTTTCAATTAAAACAAATTTGGTTAATAAAGGGACAGTGGCCCAAACAGAATCCCAAAATTGATAGAGACACACTTTCGGGTTTCTCTGTATCCCCAACCCCGTCCCGTCGCACTCCACCCAATCCCAACCTGCTGTAGGCCCCGCCTCCTGAGGGCGGAGCTAGCTCCAGGCTCTGCGACTCCCCCCGCCCCCAACCCCCAGTTTTCCAGCTGCGGCCCGCCTGCCAGCAAGTCTACAACCTGTTCCACCCCGCCGACCCGTCGGCCTCGCGCCTGGAGCCGCTGCTGGAGCGGCGATTCCACGCCCTGCCGCCTCTCAGCATCCCCCGCTACCAGCGCTACCCGCTGGGGGACGGCTGCTCGACGCTGCTGGGTGAGAGCCCCATGGGCCCCCGGCCCTGGGGGAGGGTGGGACTTGTCCCCTCTCCTTGGGTGCCCCAGGCCGGGGCTGGCCCTGCCGTGCGGGGAGGGGCGGCCTGCACTGAACACCTTGGAAGCGGGACACCTGGTGTAGGTGCGGATGCATGAGCCCCACCCACCCAAGGGAGGTAGGAGGGAGACCGCCTCACAGGCCAGGGCCTCCCCCCCTCCCCCCCCAACACACACACACACACACACACACACACACACACACACACACACAGCTGGGCACCTCGCTCCCCTCCCCACCGCCCCGCCAAGGCAGAGCTGAGGACCTGAGGGCCCCTGGCTGAGTCCCGGGCATTGTCCTGCCCTGTGAAGGGAGCCCCATGGCAGGCAGCTCCAGAGCCTCCAGGTCACCTAGCCTGAAGCTAGGGTGCAGGAACATGAGAGAGGGTTGCCCGTGGCCCACTCTCGCCCCCCGGGAAGGGCCCGTCCCACCTGCCCCCGTGTCCCAGTCCTGTCATGTCCTGGCTCTTGAGGAGCGGCACGTGTCTGTGTCACGTGCACACAAGTGTCTGTTCTTGTGTCCCCTCTTCTCTCCCCATATACCTCCAGTCCAGACCGTGCAGAGAAACCCCCAGCTGGTCCTGGAGGGCGGCCCCCTGGTCCCCCTCCCTCACAGGGATGGCTTCCTGGAGACCAGTATCCCCGTTCCCGCACTCACCTGGCAAGACGGGCCCCGCCCCAGCCCAGGCTCTGCTGAGTGTGTGTAACTCCCCTGCTCGTGGTGGAGTCTGCTTCGCCGGCTGACCGCTGGTCCTCAGGGACCCCCATGCCCTCCTTGGCCACCCGGAATTTGTGGAACTGTGGTGGCGAGGAGCAGAGACCGGGCAGGACAGGTCCCCGGGAGCAGGCTTGGTGCCCCCTCTCTGGACACCGGGCAGAGCAGGGAGGGGACCCAAAGCAGAGGAGGCACAGGAGCCCAGAGAGGGGAGCAGCCGTCTCAGGGTCACCCAGCACAGGTGTCAGTCCGAGGGTTCTCTCCCCCGTTTGTGAGGCTAGCAGCAGGAGTTGGGGTGAGGGCTTGAGCCCGCTGGGACCCACCTGACCCCCAGGAGAAGACTTCGGTCCTGGCGAGGGGTTGGATTCTCAGGGCCCCACTCCCTCTCCCTGAGGAGGTCCAGGCATCTCCTGCACCCCGGCTAGATGTGGGTCCTGTAGCCGAGCCCCGTTCTCAGGCTGGGCCCAGGTGAGCCCGGCTCGAGCCCTCAGCACCTGCCGTTGCCCCCAGATGCCCATTCGGGGCTGGCTCGATGTGGCCCGTGTGTGAGGGATGTGCAGGGGTGTTGCCTCATTCTCAGTCCTCAGCGCTGGGCATCCCTGGGAGGCTGCCCCAGGCGCCTGTTGTTAGCGCCCCCAAACCCAGCTGCCGCGGGCTGTGGGTCAGGCCAGGCCGAGCCCCAGAGGCCAAGAAGGCTGGGCTGGAAGGGTGGCCGGTGTGGGGCATGAGCCCGGCCGCCTTGCCTCCCTGCCCACTGTGTCTGTATTGGTCCGTCTGTCCACCCCTGCCCCAGCGCTCCCTTCTCTCTGCCTCAGCTCTGGGCCCTGAGCAGGCGGGCCCTGGCACGCTTGGGCCCATCCACTCTGCCAGCTTTGCTCAGATGCCCCTGCTCCTCTGCAGCTGGACGTGTCGGCCTTGCCTGGCACAGCGGCCGCTCCAGCCGCCCCAGCCCCGGCACATGCTGGACGCCCCCTCCCACTGCTCGGGGGCTGGAGGGCCGGGCTGGGCGAGGCCTCCTTACCCGCGGTCTCTGGTCCCTGTCCGCCTGCAGCAGATGCACTCCAGGCCCACAACGCGGTCTTCCAAGAGCACGCGGCCCCCTCCTCGCCCGGCACAGCCCCCACTGCCCGAGGTTTCCGCCGGGCCAGCGAGATCAGCATCGCCAGCCAGGTGTCAGGCATGGCTGAGAGCTACACGGCGTCCAGCATTGCCCAGAGTGAGTGCAGCAGTGCCAGGGCCTGCCCTCCCCGTCACAGCAAGGGGGCTCTGCCCTGTCGCAGCCAGTCTCAACGGTGGCCACTGTGCCTGTCCCCCAGAGGACAGTTTGCAGC